>NC_053389.1:50162215-50488124 GCF_905171765.1 Bufo bufo | reverse complement strand
GGTCTGGGTCTCTGAGGCTTCGGGCGGGCCACTGTAATCCACTCTTCCCGACTGGGCAAGGGAGGTAAAGCATCCACCTCCATCGCAAGTGACCAAGAGGGAATGTCGATCGGGTCCATCTCTAATTTCGGCCACGCTTCCTCAAGGTCTGAAGGGGTCTTTATTATAATACGCCTGTTGTCTTTCAACACAGAGAGCCCAAAGGGAAACAGCCAAGAGTATTGCAGGCCCTTTGCCCTCAGTTGATCTAAAAGAGGCTTTAGCATCCTGCGTTTCCGCAGCGTTGATGGTGCTATGTCTTGATATAGGGCGACTTCAGCTTCACCATAATGTATTGGTGCCTGTTCTCTCGCCGTTTGTAGTATTAAGGCTGTGTCTACATATTATAATAAACCGCAGATAACGTCTCTGGGAGCCTCATTAGGTTTAGGTTTGGGGCGGAGAGATCTATGTATACGCTCAATAACAATTTTGTCTGCCCGATCTGAGCCCAGCAGGATTGCAAATATTTATTGAGCAACTTTGGGGAGGACGCCGCCAGCCCAGGTCTCTGGTATCCCCTTGAATCGAATGTTTCTCCTGCGGCTTCTGTTTACCTGGTCTTTGATGAGGGTGAGAGCAGTGTTAACATGCACTTCTAACTGTGCGGACCTGGCCGCCAGGGTCTCAGCGTGTGAGGTGAGGCTAAGGCACGTATTTTCCAAGGCTTCTGTTTGGGAGCTGATGGCCTGGAGGTCAGCCTTGATGTCTGCGAGATTGTCCCTTACCGGCTTAAGCGCCTGCAGCAGGGTTTTCTTCAGCTCAGTTGTGAGTGACTTGTCTTTGCTTGGGTTTTAATCGCTGCTCTCCCCTCTTCCCGCTCTAGCTGCGAGTCGAGAACTAGCGCCATCTTGGAGGGAGATGTGTGAGGTAGCTTGTGGCGCTTTTCAAAGAAATCAGCAACTCCTGTTTGGCTTGCTGTTGGTCTTCCGGGACCTCAACCTTCTCCCTGTTTATATCGACCAACTTTGCCCATTTTCAAATAGTAAAATAGAATACAGCGGCTCACCCCTATCACGTATGGATAGGTGCTCACCCTCTAGTCCTACCCTCAGGACCACAGAGAATGCAAAACGTATAGAAAGAGTGAGGGGGCACACACACCAAGGAAACACTAGATAGATGAATAGTTGGTATTTAATATTCTAAAAACAAACCCCTAAAATCACATAAATTTACTTCAATTAACTACTAATGCATATATATATAATGCCACTAATACAATGTGTCACTGATAGCTATGCAGCTGGTGCGGTACTCGGTACACTATGATGGGTATGGTGTATTAGAGTTCATCCGAACAATGTCCCAAATCATGCGGTGCTGCACCAAGTGAACCAGGTAATGGTGGTAGTATAGAAGATCCCGAAGATAGCCCCAACGGATGTATCAACTGAGGCAATAGTTATGACTGTATGTCAATGTCCAGTATTTCAATGGTGAGTACAGAGATGCGTATAAGCAATGCGCACAGGCGCTGGCCTCCAGATTACTTACAGTGTCCAGCCGCTTTAGGTCTCCCGGTCTCACCCCTCCTTGCTACCTGGCTGCAGCACGATTTCCCAGGTGGCCGAACACGGCCGTCTGTGGCGTCCCACGTGACCTGGTGATCTGGGGTTCCGGGCGGACGCTTAGATGACGTCAATGCTTTGCGGCGGTAATTTCAAATCTGGATGTAGATTCCTTGCGTTTGCAATTTGAAATCCAGTTTCTTTATTCTTTTCTTTTCTTTGAATCCACGCTCACTCTGTATGCCAGACGCGTTTCAGGGTCTTACGCCCCTTCCTCAGTGGGTTTGTTTTTAGAATATTAAATACCAACTATTCATCTATCTAGTGTTTCCTTGGTGTTTGTGCCCCCTCACTCTTTCTATACGTTTTGCCCATTTTCAGATGATTAGTGAGGTATTCTCGGCTGTATGAGTGTGTGTGGCGGGAGAGCTCTGTCTCACACAGCCATTCCAGTCCGGGGCCAGGCTCCAGCCCCCCCTGCAAACACATCTTTGATAGGAGGTTCTCTATCAGCAGCAACCACCCATTCTGAATTGTCACCAACCTCTTGAGTTTGTACTGCAAGCACAGCTGGTTCCTCAGTGTTCTGGGCGGTGGACACAGCGGAGGTTTCCAGGTCCAGTTCATATGCAGAGGATGCTCTGGTGTGGGTGAATCTCTCCAGGCGCGCCGCTACCTCCGCTCTCTTCACAGGCTGGCTGGTAGGTGGGCCCTGAGGACTGGAGTTGAGAACCACTGCTTTAGATGACTGTTCTCGAGCAAAGGCAAAATCTCCTGCAAGGCTAGAAGAACCACCATCAACTCTTTTACATTTGAAGAAGCTGCACATATCGATCCGTCCCAGGGGCCCTGCAGAACCCTGCCCTGGACGTGAGCTCCCCAGCCAACCGGACTGGCATCCGTGGTTACTACTATTGGATCCATAATCCTCCAGAGAACCCCCTGGACAAGATTGACTGGATCCAACCACCATCTTAGGGAACTGCATGTCTGACTGGAAAACCGGAATTAGTACTCACCGGTAATTCTTTTTCCACGAGATCACCACGACGGCAACACAAGGAGATTGACCCCTGACCTCTGTAGGGGCAGGAAGCAGAGAAAGGTTTAAATACCCCCCTCCCACCGCCAACACAAGGAGATATACAAGGAGATATACAAAATATAATCAAGGGGGGGTAACAGCCTGAAGGACTTTGTCCAAAAGACATGTCGGATTTTTTTAAACGGTCTGGTATATAGTGCTTAACAAAAGTATGGATACTAGACCAAGTAGCGGCTTTACAAATTTCTTCTAAGGAAACACCCGCTCTCTCCGCCTGAGAGGAAGACATCGCTCTGGTAGAGTGAGCCTTCAGATTTTCTGGACAAGAGAGATTCTGAATAGTATAACAGGTTTAAATAGCATTCCTAATCCATCTAGCAATCTTCTGCCCTTTGTTTTCCCCCCAAATTAAACAGAGAGACAGCCAGACCTCCTAAGATCTTTTGTAGAATCTATGTAGTCAAGTACGACACGTCTGACATCTAGAGAATGAAAGGTGAATTCCCTGTCATCTGAGAGGTTATCATAGAAAGATGGGAGCGTAATCTCCTGATCCTTGTGGAATTTAGAAACTGCTTTCGGCATGAACCCCGGGTCAAGGTTCAAAATTATTCTATCATCTTTGATTTGAAGATGAGGTTCCCTCATTGATAACGCCTGTATTTCGCTAATTCTTCGGGCAGTGGTAATGGCCACCAGGAATGCAGTCTTAAACGATTTTGATTTTAAAGAACAGTCACTCAATGGTTCAAAGGGGGGACGCGATAATCCTGTGAGAACAATATTTAAATCCCAGGTAGGAATACGAGATTTTAACATTGGACGTATTCTGGTAACCGCCCTCATAAATCTCTTGATCCACTTATGACTTGCTAGATCAGTGTTATAGAAACAACTTAACGCTGACATTTGAACTCTGAGGGTAGAAGATCTTAAACCCATATCGAAGCCATTCTTCAAGAAGTCCAGAATCAATTGTATATTGGGAGCGGATTTATTAGGAGAAGATAATCCCGACCAAGAACAAAATTTCTTCCAGATCTTCATATAAATGGCGACGGTAAACTTCTTTCTAGAGGCCTTGAGAGTAGAAATCACCAAATCCAAAAGACCTTGAAATTTCAAGATTTGGGTTTCAGGATCCAAGCTGTCAAATTTAGAAAGTCCGGGTCCGGATGAAAAATTGGACCCTGATGTAGAAGGTCCTTCCTTCTACGGGAAACCAGCTCTTTTTCGGCCAACAAGACCATATTAGAATGATGTTTGTTCTGTCCTGGTCAATCTTCTGTATCACTCTTGGTAATATTGGAATAGGCAGGAAGGCATAGTACAGCGCTTGGTCCCATGTGATGGAGAAGGTGTCTAGAATCCACGGGTTGTCCCTGGGGTCTAGGGAGCAAAATGTTGGAACCTTTGAATTTTCCCGAGATGCAAACGGGTCCACCTCCAGTATGCCCCATTTGTTCATTATCGTATGGAAGATCTCTTTGTTCAAAGACCATTCCGATTGGTCTATCTTCTTCCGGCTCAGGTAGTCAGCTTCTATATTCAGTGATCCTTTCAGATGAAGAATATTTTTGGGGATAGTTTTAGCAGGCTCATTGATTTCGTACCTCCTTGATTATTTAGGTACTTTATTGTCGTCGTGTTGTCTGAAAGAATTTTTAAGTGACGGCCCCGGAGTTGTGACTCTGCAATCCTAAAGTTTCTCATACCGCCCTCAGCTCTCGATAGTTCGACGACTGAATCCTGATTGAACTGGACCATGGACCCTGATAATATACCTCTCAGACTTTCGATCCCCAGCCCCACTGGCTTGCATCTGTGGTAATCTGGGTGTGAGGTATCTTCTTCCATGTTACTCCTCTGGACATATTTCCCTGGATCCTCCACCACTGAAGTGAGGATTTTATTCTCTGAGGTATGGTAACTCTGTGATCTAGAGAGGAAAGTTGTTTGTCCCATACTCTGAGTATCCACATTTGAAGAGGTCTGAAGTAAATCTGACACCATTGGGCTGATGGGATGCAAGAAGTGAGGATACCTAGAAGACTCATTGAGTCTCTGATGGAATAGGTCCTTCTGGAAGAAAATACAGTGATCTTCTTTTGGATATCTGATATCTTGTCCTGTGGTAGACTGAATAACTGTTTCTGAGAGTCTAGGATAACTCCTAGAAACCTGATTTTGGTCGATGGTACTAGGTTCGACTTCCCTTTGTTGACCATCCATCCCAGTCTGTCCAAGGTCAGTAGAAAAATGTCCAGGTCCTTTTGTAGTTGGGAGGCAGAGTTGTTGGTTATTAAGAAATCGTCCAGGTAAGGAAAGATTGTCAATCCCTTTTTTCTCAGATATGCTACTACCTCTATTATCAGTTTTGTAAACACTCGCGGGGCCGCAGATATGCCGAAAGGGAGAGAGGTAAATTAGTAATGGTGAATACTGCCCTTGTGATCTTTTATTGCAAATCTCAGGAATTGCTGGGAACTGTGATGTATTGGGACATGGTAGTATGCGTCGCTTAAATCTACCGTGCACATAACTGAATCTTCCTGTTTGGATATTAACTCCTGAACACCCTTCCAAATTGGGCTTTGATACGTTGGAGCAGGGAGTTTTTAAACGATAAATCTTCTTGGGGGAAGGGCCGAGAATTGAATCCTGTAACCTGATTTGATCATTCTTAGAGCCTATAGGTTTGAAGATATTTCTTCCCAGAAAGGAAACAAAAAACGTCTTCAGCCTTCTCCCCCACCCTGGCGTCACTGATTTTTGTTTCCCTTCTGAGATGAGTAGAGGGAACCCCTTTCTCTCCCTCCTTTATGGTAGCTATAACGCCCCGTTTTCCCTTTACCACTGTAGGGTCTGTTCTGATTAGAGAGGGCACGAAAGGAATATTTCCTTTTGTAGACTTTTTCTTCTGGAAATCCTTTCTTTTTATCCAAAGCCTTCTCAAGGATTTTATCTAATTCAGGTCCGAATATATATTCACCTGAGAAAGGAATAGAACAGAGTTTTGTCCCCTGTTCTCAGTCGCTTATGTGGGGGCTCGATTTGAAGAGGGGTATCTTTGTGTAATGCAGACATAGATGCAAAAGAAGATTTAATTCCTCCTGCATCATGGTTCTGAATTCATCCATTAATGATGGTTGTTCATCCTGTATAATCCTGGCAATGCAATTACTGCAAAGTTTTTTTCGAATAATCATCTGGTAATCTTTTATAGCAAGAAACACATTTTGTGGATTTTTTAGGCTTTCTTTGCGCTTCTTTAGGAATCTAAGAGCAAAGAGAGAGCCCCATTAGTATTAGGGAAGGCCTAAAGAGTCCACAATATTTGCCCAGAAAAATAAAAGGCATTGAAAGACTTTTCCCCCACTGGGGGACTTACGGAAGGCGGCGCAGCAGACTCAGAGTGTTCTGGTGCAGACATCCTGGAAGGGATAGAGGAGCTACTAACTCACCACTACCAGGAACGCTGGCGAGAAGGAGAATTTTCAAACGTCCTCCAGGATCCTGCCGCATATGATCAGCGCGCCGCCCTCGTCACTTCCGGTGATGTCATCCCGGCGCCGGAAGTGACAATTTATATAGCGCCCGACCAGCGCTGGGTGTAGCTGAAGACTACCAGAGCCCAGGCATGAGACCCGCATCCCTGGAGCAGGCCCCAGATAATACCAGAGCGAGGCCTCCCGATCCACCCCCTGCCCAGCGTTAGTACGGAGGGCAGGGAGGCACCATGTAAATTATGGTGTAAAAGGTACACATCGTCTTCATCTCCCCGGCCCGAGGCACACAAGGAGACCTTTCTCCGCCCTGTCCTCTTGTAGGGACAGGAAACACTGGTGGTGGGAGGGGGGATTTAAACATTTCTCTGCTTCATGCCCCTACAGAGATCAGGGGTCAATCTCCTTGTGTTGCCGTCCTGGTGATGCTATGGAAATAGATATTTTTCTGTCCAACTCTTCGCCCTTTCCTGACCAAGTCTGGAAAATCTCCCATTGAAGGCACCTGGAGTGAGCCCGAGCCCACGTAACTGCTGGAATGCAGGAGGTTAAAGTTTACAGAGCTGACATGCCCTTTCTGATCGACCAGAGTAGGATTCTGAATAAGTGGATGTACCACTGACCTTATTCTCTGGACCTTTTCTGGAGGCAGAAAAGATTTCTGAGATGTAGAATCCAGTAATATGCCCAGGAACTGTTGAACCTTCTGAGGAACCATTCTAGATTTTTCGGCATTGATTATCCTCCCCCAGAGAGTTCAGAATACAGATCACCTGGGTGAGACAGGCCTGTTCAGACTGGGCTATGATCAGTAAATCGCCCAGATACGGCACAAACAGGATGCCCTTTTCTCCTATATGGGCTGCCATCTCTGCTATGAGCTTTGTGAAGATCCGCGGTGCCATGGAGATTCCAAAGGGTAGCACCTGGAACTGAAAATGTCTCAGACATCCCTGCATCTTTAGTGCCACTCTCAAGAACCACTGATGAGCCAGGTATATTGGGAGATGGTAATATGCATTTATTAATTTTTTTAAATTTATGATGGTTTTGACCTCTCCATATTTTTTTTTTGTTTTTTTACAAAAAAAGGTTGGAGTAGAACCCCATACCTTCTTCTGATGGAGGACAAGAGATAAGTGACCCCTTTTAAAATAAATTTCTCTACCTCCTTATCTAGAGCCTCCTGAGCCCTCGGGCCTACCTCTGTTACCAAAAATATTTCTGGGGGAAGACTCTTCAATTTCAGTCTGACTCCCTCCTGCAAGGACTGAAGAATCCAGGTACTGTTGGAAATCGCTGACCAGGCTGGGAGGAAGTGCAACAGCCTCCCTCCCACCCTGGCGTCATTGCGGGTTGTCTTTTTTGGCAGTGATGGAATTACGGCCTCTGAACAAGAACCCTTTGGATTTGGAAGAAGAGAATTTCCACTTGGAATCTCTTATTTGGGCTCTTCTCTGTACCTGAGAATCTTCTATTCTGGCGAAAGGAGGGATTCTGCTTACGAAAGGAAGAGGGGAACCCTTTCTTTCTATCTCCTGCTTTTTCAAGAATATCGTCTAAGGCAGACCCGATCAAGTATTTCCCTTCATATGGAATATTACATAGTTTATTCTTAGACGCCACGTCCCCTGACCAATTAAGCCAAAGGGCTCTGCGAGCCGAATTAGCCAGGGAAGATGAACGAGCAGACAATCTAACCGCATTGCCAGAAGCATCCGCCAGAAAGTCAGCTGCTTTGGCAATAACTGGGATAGATTCTAATAGCTGGTCCCTAGGAGTCTTATACTTAATCTGGTCCTCTAACTGCTTAACCCATAAGATAAGGGCCCTACCAGTACAAGTGGCCGCTATGTTTGGTTTAAGGGAAGCCCCTGCTGACTCCTATGTTCGCCTTAGGAAGCTATCTGCTCTCCTGTCCATGGCGTCTTTAAGGTGCCCTAGGTCATCAAAAGGCAAAGTTGATCTGTGTGACACTCTAGCAATCGGTATGTCATTTTTCGGTGCGCGGTCCCAGAGTACTGAATCAATGGCGTCAAAGGGGTATTTGTGTTTAACCGACGAGGGAATAAAATTACGCTTGTCTAGATTTTTCCACTCGTTCGTTATCATATCTGCCACGTTTTTGTGAATAAAAAAAACCTATTTTTTTCTTCCTTCCAACCCCTCAAACATTGCAACCTGGACTGATCTTACTTCTTTGGGGTTCTTAATATTCATTGTAGCTCTAACTGGTTTCAGACGTTGATCAACGTCATGAATGGGAAAGAAGGGTCTACCACCTCTATCCTCATCCGATGATTCGGATGAAACCTCCCTACTTTCCACTAAGGTATTTTCATCCGAAATAGAGACGTCCGAAAACCTTTGCCCAGAAGGGAATCTGTTTTTGCTTCTATGGGCTACTTTTTTAGATTTAAGGGCGTTACCCACTTCTTCTGTAATCAGTCTTTTCATACATTTGAACATTGAGGGGGATTCTTCCGCTATAGTGTTTTCTATGCAGTAGCGACAGAGTAGCTTAACATAGGAAGAGGGCAATTTGGCCTTACAAATTCTGCATTCCTTATGCTTTGTCTTAGCCGACTTTCCTCGGTTTATCCTAAAAGACAATATGCCATAAATGGACACCCCCCACCGTACAATGTAAAATGATAAGAGATAGCTGCTAGTCCAAGAAACCAGGAAAAGGGAAGCAGGTCACCTCCTATAGCGCCCCTAATCCCTCACCGTATGAGCGGACCCCGATGGTAGGACAGCTCATACCCTGGAAACCTGGGACCCTGAGTATCCCTCAGGAGCAGGAGGGAGACGTCCTGTTCATCCAAGATACGGATGAACAAGAGTTTCCAAAGACCTAATAGCAGGGAAAAGGAGAGACCATACACAGCAAGAGGATCGGCAGGTAAGAACACAAGACAACACACTTACCTGCCGAAGTCTCCACGACTGGAACCCATGCATACGTACAGGAGCCCCAACACCAAACAGGACACCGTACCAGCAACTCACACAGGTATCCAGCACACCAGACTCCCCCAGGACCCGCATGCCGCAAGATGCATGGCAGCCCCAGTCAGCGCTGCATACAGGCTAGTGGTTCTCCCCTCCAGGAAACCAACCCCCTTCTGTGGGACACAACACACAGGGAAAACGTCTTACATACATGCAGGGACAAACACCAACAACAGCCCAGACATGTAACAACAATCAAGAAGTACAACACACCCTGAACATAAACCTACACCTAACATACAACAAGTGAGGTAGGGTATAAAGAAACATACAAAAGGAAGACAATTTATGTCCAACAAGGTGGCCCTCAAGGACTGGGCAGAATCACCCAGGAAAGGAGCAGAGCTCCAACACCAACCAAGGCTGGTGTACAACTGCCCCCAGCCAGGAAGCCACAGATAAAGTCAAGCTAGTGGCCACACCCAGGACACACCTAAATCCCCACCAGCTAGAAGATTAACCTCTAGCTCACCAAACAGTAGGGAGACACACCTTAAAAGAGGAAGTGCACGTGCAAACCAAAAACTACATGTTTCTCACGGCAAACGCGTCACAGTCAAACAACAATACAACCGTGACAAAAGGAAACCCAAAGAAGGGGGATAAAACCCTCTGCCATACCAAAGGTGCAGGGGTAGATGGGTCCTTCTGTGCCTCTCCAGCGTCCTCCATGCTGACAGAGGTCCAACACACACCATGGATCAGGTCCTTCATGGCAAGGATCCACAGGCCGCTCTAGCTGGGCTGAATGCGCCGGAAAGTCAAATCTCCAGCGCACTAGGAGACGAAGTATCGCGAGATCTCGTCCGTGGTCTCGCGATACTACCGATGGGAAGCGTTATGTCCGCAATCCCTGTGCTCCCATCCCTTGCCGATGGAGCCCGTACTACAGACGGGGAAGCGCTATGTCTAGGCAGAAGCAGAAAGGAGGGACCTCCGGAGTTTACAGGTATGCCGCCCCCACAGTCTTCAGGGAGCGCAGCAGACACTTGTAGGAATCATCTCCTAGGACCAGGAACACCACTGAGGAATGGAGAGGCCCCTCCTTCTTAAATATCGGTGGGTTTCCTGTCCTGGGAGGAGGATCCTCTCTCCTGGTGCTGTCATGGGACGAAGGGGGGAAAAAAAAGGTCATCCTCTGCCAGAAGCAAGCATTGTGTGCATTGCGGCTCAGTGGAGACTGACTCGGGAACTGGACCACTGATGCATTCTTGGAGCCAAGCAGAGAGGGTGGAGGGGTTCATATCAACCATGTTGGAATTTAGTGTTGCCCCTTTTGGCAACTGAACATAGGGCAAAATGTTTGCTTCAGGATTCTGGTATTTCAAGAAGCAGTCATTTACACAGTCTGGCAAAAAAAAGGGAAATCTGCATAACCCATTACTCCAACTATGTATGGAGTTAATGTGGCTGTCTGTGTAGGGTACTCTGCAATAATACAATTATTATTATTATTTTATGCACTTATATAGCGCTACTATATTCTGCAGCGCTATACCTACATTAGGATCACTCTGTCCCCAATGGGGCTCACAATCTAAGTTCCCTATCAGTATCTCTTTGGAGTGTGGGAGGAAACCTTCGCAAACTCTGACTTTTAGTGCAATACCACAAGGTGTTGGCCCATTCCCAACTCAACACTCTTAGGAGTCTTTCACACAACCGTATGTCTTTTTCAGTGTTTTGCAGGCCGTTTTTCCGGATCAGTTTTTTGTTTCTGTTGTGTTTCCGTATGGCATATACATTATACAGTAATTACATAGAAAAAATTGGGCTGGGCATACAAATTTTAATAGATGGTTCCGCAAAAACGGAACAAATACAGAATGCATTCCGTATGTGTTCCGTTATTTGGCGGACCCATTGACTATAATGGGGCCATGGAACGTGATTTGCGGGCAATAATAGGACATGTTCTAACCTTCAACGGAACGGAAATATGTAAACAGAATGCATACGGAGTACATTCTGTTTTTTTTGCGGAACCATTGAAATGAATGGTTCCGTCTACAGAACGCAAAAAACGGTCATGAGAAAGAGGCCTTACACTAAGACCTTGCTGGAGAAGGTTGTTAAACCACTATTCCTGGAAAAAAAGCACCCTAGTAGGTCAACCTGAAGCCAAGACTACAAGTAGTGGCTGGGCCATGTGGTGCATGGGATGAAAAAGCTGCAGTGGCAGGCCCAGAAGGAGGAAGGAAGGAAAAAGGTCAGGTGCCACAGCAGAGAACCCCTGAGGCCGTTGTACGGGGACCTTTAAGAGCAGAAAGAGAGGCCTGGTGAAGAACTGGCCAATGTCGAGTGTAGGTAATGGTGACATACTACATGGAGGAGAGACACTATGGAGAACAGAAAGAAGAGAAATAGGGATATACCCAATCCCCATTATATTCACCCAGTGTTTATCCTCTTCACTTTGGTTCCTCTGAAGCTCCAGCAGCCTGCTGTGAGAGTATACTGGGGAGGGAGAGCAGGTTCCAGAGTGGTTAGTCTGCTCCATTCCTCTTTGCCTTCTTGTAGGAATTGCGTTATTCTTGTTTGCCAATTAGAAAGGAAAAAGTGAAAAAAATACTAAATAATAAAAGTAAAGCCATGCAAAAACAGTAAAGTCTGCCTCCTAGAGAAAACAGCAGCACAGTGCATCTCCCTCCTTGGATGAATAATATAGTGGTGCAATAGGATGGTGCTCGCAGCATGAGATAATGGCCTCCAAGTCCCTACTCATAACAGCACAAAAACTGCAGTAGTTCAGCTCCTACAGCGAGGAGCAAATACAAACAGTGACTATATATACTGTACAGGTAGTGCCAACATGGTAACGACATATGCAATTTACCCAATGTCTTGTCCTCGTCAATTTTATACATATTACAATGCAGACTGTGGCCCATTTCCATAAATTCACATATATTTAGTATCAGGAGGAATGTTGGCAGGGCCATTTACTGCACTAGGGCAATGATTCCGGCATCCAAATCTGGTTAAAGAGCAAGCATCACCCAAAACGGCACCGATGGAGAGACCTTGCGATGTCCTCATTACAAGTCAACTCCTTCTTCACAAGCTCTGTGTGTCCAAGTGTCCTGGTCATTAGAAAAACAGTCTAGCACCTCCAACGCCAGAATACGGAATATACATGCACATTTATGTGTTTTTAAAAAAAATCTATATTAGGAAATAATGACCGGACCAATCGTCTGAAGCATAGTGCCCATATGTAATTAAAATGATGATATCACTACCTATTTATACAGTCACTGTTTGCATTTGCTTGCTGTTTTGCTTCTCCTCCACCTTCTTATAGCAGCAGCTTAAAACCACTTCTGTGTCCCCCGAACACATGTATCCATTCTGCGCAGTGGATGCGGCCGGACTTCCGTGAAATGGAGCTTCTCATCATTGAGATGGTTCTGCTGAATACATCGTTGCCGCTCTTCTAACACACACATTAAAAAATAATATTTATTGAATGCATATGACGGGCGCTGGTACAGGCCATAACTTAGAACAAAGAACAGCTTAAACGTCTGAATCCTGTGAAATGGAGTGTGAGCTCCCCAGTCGAGGTCAGTCCATAGGCTGAGGCTGCACATCTGTCCCATCGCGCTGGCGGAAGAGGAGCTCACTGGACTGGACCACCTGCTCCGCATGCCACGTGGTCTGTGCATTGTACTGCTGATAAATGTCAGTGTCTGATTGAAACATAACCAGTGCTTGGGCTGTGTGCATCCGGACGTGCTCCGCCAGGCTGTTGGCGTCAAGGAACTTGTCTCCGCAGGAATCGCAGGCGTACAGGATCTGGGTGTTTGGGTCTGTAAGAGGGGCACAAGTCTTAGGTAACAGAGCAACTCCCATGGGCAAAAACTTGACATTTGGATCACAAAGGCTATTGCTTCCCTCGCTGGCACCTCTAAGGCCTGTTTCAGACCTGCAAGTGTCACACATCATGAATCAATATAATGCTATGTGATACCGGCAGTGCTGAAAGTTCAGGACGGGTGATGTGCTGCGGACTCACAACGTGACACTCGCTCATTTGAAAGGTGCCTAATGGAGCAAGCAATGCTAATTATATTATGGACCCAAACACTTTATGCAAATTGAGGTTTTATAGTGTTTTTTTTTTGCTAATTGCAGCAAAAAACTGTGACAGAGCTGCTTTGTGGAACGTTCTGCAGCAACTACGGAAGGACCTTCGGATGGTCACATGATTACCAAGGCCATCTGCACACAAGTGCCGGTGAATGCACATATCACAGATCTCACCCCTCCATTGAAAAGGGTGAAATCGACAGCTAAAACCACAAATATAATTAACAGGCTGCAGATTTGGAAATCCGCAATGCAGGTCAATTTCCACTTCGCTGGTACTGTAATAAACTGTAATACTATAATACAGGGATGCCCAACCTGCGGCCCTCCGACTGTTGCAAAACTACAACTCCCATCATGCCCTTCTGTAGGCTGTCTGGGCATGCTGGGAGTTGTAGTTTTAAAACAGCTCGAGGGCCGCAGGTTGGGCATCCCTGCTATAATGCACTGCAGTTTTTCTGCATGGGAATATGCGCTGAAAAACCGCATGTTTTCCGCAAAAAGTGCAGGTTACCTAAAGGTTCTCAAGCTACAGGAGGAAGCAACAAGGTGGCAGAGCAGCAGCTACTGAATTCGGCTACATTCACACGACCGTATGCGTTTTCCAGTCCGCAAAACACTGATCCGCAAAAAATACGGATGACGTCCTTTTGGCATCCGTATTGGATCCGTTTTTTTGGGCGGATCCATTGTAACAATGTCTATCCTTGTCTGCAAAATGGACAAGAATAGGACATGCTCTATATTTTTGCGGGGCTACGGATCGGACATTTGGATGCGGACAGCACACAGTGTGCGGTCCGTATTTTTTGCAGACCAATTGAAATAAATGGGTCCTCATCCAATCCGCAAAAAAAGATGGGACGGACATGGAAACAAAATACGTTTGTGTGAATGTAGCCTAATTGTATGGGGTCTGGTGTCTGTAATAAGAGGCTTTGCAGTCTGAATTTATTTATGTAGTCTGTAATAGTGTAGGGCGTCTGCCTGGGGTCTGTATTTAGAGAATGGGGGGGGGGGGGCTGTTTATTTAGGTATCTGGTTGGGGGTCTGTCTTTGGGAGTTAGGGCTCTGGTCTGAGTACTGTAGGAGTACATCCACACCGTGAGTATATGCTACAGAAGTGCGGGCAGAAAATCTGCTGCATTTTACTGTAGATTCAAAAGGAATGTGTCTGTTCTATATAATCCTGCAATTTTCACAATGGCCACTAGGCCTAAAATATGTTTAGATTTCCTGTCTTTTGACAGCATCTACATGGGCCGCAGACACGATGGACAGGAGCTGACCCCACCGATTCATATGGGAGAGTTTTTTAGGCATGCCCTGTAATGCGCAAAGGTCAGGAGGGAGCCGATAAGCTGCGATATCACCCATTGCAGTGTTTCTCAACTCCAGCCCTCACGACCACCCAGCATGAAAGGTTTTCAGGATTTCCATAGTATTGAGTAGGTGATATAGTGTCAATGCACTGGAATTCATTCTGTGGGATATTCTCAAATCTTGACCGGCAGGTCGGCTCCGAGGACTGGAGTTCAGAAACACAGATTTTATTGTGAATGGAGGATTCTGTGTTATCTATATTGAAGTGTTACTTGTCAATGTAATTCTGCCAATGGTGATAAAGATAATAGGTAATAAAAAGTTACCAAGAAGTGATTAACAGCTCTCATTATACACAGTCATAGAGGGAAGGCTGTCAATCACTGATAGGACCGCCACCTCGGCTTCAAAGCCCAGAATGAGCAGGAATTTAAATGAATGAAATACTAAAAGTTAGGCTACATGCACACGACCGTATGTGTTTTGCGGTCCGCAAATTGCAGAGCTGCAATAAAAAAAACAGATGACATCCGTATTCCATCCATTTTTTTTTTTTGCGGATCCATTGTAACAATGCCTAAAACGGACAAGAATAGGACATGTTCTATTTTTTGGCGGGGCTATGGAACGGACATACTGATGCGGACATTTTTTGCGGACCCATTGAAATGAATGGGTCTGCATCCTATCCGCAAATAAAAAAAAAATAAAAAAAATGGAACGGACATAGAAACAAACAACGTTCGTGTGCATGTAGCCTTATACTGGATCTTTTCCCATAAAACTATTTATCAATCTGCTCAGCTCCTCCTGCATTTTCATGGTGACTAGGCTTCAGTGAATCGACCTTCAGATCATAGATGTTAAAATACTTCCATTTTAATGCGGTTTCCGTACAGCATTAAAATGTATTGGCTCTGTAGTCGCACAAGACTTTGGTGAATTACTACTGTATTCATATCTGTGTATTTAAAAACAATTTAAAATATTAATCTGAAATGGGCTTTGGTACCGAGGTAACAGCCAGTACCAAAGCCCAATTCGAATTCCTATTTTAAATACGCAGATATGAACACAGTAGTAATTCACCAAAGTCTTGTGAGACTACGGGCCAGATGAAGTTTGGCTCCACGGAGCCAAAACATTTTAATGCTGTACAGCATTAAAATTTAAGTATTTGAACGAATCGACTTCAGATCTATGATGCGAAGGTCGAATCACTTAAGCCTAATGGTGACCAGTTCCCCTAAAAAATTTACATAATCCTGCAGTTTTTGCACTGGCCACTAGGCCTAATAATAGGTCATGATTAACTGTTCTTCAAAGGTAACTTTTAATTAGCCATCAATATTATCACCACCGGCAGAATGACAATGACAAGTAACACCTCTATATAGAGAACACAGAATCCGCCATTTACAATAGGTCAGTATTTTTCAACGTGACCGGTTCCCTTTAAAGACACGAATAAAAATGATATATCTTTAACATAAAAACGTCATTTAAACAGGTCATTTTTAGATGACACATTCCCATTAAAGAAATCTAATAAAACACAATCAGTACAAAAATCAGCGTGTAAATTGACAAGCAGTGCAGATTTTAAATCCACAGTGTGTCAACTTATGCTGTGGCTATGCTCCAGAAGTTTTATTTACTGCAATGCATAGGGTGCACATCGGTATCAAAATCCAAATGAAGCTCATGTGGATTCTGCACAGAAAGGTGATTATAGTCAGTATGGGACTGGGGAAGCGGGGACTACGTTTTGGGAACAGCCCAGGGCCTATGGTTCACTAAATCCGCCACAGGCAGCAGGTTATATCACATACATGCCATGCAATCGCGTTCCCTACAGAGAATGACCTGTCTGAATGTCTCAGCTGCAGTCGAATGGGGCTGGACAACTGATAGACATGGACCAGATGTCCAATATCTACACTTTGGGGACGGTGAGCTGCAATTTACGGACTTCCTGATTTGTGGGGATTTTCGCCAGCACTGACTCCTGCCCCCACAGTACAGGCGGATCCCCTACTAGAGGTCATTACCTGCTTCCTGCACCTGTTTCACTGCCTTGGTGATCTCCGCTTTTAACGCTTCTGTCTCATCAGCCGTGACTGAAGCCGAAATGGGAACCACTGCAAGAAAACGAGTACAGCTCAGAAACAAATCCTGCCCCATTACAACTGAACCAAACTTAAGGACTGGGAAGTAGGCTAGTGGAGACAGGGGGCTGGCAGTGACGGTGGGGTGGGGTTGAAGTTGCGAGTAACCTTTCCTATATGTATGGGTGGTTTTGGCAGGATGTACAAGGCCGTATTACAGCCCTGGGCATAAACCATAAACTTACAGCCAAGGCTGTGATCGCATCTTATCGTGTGTGGTCCGGAAAACCTTTATAAAGGGCTCATTCACACAAACGTGTGCCGGACTGGCCCGTATTGCGGATCACAAACAGCGGGTCCACAATATATTGGCCCCGGCCGTTTGTGCACCAAATCACGGATGTGGTCTGCAATCCAGAAGGTGCGGTTCGGAACGGAGCACTATGGAGTGCTTCTGTCGGTTTCTCTCCGTGCCTCCACACCGCAAAAAAATAGAACATGTTCTATTCTTTTGCGGTGCGGATCGATCACAGACCCATTCAAGCTGAATGGGTCTGCAACCATCTGCGGAAACCGCACAGATGTTAACCCATGCATTGAGGACCGCAAATTGCGGGCTCCAATGCATGGAACGGCCGTGTGCATGAGCCCTAATGAATCAGGAGAGACTGATCACAATATGGTCGTCAATAATGAGTGATGGTTCTGGTGGATCACTCACCTGTCAGCTCTGTAACACCCGTACTGGCGATGTCCTCTGTGGCCAGTGTCACCATCTCCTCTGGCGCCACGGTCACAATGTTGACCTCTTCTTCGTCCACTTCCCCTTCTTCTCTGTCCACCAGTTTCATACCCGCTCGGCCTTTGTGAACAGTTTTCACATGGGATCGCAGGTTGTCGACGCGGTTAAACCCTCGGCCACACTTGTCGCACAGGTACGGCTTTTCGCCTGTACAATTAGACAAGACAATGGGGCAGATGTTACTTTACACGGTCTAAGAATACGAATCCCAATCTTAATGTTAGATAAATTTGAAGTGTCGTAAATTCTGCACCAGATTTACGCTACAATTGTGTGTGCGCAAAAAGAACTGTTTAGTCTAAGTTTACACCACCTGTAAGTTGGCATAGTTTTTCTCCAAAAATGCACCAAAATATTGGTGCATGGAGCCGCATTTAGAACACCTCCCTTTTTAAAAAAAAGCAAAGCCATACCCTTTTTCTAGTGAAGCCATGCCCCCTTGTTGGGCAAGTCGTGAAAAGCTTAGAAACGTGTGTAAAACAGTTAGTAAATGTAAAGCAAAGAACGCGTGCCCGTTTTTCATGAGTAAATCTCCGCCAGCATTTCCGCACATAGAGGCAAGTCGTAACATGGCGTGCAGACAGAGCGCTCACCTGTGTGAATGATGATGTGCTTCGTCAGGTCTCCCACATTGACAAAAGCCTTATTGCAGACATTACACTTGTGCGGCCGGATGTTATCGTGGTGACGCATGTGATTGGCCAGCTGACTGGACTGAACAAACCTAACAGACAGAGGAGACCCGTCAGATCAGCAGATGATGTAGCTGGGATGGCAGAACCACATCCTCCCAGAGAGAGACTCACCTCTTTCCACAGCGCTCACATACATATGGCTTCTCCCCCGTGTGCTGGCGAACATGAGCGATCAGAGAGCTGGCCTGTGTGAACGCTTTCCCGCAGATCATACACAGACACGGCTTCTCCCCTGAACAAGAATCATCAGAAAGTCATGTTTGAGAGGCTCAGGACCCCTAGAAGAAAAGACGTGGACCCCTTGCCCCAATGGTATATACTGACAGCGGTGCAAGAAACCCCAATATATTGTTATTGTCATCATTGGGTGGATTATGTGCAGAGGGTGAGTACAGCATAGAGTATGAGGGCGGCTGTAGCGCAGTGTTACCGGTGTGGGTCCGAACATGTCGCTGCAACGCCCCGGGGTCAGCGAATTTCCTCTTGCAGTGGATGCAGATATAGGGTTTCTCCCCACTGTGGATGCGCAGGTGTCTCTTCAGGTTTCCTGCAGGACATACGCACAAGGAGAGGATCAGACCGCCATGGTGGACAGATGCGGGTAACATATCCCTCTCCCACCCGCCTCCTCACCTGAGGTGGTAAACTGTTTCCCGCACTCTCTGCACTTCAGGGGTCCGTCAGAAATGTGGATCTTCAGGTGAGCTTTCAGATTTCCCAGCTGCAGGGAAAGCCACAGGGTCAACTCAACACAGTCCTTGCTCCCCACAACCCATACATAAGAATCATCTCCATGGCAGTGCTGCCCCCACCTGGTTGAATTTCTTGTCGCAGTGTGGACACTTGTGCTCCTTGTTGGTGTCGTGCGTCTCCAGGTGCCTCATCTTGGAGGTGGGGTCGGAGAACGGCCGGTTGCAGTACTCGCACTGATAGGGCTTCTCTCCGCTGTGCACCAGCTGGTGCCTCTTGAGGTTGCCAGATGTGGTGAAGAGCTTGCCGCACACCTTGCAGTAGTAGTTGGGCTCCCCGGTGTGACGCTTCTTGTGCAGGTTGAGCAGACTGACCAGTCGGTAACTCTTTCCACAGTCATCACAGCCGTGTGGCTTCAATGGGCTGAAGGGAAGAAAAAGGGTTAGAGCTGGTCCTCCGCTCCCCCAGCCACAGCAGGACATCCAGTGTCCCCTCACCTGTGAGTTTTCTCATGCGCCTTGCAGGCGGCGGGGTCAGAGAACGCTTTGTCGCACTCATGGCAGCGGTACGGTTTCTCGCCAGTGTGGATGCGGATGTGTCGAGTGTAGTTCCCTGTGTGGGTGAATTCCTTGCTGCAATACTGGAACAGAAGAAGCCGCCATGAGCCACAGGTAACAATAAAATCAGCAGGTTGTGATGTCACAGCATGGTCATTATATAGGCCCTAGAGCAGGGATCAGCAACCTTCGGCACTCCAGCTGCTGTGAAACTACAACTCCTAGCATGCACACTTAACGTGGCTGTTCTTGTAACCCCCAGAAGTGAAATTCTGAATTAGTCTTACCGGTAATTCGGTTTCCATGAGATCACCATGGCGGCCACACAAGGAGCAGGAACAGAAAAAGGTTAAAACACCCCCACCCTCCACCATTGCTTCCAAAATTATGGTGGAGATCAAATCATAGCAACATAGAACCGGAAGGTATTAATTCATACCATCCTGAATCTAAGTAAACGAAAAACTGGAGGGGGATTAACGGGCCGTAATGGTGATCTTATGGAAACCGAATTACCGGTAAGACTAATTCCGAATTTCCATATCATCACCATGACGGCCACACAAGGAGATATACAAAATTATAAGATTAAGGAGGGGCAACTGCCTGAAGGACCTTAAGTCCAAAAGACAATTCAGCCGTATTGGAAAAATCTAAACGGTAGTGCTTTATGAAAGTATTCATGCTGGATCTGAATCGGAAAAAAACAGCTGAGTGCCGATACTTGCACTCTCAGTGTAGAAGGTCTCAGGCCTAGATCAAGACCTTGTTGCAGAAATTCTAAAACCTTCTGTATTTTTGGCCCCTCTAGGTTTGGAGTAGGTTCCCCTAACCAGGAACAGAACCTCTTCCAAAGTTTTAGGCAGATGACATCACTCTTTTCCTACTGGACCTGAGGGTAGATGTCGTAAAGGCCCTGTCGCTTCAGAATTTCGACCTCAGGATCCAAGCTGTTAGTCTTAAAAATTCTGGGTGAGGATGTAGAATGGGACCTTGATATAGAAGGTCCCTCCTGAGCGGAAGGGTCCAAGGGCTGGAGATTGAAAGTCTTTTGAGGGAGGAGAACCAACTTCTTTTCAGCCAGAAGGGGGTTATCAGGATGACTGTCGAGCTCTCTTGTTGGATTTTTTGAATCACCCTCGGAATTATCGGTATTGGAGGAAATGTATAACACAGATTGCAGTCCCAAGTTACGGCAAATGCGTCTATCACCCAAGGATTGCCCCTGGGATCCAGGGAACGGAACTGCATCACCTTCCTGTTGTCTTTGATGCAAACAAGTCTATGTCTGGAGTTCCCCATCTGTCAACTATCATTTTGAAGACTTTTAGATTCAGGGACCACTCTGTTTGGTCTATTCTGCGTCAGCTTAGGTAGTCCGCTTCCCGACTACCTAAGCCGAAATAGATCTTAGTTTTTTTTCTGTCCAGTAAAAAAATTTGTTTGATAGGTTCAGAAGATTCTTTGATTTCGTTCCTCCCGGATGCGAGAAGTAAGCCACTGTCATTGTATTGTCCAAAAGAATTCTTAGGTGGTGATCCTAAAGAATCTTTCTCACCATGTTTAGAGATTCTCACACCGCCCTCAGTTCCCTGAAGTTTGAGGACTGGTTGCTCACCAATAGGGGCCAGGAGCCTTGGTAATAAAAGTCTCCAAGTTTTGCACCCCAGCCCGACAGGCTTGCGTCCGTCTTGATCTGGATAGGATATAAGGTGCTTTTCTCCAGGCTACCCCTTTGTGAGAGGTTCCTGTCTATTTTACACCAGCAAAGGGAAGTCTACACAGAACCTGGAATGGGAATCTTCTGATTCAGGGATCTTTGCTGCTTGTCCCAGATCTCCAGAATCCAGGATTGAATGGCGCAGGTTACTGAGGCAATGCATGCTGTTAACGTCCCCAACATACTCATGGCTTCTCTTATAGAGCATAACTTCCTTTTCTGAAAGAGTTTGACCTTCTCCTTTAGGGACTGGATTTCGTCTGGGGGTAGAAATGTGGTCTGAGATCAAGAGTCTAGGATGACTCCCAGAAAACGTACCCTGGTCAATTGTTGTAAAAAAGACTTTTCCGGATTGATAATCCAGCCTAGTTCCTTCAGAATGGATAGAAAAATGTCTAGATCTGTTAGCAACCCATCTACCAAGTCTCCCACTAATAAGAAATTGTCCAGGTATGGGACCACGACTAGCTCTTTTTGTCTCAGATACGCTACCATCTCGACCACCAGCTTAGTGAATACTCTGGGAGCTGAGGAAATCCCAAACAGAAGTGCTGTGGACTGAAAACTCCTAGCTGGTCTTTTATGGCAAATCTTAGGAATTTTTGAGAATTGTGGTGAATCGGGATGTGGTAGTACGCACTTAAGTCCACTGTACACATTAAGGCACTCTTCTTTATTAGGGGGATTAAGGACCCCAGGGATTCCTTCCTGAACTTCCTGTAAGTTATATACTTGTTGAGAAATTTTAGATTTATAATTGTAAGGAAGGAACCTTTTTTCTTTTGAATCCTGTCTAAATACTGGGCCAAAGACGTATTCGCCTGAAAACGGGATGAGGGGGATAGCTTCATCTTTGATGTTTGGTCCCCGGACCACGATTCATCCAAAGTGCTCGACGGGCCGCATTAGAAAGCCCCGCATCTTTGGGCGAAAATCTGACGGATTCAGACGAGGCGTCCGCCAAAAAAGCTGTTGCAGTATTTAGGGAAAAATCTTAATCCTGCTTCGGCACTTCAAAACCCAGTGTAGACAGTCTTCATCAGGTTGGCATTCATATGGTTTTAAATGCCAACCTGATGAAGGGGACCATAGCTTCCCTGAAACGCGTTGTTTTAACTTTGTATGCATTTTAATGAAATAAAGATGTTATACTCAAGACTGTCTACACTGGGTTTTGAAGCGCCGAAGCAGGATTCAGATTTTTCCCTTAAAGCACCTTTCTGGAAGGACTGGACATCCCTCTGCAAAGGATCTTCGACCTGCGGCAGCACACCCGAAGACGAGCTCTTGTCTAATAAGTCTACAATAGGGTTGTGCCTATATTAGCACAACCCTAAAAGGTGAGCCTCCATTGTACGTTGTCAATTTTGCATATACAATTTAGAACCTACTACCCTATTGTGCACCTTTTTCATCGAGCCCTAGGCACGTCCATACTCTAAAGGGTTGCAGACTTTAGAAGAGGGATGGAATTTAATATCTCCTCCCTAGAGGTCTTATTTCTAAGATGAGTGTCCAATTCAGTCAGCCAAAAAGGTACATGGATCTAGCAACCGAGGTAGCTGCGATGTTGGATTTAAGGCTACTTTCACACTGGCGTTTCTGGGTCCGTTTGTGAGATCCGTTTCAGGGCTCTCACAAGCGGCCCAAAACGGATCAGTTCAGCCCCAAAGCATTCTGAATGGATAAGGATCCGTTCAGAATGCATCAATTTGGCTGCGTTTGGTCTCCGTTGCGTTTTTTAGACGGTCACTAAAACGCAGCTTGCAGCGTTTTGGGGACCGTCTGACGATGCGGAGCCCAACAGATCCGTCCTGACTTACAATGCAAGTCAATGTGGACGGATCCGACACAATATGGTGCAATTGAAAACAGATCCGTCCCCCATTGACTTTCAACGTAAGTCAAGACGGATCCGTTTTGACTTAGACTTTTTTTGAATGAATAATGCAAATTGATCCGTTATGAACGGATACAAGCGTTTGCATTATCGGTGCGGATCCGTCTGTGCAGATACAAGACGGATCCGCACCAAACGCAGGTGTAAAAGAAGCCTTGGGGGGGGGGACGTGGCTAACTGCCGACATGAGAGCACGCACTTGAAGTCTGCTCCGTACCCCGTACTGAATCCTGCAACATCCTGACATACTGGCCGCTCCGAACATCGAGTGGCAGGTGCAGAGGAGGAAGAGAAGACCTGGGAAGTCGATGATGGGCCCCAGCAAAGCGCAGTCAGTGGCTGAAAAGCTTAAAGGGAACCTGTCACCGGGATTTTGGGTATAGAGCTGAGGACATGTGTTGCTAGATGGCCGCTAGCACATCCACAATACCCAGTCCCCATAGCTCTGTGTGCTTTTATTGTGGAAAAAAAACGATTTGATACATATGCAAATTAACCTGAGATGAGTCAGAGCTTGAAAATATGACTCTTCTCTGGTCACACAAGTAAGATATGACTCTTTTATGTTAATTTGCATATGTATCAAATTGGTTTTTTTACACAATAAAAGCACACAGAGCTATGGGGACTGGGTATTGCAGATGTGCTAGTGGCCATCTAGCAACCCATGTCCTCAGCTCTATACCTAAAATCCCGGTGACAGGTTCCCTTTAAAGAATATGTGGGGCAAGAGGCCCAAAATAGCGCCGCCGCTCCTGCTACACCGCAAGCGGCGGTCACGTGAGGTCAAGCTGCGCAGCAGACAGAGGCGGAAGGTTCGGGGGAGCCAGAGGTAACCCTAAAAACTGTCTCTCACCAGCTCCTGACAGCAATCTCCACCTGCCAGACATCGCTTACCTGTAAAATAGAGGAGGTGAATGTGGATTTGGGCCTGCTGAGGCAAGATGTGCAGCAGCTCAGGGAGCGTGTGCGCCATACAGAGGACAGGGTCTCGGCTCTAGAAGATCTTACTAGGCCTCTTGCAAGCAGAGTGCATGATGTTGAGAGGTCTGTGAGCTTATGGCAGCAAAAGTGTGATGACCTTGAGAACAGAGCCAGATGCAACAACGTCAGGATCCTGGGGCTACCAGAGAGAGCGGAGGGCTCAGATCCGGCTACTTTTCTGGAACTTTGGTTCAAGGCACAATTTCCTGAAGCGCCATTTTCTGGCGCCTACGCCGTTGAAAGAGCGCACCGGGTTCCCGCCAGGCCTCCCCTCCAGGCGCTCCCCCAAGGCCCCTATTGGCGCGAATGCTTAATTGGAAAGATAGAGATCTTATCCTGGGGCAAGCAAGGAACAAGCGTGACATCAAACATGAAAGTGCGAATATATCGCTGTTTCCTGATTTTTCATCTTCATCTCTGTTAAGCGTCGACTCCGCAATCTGAACCTGCAGTATTCCATGGCCTATCCAGCACGTCTTCGGGTGATAGATGGAGAGAAGACGGTCTTCTTTGTGGATCCTAAGGAGGCGGAAGAGTGGATTTCCAAGAGGCCAAGTCGTCCAGGCCCTCGCTGATACTTTTACCACCGCAGATGCCGCAAGTATCCTGTTCGCACTAATACACTTACCTGATAGATGCGTTCCGCTGACTTTAACATCATTGTCCGGGACTAGGGAGGAATTCCCTCATCTTATACTGGTGACGTGATTGAGCTTACAGTATTTCACGTTGATGTGTTGGTGGAGACGCCATTACCCCTTTCTTTTCTTTTATCCTACCCCTCATTGCTTCATCCCTTCTCCCCCCCTCTTCTATTCTTTTTCTCCTTTATATTATTGTTACATGTGCACGCATTATCCGGTATTATCCCATTGCTACGAGGGTTGAGCAGACACCTGCATAGGTTTAACATCATATTGCACTATGCAGGTCTCCAGTAACTCAGCCATAGTACAGGATGGCAGTGATGTCATCATCTATAGGTTCATTCAATTATCTGTTACTCTACAATTAAGTTATATACCGTTTTTTCTGTTAAAGGCATGGTACACTAATCACAATATTGCAACGCAGAGGGTCTGCAAGAGAAAGGTCTGAGGAAACGGGTCCTGATCTTCCTGCAGGTGGGGTGTTGGTTTGTCTGGAGAATAGGCTGCTGAAACACAAATGGCAGATTTAAATGTTGTATCTTGGAATGTGAGGGGATTGGGCAGCCCTAGGAAAAGGATTGCTGTATTCTCTCATCTCCGGCAATACAGCCCCCATATCTTGGGATTGTAGGAGACCCACCTGACTCTAGAAACAGGGAATAGAATTAAGAAGCCATGGGTCCAGTGGTCTCTAAATGCGTTCGGATCGACACATTCCAAAGGAGTAGCCATACTTGTCCACAAGAACATTAGATGGGAAGTCCAGCAATTGGTGGTAGATCCTGAGGGGCAGTATATCCTGGTGTATGCATTCATCAATTGTGCTCCATATGTTGTGGTTAATATATATAACCCCCCCCCCGCCACTATAATCATATTTCAGGTGGTGATGAGCTTCGCTGCGCAATATCCCAATGCTAAACTCCTCTGCATGGGGGATTTTAATTTAGTGATGCATGAAGACATGGATAGATTTCACTCAGAGGTGGGAGAGGGCGAGCACACTCAGCAAGACACTAATCTATCTAGAATGGTTACAGAACTTGGATGGCTAGATATGTGGAGGCTGCGGCATCCACTTCAGAGGGAGTACTCCTGCCTCACTCCAGCCAGGGGCGCACTGTCCAGAATCGATTATCTTCTTGGCAGTGCCGCAGTGTACACAGATCTCAAAGATATTGGATATGGATCACAGGGGCCCTCGGACCACGCACCGGTTTTTGCTCAACTTAGACTTTATGATGGTATCAAACAGAGTGCCAAAATGCGTGTTCATCCATTCTGGTTGTCTCTTATGACCACGAACGATAGAATTCCTGATCAGCTTCAGATGTTTCTGGAAGTGCAGGATGAGATGACGGACGATTTGTTACTCTGGGAGACATTGAAAGCCTATTTGAGGGGATGCCTCAAATCATCCATATCCTATATTAAAAGAGATTCAGCACGCAAAGAACTGGAATTACATGCTAATTGCAAGGAGGCAGAGAACTCCTTCAGGTCTAATCCCTCTAAGGTGAATAGGCAGGATTGGATGCTTAAAGGAAGGCTCTACATGATGCACCTCAGGGAAAAGAGTGAGCGTAAATTATTCTTTTTAAACAGCAATCCTTTGAATCTGGCAATCAGGCAGGTAAATTGCTTGCTCACATTGTACGTAGTAATAGTATGTCCCCTCCGGTCATTAGAATAGAGAACTCTGAGGACGCGGTGGTAGAATCAGTCGGTGATATACTGGAAAGCTTCAAGGGGTTCTACCAAGACCTCTACAAGTCAGCGGCTCACTACACCACCCAGGAGTTGGGGCTTTATTTAGCGCAGGTAGCACATCCCCAGCTTAGTGATGAGGATAGGAACCTACTAGAGGCTGATATTTCACTAGACGAAATTCAAATGGCAATAACGGAGCTGCCAGCGAGCAAAGCGCCAGGCCCTGACGGGATCCCGGTAGAAGTGTACACTAAATATGCTGATGTATTGGGGCCCGAACTTCTTAAGCTATACCTTGCTGCTCAGCAAAGAAATAGGCTACCAGAATCTATGTATGATGCTACTATAGTGGTGATCCTGAAGTCAGATAAAGACCCTTTGGAGTGTGGGTCTTATAGACCGATATCACTCCTGAACCTAGTGTCACGACGGACAGGATATAAGATACACAGATAACAAAACAAACAAGTTTTCTAGGCGAGAAGCTGGGGATAAGGTCACCTCCTAGCAAATCCCTAACTGCTCTCCCTATTCTGCTTTGCCCACATTCAGACCCTAAAAGGTGGGAATAATGTGTCCTCGTGACTGGGCTGAGAATACCCTAGATTCCCTGAGATTGTGAAAGGGGAAAAGGGGCAGCCTGCTCCCTCAGAACCAGGAGGGGACAGACGACACACAAACAGCCTAGACAGCAAACCAAAGAAATCAGAAACCAACTTATCTTATCTGAGCAGGAAAAGCCAATCCTTCACTCCTTGCTTCCACAGCCTGACAGAAGCTATAACCCGCACGGAACACTGGGAGGGGAGTAATCTAAACCAACGACCCCACCCAGTGCACCTAAAGGGAGGCGGATCTAGCACGACTCCAAAACAAAACAAATGACTAGACTAGACTGCTGCTAATCTGGCAGACCTCCGTACATAGTCTGAGCAGGACATGACAGTACCCCCCCTTCTACGGGTGACCTCCGGACCCCCTGGACCAACCTTATCCGGGTGGGATCTGTGAAAAGCCCTCACCAGTCGGCTGGCACTGACATCCAGCGCCGGAACCCACATCCTCTCCTCAGGGCCGTATCCCCTCCAGGTGTACCAGGTACTGAAGGGAACCCCGAAGAACTCTAGAGTCAAGAACCCTGGAGATCTCAAACTTTACATTTCCATCAACCAGAACAGGGGGAGGAGGCAATAGCGATGGTTCCACCGGTTTCACATATTTTTTCAGTAAAGACCTGTGGAACACATCATGGATCCTCCAAGTCTGCGGAAGATCCAGCCAAAACGATACTGGATTGATCACCGCAGATATTTTGTACGGACCAATAAATCTTGGACCCAGTTTCCAAGATGGCACTCTCAGTTTAATATTTTTAGTGGACAACCTCACCAGATCACCCACACACAGGTCCGGACCAGTCACACGTCTTTTGTCAGCCATTCGCTTATACCTCTCACCCATCTTCTCCAAATTCACTTGGATCCTCCGCCAGATAGAAGACAAGGCAGAAGAAAATCTCTCCTCCTCTGGCATCCCAGAGGAACTAGTCCTAGAAAAGGTAGCAAACTGAGGATGAAAACCGTATGCGCAAAAAAATGGTGACTTACCCGTGGACTCCTGCCTACGGTTATTCAAAGCAAACTCTGCTAGGGACAAGAATGAGGACCAGTCCTCCTGATTCTCAGCCACAAAGCACCTCAAGTAGGTCTCCAGGTTTTGATTAGTACGCTCTGTCTGTCCATTCGACTGCGGATGAAAAGCCGAAGAGAACGAAAAGTTGAATGCCAAGCCGAGAGCAGAACGCCCTCCAAAACCTGGAGACAAACTGCGTGCCCCTATCTGAAACCACATCCGAAGGAATACCATGCAATTTCACGATATTATCAACAAAAATCTGCGCAAGAGTCTTGGCATTAGGCAGACTAGTTAACGATATAAAGTGAGCCATTTTACTAAAACGGTCAACTACCACCAAAATTACTGTTTTCCCGGAGGAACTCGGCAGATCCGTAATAAAGTCCATCGACAAGTGCATCCAAGGACGAGACGGAATCGACAAAGGAAGAAGTGAACCAGCCGGTCGAGTATGAGCAACCTTTGACCGTGCACAGGTTTCACAAGCTGCCACGTAATCCTAAATGCTCTTACGTAACCCGGGCCACCAGAACCTCCGGGACACAAGGTCACAGGTGGACTTACCACCAGGATGTCCAGCAAGGACAGTATCGTGATGTTCCTTGAATACCTTGTATTGCAGTTCTTCAGGAACAAACAACCTCCCTGGGGGACAAGAACCAGGAGCCCCCTCCTGGGCTCCCAACCCCTCCATCTCCAATTCGGGGTACAGAGCGGAGACCACCACCCCATCAGCCAAAATCGGAGCAGGATCCTCTGAATCACATCCCCCAGGAAAACTGCGAGACAACGCATCTGCCTTGACGTTTTTAACCCCCGGGCGAAAAGTAACCACAAAATTGAACCTGGTAAAAAACAGTGACCATCTGGCCTGTCTAGGGTTCAGACGCTTGGCAGATTGCAGGTAAGCCAAATTCTTATGATCCGTATATACTGTAACGGGGTGAGACGCCCCCTCCAAACCAGTGACGCCATTCCTCAAAGGCCAACTTGATGGCCAGCAACTCTCTATCTCCCACATCATAATTCTTCTCGGCGACCGAGAGCTTCTTGGAAAAAAAAAGCACACGGGACCCACTTGCCAGGAGATGAACCCTGGACAGCACCGCTCCAACCCCCACTTCTGATGCATCAACCTCCACCACGAATGGCTGAGACACATCGGGCTGCACCAGAACGGGAGCAGACGCAAAACACTCCTTAATAGTCGAAAAGGCCTGCAATGCCTCATCCGACCAGATAGAGACGTCGGCGCCCTTCTTAGTCATATTAGTCAGAGGTCTTACAATGGTAGAATAGTTCAAAATAAATTTTCTATAATAATTAGTAAACCACAAAAACCGCATCAAAGCTTTCTGATTCTCTGGTCGGTCCCATTCCAGAACCGCCCGGACCTTTTCGGGGTCCATACGAAAACCAGAGTCAGAAAGCAGATATCCCAAAAACGGAAGCTCCTGCACAGAAAACACACATTTCTCCAATTTGGCATATAATTTATTCTCCCGAAGGATCGTCAAAACCTGTCTCACATGATCCTGATGGGTCTTCAGATCAGGAAAATAAATTAAAATGTCATCCAAGTAAACTACCACGAACCTCCCCACCAAATGATGAAAAATGTCATTGACGAATCGCTGAAATACCGCTGGCGCGTTCGTCAACCCAAAAGGCATAACCAGATTCTCAAAATGACCCTCGTGCGTATTGAAGGCCGTTTTCCACTCATCCCCTTCCTTGATTCTGATCAGATTGTAGGCCCCTCTCAAATCCAACTTGGAGAACACCTTGGCACCAACAATCTGATCAAAAAGGTCGGAGATCAAAGGAAGGGGATACGGATCCCGGACCGTAATACGGTTCAATTCCCGGAAATCCAAACAAGGTCTCAGCGATCCATCCTTTTTCTTTAAAAAGAATAAACCTACTGCCACCGGAGACTTAGATGGCCTAATATGACCTTTTGCCAAACTCTCGGCGATATACTTCCGCATGACCTCTCTTTCGGGTTGAGAAAGATTGTAAAGCCGAGACTTTGGCAACTTAGCCCCAGGGATGAGATTAACTGGACAATCATAGTCACGATGAGGGGGCAATTCCTGAGCCCCACCCTCCGAAAAGACATCCGCAAAATCTGAGAGATACTGAGGTAGAGACGAAGTGGACACACCAGAGATAGAAGTGCCAAAACAATTATCCGAACAAAATTCACTCCAACCGATGATTTGTCTTGCTTGCCAATCTATGATTGGGTTATGTTTTGTCAACCACAGTAACCCTAAGACTATAGGAGCGGGCAAATCCTTCATGACAAAACAAGACATAATCTCAACATGTGCATCACCCACCCTTAACTGAATACCATGAGCAATATGAGTGAGACTCCTTTGAGAAAGAGGGGAAGAATCAATTGCAAAAACCGGAATCTCTCTTTCTAAAGTGCAAGTATTTAGACCCAGATTTTGAAGAAAAAGAAAGTCAATAAGGTTTACCCCAGCACCACAGTCAATGAATACATCAACAAAAAAAATTCTTGAGTCTAGCACCAACCATAGCTGGAAGGAGAAAACGATTATTATTATTAAAAGGGAGCTTGCATACCTACTTGCTCCACCACTCCATTCACGCTACCAAGAGTCAGGACGTTTTTTTTTTCTCTTTCTTATCATCATGCGGTTTAACAAAAAGGACAAGCAAAAACAAAATCACCACTTTTCCCACAGTAGTAACATAGTTTATGCAATCTCCTAAAATCTCTACTACCAGAACGGAAAGATATCTGACCCAGCTGCATGGGTTCTTCCCCCACCCCAGAGTTATATGTAATATCACCCTGGGAAGCAGGTGAGACGATACCACTCACAGAAGGGATCCCTTGCGCGGAGGGAGCCTTACACCTCTCTCTGATACGTCTATCTAACCGTACTGCCAAAGACATAGCATTCTCTAAAGTATCCGAGTACTCATGAAAAGCCAGGGCATCTTTCAACCTCTCAGATAACCCTTGACAAAACTGACTACGTAACGCGGGGTCATTCTACTCTGACTCTGTAGCCCATCTCCTAAACTCAACGCAGTAAACCTCTGCAGTATGTTCACCCTGTAATAAATTACGCAATTTAGATTCCGCCATCGAGACCCGTTCTGGGTCATCGTAAATTAATCCCAGGGCTTTGAAAAATTCTTCCACCGACCGGAGGGCCAGAGAACAGGGCGGCAGAGAAAAGGCCTAGGATTGCGCGTCCCCTTTAAGCAGAGAAATGATTATACCAACCCTCTGACTCTCATCACCTGACGAAGATGGACGCAGCCGAAAATACAACTTGCATGACTCTTTAAAGCGGATAAAATCATCCGCACCCCCTGCAAATCTCTCAGGAAGAGCGACTTTAGGCTCCCCACAAATTTGACCTGCACCTGATGCCAGAGCATTCTGACACCGTGTGACCGAACACTACGCAGATCCGCAACCTCTAGAAATAATCCCTGCATGCGGTCAACTAGCGCATCAGTTGACGCCATCACAAAACCGCTGAGTAATGGAAGTCAAAGTACGGCGGGTTATAATGTCACGGCGGACAGGATATAAGATACACAGATAACAAAACAAACAAGTTTTCTAGGCGAGAAGCTGGGGATAAGGTCACCTCCTAGCAAATCCTTAACTGCTCTGCCTATTCTGCTTTGCCCACATTCAGACCCTAAAGGTGGGAATAATGTGTCCTCGTGCCTGGGCTGAGAATACCCTAGAATCCCTGAGATGGTGAAAGGGGAAAAGGGGCAGCCTGCTCCCTCAGAACCAGGAGGGGACAGACGACACACAAACACCCTAGACAGCAAACCAAAGAAATCAGAAACCAACTTATCTTATCTGAGCAGGAAAAGCCAATCCTTCACTCCTTGCTTCCACAGCCTGACAGAAGCTATAACCCGCACGGAACACTGGGAGGGGAGTAATTTAAACCAACGACCCCACCCAGTGCACCTGAAGGGAGGCGGATCTAGCACGACTCCAAAACAAAACAAATGACTAGACTCGTGCTGCTAATCTGGCAGACCTCCGTACATAGTCTGAGAAGGACATGACACCTAGATTATAAAATACTCAAGACTGATGGCTACTAGACTAAACAAGGTAATCACCACTATAGTGCATGAAGATCAGTCAGGATTTAGACCGGGTAGGTCGACATCTGATAATATCAGGAGAGCGCAGGCCATTGCGCAGATAGGTGTGGCAAGGGCCCTGGCCTCGCTGGACACAGCCAAAGCTTTTGACTCCGTGGAGTGGGTGTACTTAATAGAAGTGTTACAGAGTTTTGGATTTGGCCCTAAGTTTGTCAAATGGGTGGAGATATTATACCAACTTCCCAAAGCTAATATACTGGTGAACGGGTCTCTCTCAGAGTCCTTTAAACTTCATAGAGGCACTAGGCAAGGATGCCCCCTGTCGCCGCTTTTGTTCGCCATAGCGATAGAACATCTCGCCCTAAGAGTCAGGCAGGATCAGGTATTTAAAGGGGTGAGCATGGGAGACAGAACAGATAAAGTTGGACTATACGCGGATGATCTCCTTCTCTTTATGGATGAACCTGAAACTACGCTCCCTAGAGCAATTGACATAATAGAAAGGTTCGGGGAATACTCGGGTTTACACATAAATTGGATGAAATCAGCACTTATGCCCCTATGGACACATACGTGGCCCTCGCAATACTGTAACTTGCCGGTTGTAGACCACTTCAAGTATTTTGGAATTGTGATTACCAGGGACCCCCAATTGGCATATTCATTAAATATAGCACCCCTGGAACCCCTGTTCACTGATAAATTCAAAATAAGGAGGACCCTGCCGTTATCAACCATGGGAAGATTAAATCTGGTTAAAATGATCCTCTTACCTAAAGGGCTATACCTCCTAGCGCATGCATGCACACCGGTATCGCAGGGCTTCTTTGGTCGTATCCATTCACTGGTAGCTAATTTCATCTGGGGGGAGTCTAGACGGAAACTCTCCCTTAATGTCCTGCAGAGATCCAAGCTAGAGGGAGGTGCCGCCCTGCCTGATTTCTTCCTATACTATTTAGCTGGTCAGTTGAAATTCTTAATCCCCTGGATTCAAACGTCAGAATGGCCAAATGCAGAAGACTACCTCAGGGAATATTTAAGTATGACCTCCCTGCGGCCAGTACTGGAAGGATCACGCTCCGTTCCTACGCGCTTGCTCCCTATACACAAATTGGCCCACCAGGTATGGAGCGCTGCCAAGATGCAATCGTTTAAGGATCTCCCGGATGATATACCGATATGGGACAACCCTATGTTTGCCCATCTGAAAGAATTGGAGGGGGTGAATCTGTGGAAGGCCCACAGGGTCCTCACCTTGAGAGACCTATATGTTGGGGGCACCCTATGCTCCTTTTTGCAAATGCAGGAGAAATTTGAACTGCCTCACAACCTTTTCTTTAGATATCTGCAGCTGAGGCACGCGTTAACAGTTCAATTCGGGGCAGGTGACCGGAAAATTTCAAGATACACTTGAATAGGTGTTCTAAGGTCACAGGGTCCGAGAGGTATTATTTCTGTGCTTTATACGCATCCGCTCAACAATCGAATGCTGATGAACCCTCTTGCTGTTGAGGGGAAGTGGAGAAACTCAATACCTTCCCTATCGGCTGATGACTGGAATGAAGCCCTGATGGCTCCAACAAGGGTCTCTCCATCAATTAACAACAGGCTGATCCAGCTGTTTATCTTGCACAGAAGTTCTCTCAGGCCTACTAGACTACACAAAATGGGCAGAATATCACACAATAGATGCCTGCAGGATGGTGCTGATTTCTGGCATCTCATGTGGGACTGCACATATTTAAAAAGCTTCTGGAAAGCAGTAATAGAGGTGCTGTCTACTATGGTTCCCACTGCAGTGCCGTTATGTCCTAAAAGCTGTGTTCTTGGAATATTAGATGAAGAGGTTTGGGGGCATCACCACAGGGTTTTCTTGAGTGAGACTCTATTCTTTGCTAGAAAAGCCATTGCTCTGAGGTGGATGGCTGATAGAGCACCCACACTGGGTCAATGGAAATCATTAGTCAATCACGCTGTGAGTATGGAGAAAATTGTATTTATTCACAGAAAATGTCCACAAGAGTTTCACAAGGTGTGGGGAGAGTGGTGCTCATCTCCTTTGACATTGCACAATGCATGTATGTATTCGGTGGCCGATATCGGCTATATGCCTGCTGTATGATAATGTGTGGATTCCGAGCCCTGGATTAATGCCTCATTACTTCCACTGTTTCTTGTGTCTGATCCAGATAGGATTCCTCTTCAGACCTGATGCAAGATTCTTGAGTTATATTATGATGTCAATGTATCCCCTGCGTGGGATTTATCCCTGCTTTGTCCTGATGTGACATGCCTTACTTCAATAAAACGAGTTTAAAAAGTAGCCTTAGGCTAAACATAGTCGCCTCCCAGGATTTACTTAATAAGCCATCTGCTTTTCTTTCCATGGAGTCTTTTAGCTGGGATGCATCCTCAAGGAGCAATGGTTTTTTGTTCACCTTGGCTACCTGGACGTCTATTTTGGGAACTCCAAAGATTTTTGACTCTTCCGGATCAAATAACAACCGGATTTTGAAATCTCTAGACACTCCTAGCCTCTTCTCCGGCTCTGACCATTCTTCAAGGACCATATCACAGTGATGTTTTCATTAATGTGAAATACTCGGGCTCTTTTAACCCTCAACCCCCCAAACATCTCCTCCTGAACAGAATGCGGTTTTTGAACCTCTTCAACCCCCATGGTGGCTCTTACTGCTTTTAACAGTTCAGACATTTCATCCGCCGCTAGACAGAACTTTTTGCTTCCTTCTGAAATCTCTCCTTCTGAGAGGGGGTCCTCCTCCTCCTATTGTCTAGAGGAAGAGGCATCGTCACCCCAGCATTCCGAATCAGATTAAGATGGTGGTATTATAATTTTTTGCTGTTTGGGGAGTAACGGCCCCGGCTCAGACCCTGACATCTTGTCTCCAGACCTCAGATCAGATCCGACACGTGGCTACTCCATTCTGCCAGCCGGCATTTCCAAACCAGGATGCCACTGCCGCGCACCGCCTGCCTCTTGCGTCACTTCCTGGATGCACCGGAAGTGATGTGAATCCCAAGCGCATCCCGCGTCGGACGCTCACTCCAGCTTGAACCCACCAGGGGCAAGGAGGAGGACGCAACCCTGGGGGCAGGCTCCCGATAAACCAGAGCGAGCCCTCCCGTCTCTCCCCTGCTCAGCATTGGTAGTGGACCGCCGGCGAGCAGGGGACGACACTCAGTCAGATAAGTGCCATGAGACATCTCCCCACAGGGAGTTCCACACTCCATGTAAACGTAAAATAAAAAATCTTCTTCCTTCATCTCCCTGACGAACAGGGAGATCTTTCTCTGCCCTGGCCTCTGTAGGGACAGGAAACACTGGTGTATGGCGGAGGCGTTTTAACCTTTCTCTGTTCCTGCCCCTACAGAGGTCAGGGGTCAATCTCCTTGTGTGGCCGTCATCGTGATGATATGGGAAAGAGGATTCTGGGAGTTGTAGTTTCACAACAGCAGGAGTACTGGAGGTTGCTGATCCCTGCCCTAGGGCATCACACAAACCCGCTGCAGAACCTCTTCAAGAGAAAGGAGATGCCTCATCGGTCACTTCAACATGTAGTAAACAGTTCTGTGCCCTGACAAAGCTTATGCTTTATCTATAAAAAGAGGTTCTGCAGCAGCTGAGATGTGTTTTATAAAGAACAACCCAAACCGTAAATCATAAGCATAGTAGTAGGCACTCCGCATTATGGGAAGATTGTGCAGCAATATATTCAGAATTAGTATAATAAACTGACATAGCAAAGCTGGATTTGTCATATAAATGCTGATTACTTACTACGATTTACCTGTCGTCCTAGTCAATGACTTATCAGCTCTGCTACATCTGTACCCGCACTGTGCAGCGCTCACTCACCTCACATACATGAGTTGTTGAGCTGTACGGCCGGGACTCTGTGCGATCAGCATAATTTGTAGTTCCTGAGCGCAGTTGCCTCTGGGGTCCTGCGATATCTAGTGCAGGTTTCTCTGTATTCTCATCAGTGCTGCCTCCGCTTTCCTCTTTGCCATCGTCTTCGGTCTCATGCGCGGGCCCCTGGATCTCCTCATCCAGGCTTTCGTTGACATCTTCTGGGAGCGGAGTAGTTGGATTCTCCTGTGAAGTGTCACTACCCGAGGCTGGGTTACTGTGCACCTCGTCATCTGTGGCCTGTGATTCCTCTACCGAGACGTCTTCTGCCTTCTCCTGAGCATTCGGGGACCAGGCTGATGTAGACAACAGATCCCCCAACTTCACCGCTCGGACGTCCGCACCTGTGGTCAGAAAAAAAAAGAAGAAGAAGAATAGATCACAGCGGGTGTAGGGGTCCCCCCAATCTACTGCTGGATGTGGTGGGTCATCCAGATCTACAGTGGAATAGAAAGTAGATCTGGATGGATGGGATTCCCACCAAACAGCTCCCTTTATCTCAGTTTCCTGGGGAGGAAGGGGGCCCTTTCAGGACTGTAGTAGGCTGTGCCCCAGGGTTTACACCTGTATAGTTCCGGAGGGGTTAACCTGGACAGCCACTCACCTCCCTGTGAACTCGTCAGCGCCTGCTCTTTCTCAGGCTGCGGCTCCGCTCCACTCCCCTCCTGCACTCCCAGTTTGCCGACGTCACCACCTGCAGGGAAAAGTAGTGATGAAAACTCTGCAGCATGGTGAGGAAGAGGAGTCATCGGGACACCACTTATCTCACCCTCTTGACAGGCTCCTTCCGCGGCTTCGCCCAGCGGGTAGACAGCAGTTGCGGTATCGGACGTCTCCAGCTCGTTCTCCCCAGCGACGGCCGGAGGGGAGTAATCGGTGGTATCTGCAGGATAGGAGGACAAAAATTATGTAGCCACAGGCCGGCCGCCGACGGCCCACCCACTCTAGCGGCTGCCATCTGCTGGCCTCTACCTTGTCCGGATGTGACGGCCCCGAGGCTGTGTGGCACCTGCACGGAGGGTATACTGAGTGACTTCAGGGCTGTGCACGCGTTCACAATCTCTTGCATCTGCAGAAACCCGGCCACGGCCAAGACGTCCTCCACATTCTCCCGTGTCAGGTTCAGCCGCGCCGTGTACATGAACTCCAGCACCTGACCCAGACCTGAAAGAGGGGACAAGAACCTGAAATGGGGCGGATGGGCGGCTGACCCTACAACAGCCTACTCTGAGGGTAGGGGCTTAAAGGGGTTATCCAATCCTATAGACTGCCCCCCATATGCCGGGCCCCCCACACTGAATATACTTACGTGGGTCCCCACGCCGCTCCTGGTCCCCACACCCAGGGGGGGGGGGGGGGGGGGCAGCCAATCGCAGACGTGGACGAGCCTCCCTATCGTCTCCGACCCTGCCTGTCATTGGCTGCTCCTCCGCATGTTTTTATCCATGTACAAGAAGCAGCAGCGGTGGTGCGGGGACCCAGGTAAGTATATTCAGTGTGGGGGGGTCCAGCATGTGGGGGGGCTTTTGAAAGGATTGGATAACCCCTTTAAAGAGCCGGAGTCCAGAAAACCAAGCTGCACTAGTTCTGCAACTTTCTAAAGACATTGTGTTCAAAGTGTTCTTCAGATCTCTGCTTGCTGTCAATTTATCTTCAAATACTGAAAACCCATCCTGACGTAATCCTTCTCACAGCTGAGGGTTTGTTGCAGTGTGTCAAACAATCCTCTGTGAGATAAACATAAAGCAGCAGCACAAATTTCTCTCCTGTCCTGAATCCCCAACCCCATCTTTTATCTAAACTGGTACACTGTAACCCTTCGCTGTGTGCAGGTCAGGATTGCTTATCAGCAGAACTGACAATCAGCACAGATCTTAAAAATGGTGAAGAACTGAAAAACAGAAGGTTGAAATTAGATTTAACCGCTCTAAGGTTGTGCGCGCGTTACCTGCCGCGTCGCTGTGATGTGCGCGCCTTACCTGCCGCGTCGCTGTGATGTGCGCGCGTTACCCCTGTTTCACACTGGCGTTAATGGTTCTAGCCAGCTGTTCCAACGTTAATAATTTGGGCAGCCAATAGCAGGTCGCAGGGGGGACGAGCGCCCTAGCAAGGCGGGTGACGCTAGGGAAGCTCGTCCCCGTCACAGCCTGCTATTAGCTGCCCCCTTCCCCCCCAAATGTTTTGATCTGAGCAATGGGGATATGCAGCGGCGGCAGTACAGGCATCAGAAGCAGCGCGGGTGCCGGGGAGTGGGGTTAGTATGACCAGCATGAGGGGTCTGGGCATTCTGGCGATCACTATAGGCGGTTGGATAACCCCTTTAACGCCAGTGTGAAACAGACTTATGTGCCGTGTAGCCGTGTTGTGTGCGTGTTACCTGCCGTGTAGTGTGCGTGTTACCTGCCGTGTAGCCGTGTTGTGTGCGTGTTACCTGCCGCATTGCTGATGTCCAGGTGAACCACGTCTTTCTGCTCCACGAAGAGCATGCGGAAGTACTGGCTGCACGCTGCTAGCACCGCCTTGTGGGCTTTGAAATCGATTCCGTCCACCACGAAGGTGCAGTCACACAGGAGGCCGAGCTGCCGCTGCTGGTTGAGCTGCTCCAGGACGAGCTGACTGTGCTGAGGGAAATCCATGGCTGAACAGAGCAGAGAGAAACATCATGTGGGGGAGGGGCACACAACGGAGTGTAAGCTCATATGTGCAAGACCCCCAGTTATCTGCCACAGGAGATACTCAAGACCCTGAAGTCACATGACATGAGGGGGAAGCGGGACACATTATATACACATGTAGTCACATGACACAGGGGGAGGGGTCATTATACACACCTGAAGTCACATGACACAGGGGGGGGGGGGGGGAGACATTATACACACACATGTAGTCACATGACACGGGGCGGAGGAGACATTATACACACACATGTAGTCACATGACACGGGGGGAGGAGACATTATACACACACATGTAGTCACATGACACGGGGGGAGGAGACATACACACGTAGTCACATGACACGGGGGGAGGAGACATTATACACACCTGAAGTCACATGACACAGGGGGGGAGGAGACATTATACACACATGTAGTCAGATGACACGGGGGGGGAGGAGACACTATACACACCTGAAGTCACATGACACGGGGGGGAGGAGACACTATACACACCTGAAGTCACATGACACAGGGGGGGAGGAGACACTATACACACCTGAAGTCACATGACACAAGGGGGAGGAGACACTATACACACCTGAAGTCACATGACACAAGGGGGAGGAGACACTATGCACACCTGAAGTCACATGATACAAGGGGGAGGAGACATTATGCACACCTGAAGTCACATGACACAAGGGGGAGGAGACATTATGCACACCTGAAGTCACATGACACAAGGGGGAGGAGTCATTATGCACACCTGAAGTCACATGACAGAAGGGGGAGGAGTCATTATGCACACCTGAAGTCACATGACACAAGGGGGAGGAGACACTATACACACCTGAAGTCACATGACACAAGGGGGAGGAGACACTATACACACCTGAAGTCACATGACACAAGGGGGAGGAGACATTATACACACCTGAAGTCACATGACACAGGGGGAGGAGACGTTACACACACCTGAAGTCACATGACACAGGGGGAGGAGACGTTACACACACCTGAAGTCACGACACAAGGGGGAGGAGACGTTACACACACCTGAAGTCACATGACACAAGGGGGAGGAGACGTTACACACACCTGAAGTCACATGACACAAGGGGGAGGAGACATTACACACACCTGAAGTCACATGACACAGGGGGAGGAGACATTACACACACCTTAAGTCACATGACACAGGGGGAGGAGACATTACACACACCTGAAGTCACATGACACAGGTGGGAACACGTCATATATGCCTGAAATCACATGACACAGGGGGCGGGGACGTCAGACATTTCAAAAGTCCCTGGTACAGGAGGAGGGTAACATTCTACAGATCTGACATAACGGATTGGGGGAGAGGACATTACATTATGTAGGAGCATGAGGCCCACTGTACACATGACGTCACAGGCCGAGGCTTTGCTCTCATACATGTCTTCCCCGCACACATGGCTCTTCACACTGACACGTCCCCTACAGTCAGACCTGAGGGCAGGACACAGCACAGAGAGCCAGACACACCAACCCTCCCGGTACCTGCCATCCCGGAGCCGCGGGGAAATCACATCATACAGCGGGGACTACAGCCGGACAAAGGGCGCCGCCATCTTGGAGAAGGTCGGAAGTCACAAGCTTAAAGCGCGGCGCACTTCCGTATACGTCCTCATGCGTCATAACCGTGACGTGCATACAGACCGCCGCCATGTTTGTTCCTGGCAACTGATCTTATCCCTGTAAGTAATAGATCAATCACCATGATTATTTATCTTGTCACTAGCTGAGCTACAGTATATGTGATACTGTCTGCTGCACCTGTGTATCTAAGCCTGTCATGTGTGATACTGTCTGCTGAACCTCTGTATCTAAGCCTGTCATGTGTGATACTGTCTGCTGAACCTCTGTATCTAAGCCTGTCATGTGTGATACTGTCTGCTGAACCTCTGTATCTAAGCCTGTCATGTGTGATACTGTCTGCTGAACCTCTGTATCTAAGCCTGTCATGTGTGATACTGTCTGCTGAACCTCTGTATCTAAGCCTGTCATGTGTGATACTGTCTGCTGAACCTCTGTATCTAAGCCTGTCATGTGTGATACTGTCTGCTGAACCTCTGTATCTAAGCCTGTCATGTGTGATACTGTCTGCTGAACCTCTGTATCTAAGCCTGTCATGTGTGATACTGTCTGCTGAACCTCTGTATCTAAGCCTGCCATGTGTGATACTGTCTGCTGAACATCTGTATCTAAGCCTGCCATGTGTGATACTGTCTTCTGAACATCTGTATCTAAGCCTGCCATGTGTGATACTGTCTGCTGTATCTAATCCTATCATGTGTGATCCTTAGGGTTGCCACCGTTCCCAACAAAAAATACTGGCCAAGTTAAGCCACACCCTAAAGGGGGTGTGGTTGTGAGGGCGAGGGTGTTAAAGGCTATGTACACCTTTTGAAGTTGTTTATTTTATTTATTTTTTTATGATTGCATTTAACTTATTTTTGGCTAAAAATCATATTTTCAAGTTGGCCTTTCATTAAAAATATTGAGCTGTTCAGTCACAAAGGGTTAACTGTTTTTCTAACTGTGTGACTGGTACTTTCACTTTGTGCCGGTGTTCTGTCAGAAAACCTTAAATCGTCAGATTCCCTTACCCCACGTGACTTCCGGGGGTGTGCGCAGTACCAGGCCATAGGTAAGTTAAAATTACAGTGAGCGTTGACTCATGGACGCGCACACGAACACCGCGTGTGCGCTCTCAGGGGTAAGGAGATCTTATGGTCTTTTGTCTTGTTAAATCTCCTTACCCTCACACCTCTCACGTGCGGATTGAAGCCAGCCAGCAATGAATCTGAAGCGCGCTGTGTAGTGAGGGTAAGGAAGTTTAACAAGACAAAAGACCGTCAGATCTCCTTACGCCTGAGAGCGCACGCGCGGTGTCCGTGCGGGCGTACATGAGTCAACGCTCACTGTAATTTTAACTTACCCATGCCGTGGTACTGCGCTTGCGAGGAGGCGCACACCCCCAGAAGTCACGTGGGGTAAGGGAATCTGATGAGTTAAGGTTTTCTGACAGAACACCGGTCATCTAATACCCTTATTTTTAAACGACTAAGAGGTCATAAACACTTATTTAAGCCACATTCTTATCAGTAAGATAAGGATTCAGCTTTAATGAGTGTTTTTAAGGGCAGAGACCAGAGATAAGGAGTCTGTCTGCTCCTCAGATGACGGAAAGGACATAAAAATCCAAAGGCAGCTGAGCATGTCAGATCTGTACAGAAAAGAGGATTCCATATTGTTAATAAAGACCAATTGAAAAAAAAAAATTTTTTATCTCAAAATACGGTAAGTATAATACAATAATAATTTAAAAAAATTGCCCCCAATGTTGTACATAGCCTTTAAGTTGCTATGTCATAATGTGCCTATCAGTATTAATAATGCCCCCAGTAATAGTAATGCCCCCCATTAGTGCTTCCCAAAATTAATAATGCTCCCCATTAGTGCCCCCCAGTAATATTCATGCCCCCTTTATTGCCCCAGTAATATTAATGCCCCCGTTAGTGCCCCAGTAATATTAGTGCCCCCCATAATTACTAATGCCTCCATTAGTGCCCCCCAAAATTAATAATGCCCCATTAGTGCTCCACAGTAATAGTAATGCCCCATTAGTGCCCCCCAGAATTAATAGTGCCCCCGATAATAGTAATGCCCCCATTAGTGCCCCCCAGTATTAATAATGCCCCCCATTAATAGTAATGCCCCCATTAGTGCTTCCCCCTTCTCTGCTTGTGCAAAAAAAAAAAAACTCACCTCATCCATTTGCTGCCGCCGGGGTCAGGACTTGCGCTCCAGCGTGATGACGTGTCACAGTATTGACTGGAAGCAGCAGGACCTGAGAGACGTCATCACGCTGGAGCGCAGGTCCTGTCCTGAGCTTCCAGTCAGCAGCGAGTGTTCACAGCGGCGCCATCAAATGGAGGGGGTGAGTTATTTATTGATTTGTTTTTGCACAAGTGGGGGAGGGGGCGGGAGGTAAAGGCTGTAGTAATGAGCGCTCCACAATGGAAGCCTCATTAGTAACAGTCCATATAGGAAAATACCGGCAATTATTATTACCAGTAGAAAAAAATTACCGTCATCGGCAGGGGAACTAAATTACTGGCTTGGCCGGTGAGTTACCGGCCAGGTGGCAACTGTAGTGTTCCTGTCTGCTGAACCTCTGTATCGAATCCTATAATTTGTGATACAATCTGCCAACCTGCTGTATCTAATCCTGTTGTGTGATACATTAAAACCAATTAACATGACAACAAACCCTTTTGCAGTTACCCTGTTCTGGGGTTCTGCTGCCCCTTTCCACACCTTTTGTGAGATAGGATGTCCCTGGCATTCGTGACACTGAGACCCTTTGCAGAACAGGATGCATATACTCAAAGGCACAGACTTTCTTTTGACTTTCTCTGCAAAAGGCATATGCAAGATACAAGAAGTAATATGCCTAGGCACTTTTCTGATTAAAGCAGATGGGAACTAAATAGACAGAACTGCACAACAGGTGAAAAGTAGGATTGCTTAGCTAATAAAATATCAAAGGCAATAACTCAACGGCTTTGCAGGGGCTTAATTACGTTAAAGTCCAGTCCTTACACATAAAAACAAAATTGCTCAGGGGGCTTGGTTATGTAAAAGTCCATTCCCTGACATAATGTCTGAACTTTCACATTGTGGCTCAGATACGTTGAGTCTCCATCAATGGGTTCAAAACGTAAAAGTTGCATAACTTTTTTTTGTTAAAGAGCTCAGGTACGTTTGAGTCCTCCTTTGGGTACTTTCCTTTTAATGCTGCAGAGCTTTAACACAAAGAGCGTGTCCAGTGGTATGGATGTGGTACTGGAACCCACAGCCGCTCTTCTCTCTGGGCAACCCAGGAATTTGGCTCATTGCCCCCACAGCATGTCAGCCCTGTTTGGCATTTGTCTCTCTGTCCCCTTAGACTTAGGTCCCGAAGAACCATGAGACAATCTCCTAGCGTCCTAAAAGGGTCCGATTTAGGATAGTTAACTCTAACCTAGCCATACAGAATTACTGAATGTATAATACAGTAAATCAGAACATTACATTATTAAACCAATTAACATGACAATAAACCCTTTTGCAGTTACTCCGTTCTGAGGAACTGCATTAAGAGTGGTGATTGTGGGCATGAGAGGGGTAGTAGTACTCTCAGTTCCCAGAGGCAATCCCCACTCTAGCTCTCCCTAGGCTGTGCAGTGACTGGAAGGCACTCCCTTTCTTTCCTTGTGGCACACACAGATATTGGGGCTCCTTCCTGTTGGTAGTTGGGGTCCTTGATGATCAATAGCTTGCAGGGCGCATGGCAGGAGAATAGATGCAGGTGCCGGCATATGGATGGTGGAGTCAATAATCGGGCCTGTTGGTTGTAATGAAATTAATGAAAAAGCTTTCTTTACTGAACCGATGATGGGAGTTGTAGTAGTAGTAGTAGTACAAAGAGCAGCAAAAGGCACAGTTCCAATCAGGAACTCACATCAGACCTCCACCTCAGATCAGATTTCCATGCCAGACTCGCATCGGACCACAGATCAGACTTCCATGCCAGACCCCCATCGGACCACAGATCAGACTTCCATGCCAGACCCCCATCGGACCACAGATCAGACTTCCATGCCAGACCCCCATCGGACCACAGATCAGACTTCCATGCCAGACCCCCATCGGACCTCAGATCAGAGATAAAATAAAGAACTTCACTTACATCTCCTACTCCGCCGCTCCTCTCCAGGTTGTCACACTCCCTTGTCTTTTCTGGCCCGCGCTGCACTGTCACCTGACTTCGTGCAGCCTCAGGTCATAGTGCGTGCACTTCGTCCTGACTCTGTACGTGTTCAGGACCTGCAGTGCAGCACAGCCCCAGAGGAGAAAAGTGAGGGTGAGTACCGGCAGCGCTCACAGCGCTTCACCTGCTCCCTGCACCTAATACATACTAGTGATATAATAGAAGCACTCACTAGTATTCGTTTTATAAGAGGCACACCCATTTTCCACCACTTTTGGGGGGAAAAAGTGCTTCTTATAAAGCAAAAAATATGGTACTTGCTGGTTATTGCAGGGCACTGGTCACACTGATATAACGCATAACCAGGGCTGAGGGGCAGGAGGTGGTAATAACCAGTGAGTGCCATCCTCTGCAGTGAAGGAAAGCGCTCATGTATGCATAGGAGGCATGGAAGGAAAAGTCGCCATTATTCAATGACTAATATAAAAAATGAAAATCAGACATCATACAGCACATGCCAATCTCTTCCTAACAAAGCTAGAACCAGCCCTGTACCTCACATGGATCCGGAGATCTTCCCATTCATTGCTCTGCTAGATTTATATCAAGCTGACAACTCAAGGGGCGTGTCCTTTCTGCGGCAGCTCAAGGGACGTGTCCTTTCTGCGGCAGCTCAAGGGGCGTGTCCTTTCTGCGGCAGCTCAAGGGGCGTGTCCTTTCTGCGGCAGCTCAAGGGGCGTGTCCTTTCTGCGGCAGCTCAAGGGGCGTGTCCTTTCTTCTTCAGCTCAAGGGGCGTGTCCTTTCTTCTTCAGCTCAAGGGGCGTGTCCTTTCTTCTTCAGCTCAAGGGGCGTGTCCTTTCTTCTTCAGCTCAAGGGGCGTGTCCTTTCTTCTTCAGCTCAAGGGACGTGTCCTTTCTTCTTCAGCTCAAGGGACGTGTCCTTTCTTCTTCAGCTCAAGGGACGTGTCCTTTCTGCTTCAGCTCAAGGGACGTGTCCTTATATGTCAATGAATAAAATAAAGTAATCGTTGAGATGAGAACAATATATACATAAATTTGTCGTTGTCAGTATCCTTTTATTCATTGCTAGAAGCAGAGGAAAGAAGCAAAGTCTCGCGACATGCGCAGTACTAGCCGATCTGCCCGATCCCCTGAAGATGCCAGTTTTCCGGCGAAACATGTCGGGAGATAGGAAAGGAGTGTGTGTTTTGGGCTTCGTTCACATCACCGTTCAGCCTTTCCGTTCTGGGCAGGAAAATGGAAAGGACGGATTTGGCACAGGAGCCCATGTGCCCCATAGACTATAATGGGGTCAGCTAGATTTCCGCTCAGAAGAAGATTTTGGAGCGGAGACAAAAGTTGTTCATGTAGGACTTTTGTCTCTGCTTCAAAAATATTAGTGTAAGTAGACGTTCTATAGTCAAATGACCGTCAAACTAAACTAACGTTGTTCTAAACCTCATACACGGTGCTGATTGGTCCTTTATTTTGCAAACATTCGGTTGCAGCGCTCTCCCTATCACAGCTCAGGGGGCGTGTCCATTTTTTCCCTATCACAGCACAGGGGGCGTGTCCATGGTTTCCCTATCACAGCTCAGGGGGCGTGTCCATGCTCTCCCTATCACAGCTCAGGGGGCGTGTCCATGCTCTCCCTATCACAGCTCAGGGGGCGTGTCCATGCTCTCCCTATCACAGCTCAGGGGGCGTGTCCATGCGCTCCCTATCACAGCTCAGGGGGCGTGTCCATGCTCTCCCTATCACAGCTCAGGGGGCGTGTCCATGCTCTCCCTATCACAGCTCAGGAGGCGTGTCCATGCTCTCCCTATCACAGCTCAGGGGGCGTGTCCATGCTCTCCCTATCACAGCTCAGGAGGCGGTTGAAGGATGAAACTGAGCATGTGCGGCCTTCTTAATTATATGCAATTACAAAAGTATTCAGATCCAGGTGCTGGCTTGAAAACTATAGACTATTTGTCGTGGGACAAACCCTTTAAATCCACTGCATGATTTTCGGGCCAATTACTGGGAACAAGTGTTCATAGGAGAGCTGATTCCTGATATCGGCCGGTATAGTCGTCTGCTGATTTCCATTTGTCATCAGAATAGAAGATCACGGTGTGCTGCTGATAATCAGTAGAACTAAATGTGGGAGGAACAACTTCAGTAGTGATCATTCCTCCCCCATACACTTTGTATTGTCCTGTGTAATGGGCATTTTTTGCTGCCCCTTGAAATAGAGCAATGTGACAATGTGCACCCCTGCCCTCAACGAACGAATACCTTGCTGACATTATCTTGCACATTCTGAACGGTTCTTCTACAGTATAAAGTATGTTCCCAGTAGGGGCGCTCTGGTAGCGGTAGTAGGGTTTCTCCTTAGGCAGCTGTATTCTCAGAGACAGAGGTTCTTGGACTTGGACCTGGTCCTCAAATACTCTCACATACGTCCTTATCGTGATACTGTCTGCAGTATCTAATGTGTGATACTGTTTGCTGAGCTGCTGTATCTAATCCTATCATGTGTGATACTGTCTGTATCTAACACTATCATGTGTGATACTGTCTGCTGAGCCGTGTATCTAATCCCATCATGTGTGATACTGTCTGCTGAGCTGCTGTATCTAATCCCATCATGTGTGATACTGTCTGCTGAGCTGCTGTATCTAATCCTATCATGTGTGATACTGTCTGCTGAGCTGTGTATCTAACACTATCCTGTGTGATTCTGTTTGCTGAGCTGCTGTATCTAATCCTATCATGTGTGATACTGTCTGTATCTAACACTATCATGTGTGATACTGTCTGCTGAGCTGTGTATCTAATCCCATCATGTGTGATTCTGTCTGCTGAGCTGCTGTATCTAATCCTATCATGTGTGATACTGTCTGTATCTTACACTATCATGTGTGATACTGTCTGCTGAGCTGTGTATCTAATCCCATCATGTGTGATTCTGTCTGCTGAGCTGCTGTATCTAATCCTATCATGTGTGATACTGTCTGCTGAGCTGTGTATCTAATCCCATCATGTGTGATACTGTCTGCTGAGCCCCTGTGGTTGTCGCTCCTGCCGGTTCAGGTTCGCCCTTGTTTTGCAGTGACCTCCGACCCCCGCCCTCCATGGATCAGAATGTGGTCAGGCAGCCTCTCCTCTTCTGTTTGTCTGTAGAGAAATGAGGAACCGCACTCTGTTTAGAAGTAGTATCACCGGTGCCGATCAAGGGCTTATAAGGCCGTATCCAAATGATAAAAATTTGAGGCACTCAGTCCGTAAGTTTTGCAATTCAAATGATTTTTATTATTATTATTATTTTTTCATGTTTTCTGCATCATCCATATGCCCGTGAAAAATAAGGAATAACAGATTATTTCTGACCAGACGTTTCGGTCACGGTAGACCTTCATCAGTTATCTGGAATATACATATTTAAAGTGTTTTTTATAAATAGATGGCAGAGCATGAAGTCACAAAATTAACATAGAACAATAAATAAATAAATAAATAAATTACAAGCAAAATTTCATAGCGTGAAATTTTGCTTGTAATTTATTTATTTATTGTTCTATGTTATTTTGTTAATTTTGTGGGCTCATTGATGGGCTCATTTCCTCATTTAGCCTTCCTGAAGAAGGAAGCTGCACCTTATCATATACAGGGAGGATCTGCTCATTATGAACAGAATTCCACAAGTACAGTGGAGACTGACACACAGAGCAGGAGGAGAAATGTAACAGGACCTCCCTATTGTGTCCTGCAATGAGAGTGGCTGTATTATAGGTCTATAGGCCCCCACACGGGGTGTATACAGCCCCATAATGCAGACCTGTGTTCATAATGCAGAAGCAGTGGTGGAGGGGCGGCTGCTCCCAGGAGCTGACACTCTAATGTGACTCAGCAGCTGTCCTCGGGGAGGGGCGGGGAGGTCACTCGGTTGTCACATTCTGCCTCTGTTGTCACTGCAAACAGCAATGTTTCATTTTTAGATAGAGAGAGGAGCTGTCCGCCTGCTGCCGTGACGACACGGCCTGTACCATCCAGGGACACCCCCCTCACCCCCGCCTGCTGATTGGAGCAGTCCCCAGGACCTGGAGGATAAAAGCTGCGATCACCGAGGACAATAATACAGACAATGTGCCTGAAATACAACCTGCAGGAGACCGCCGGTAAGATGGGGGCGCAGTGCTGGGGCCCTGGGTGTCCGTCACTATGGGGGAGGGGGGTGCAGGTGTATATTATAGCCCTGTATATCTGTTATTATGGGGGAGGGGGGTGCAGGTGTATATTATAGCCCTGTATATCTGTTATTATGGGGGAGGGGTGGTGGATGCAGGTGTATATTATAGTCCTATATATCTGTTATTATGGGGGAGGGGTGGTGGATGCAGGTGTGTATTATAGCCCTGTATATCTGTTATTATGGGGGAGGGGTGGTGGATGCAGGTGTGTATTATAGCCCTGTATATCTGTTATTATGGGGGAGGGGTGGTGGATGCAGGTGTATATTATAGCCCTATATATCTGTTATTATGGGGGAGGGGTGGTGGATGCAGGTGTATATTATAGCCCTATATATCTGTTATTATGGGGGAGGGGTGGTGGATGCAGGTGTATATTATAGCCCTATATATCTGTTATTATGGGGGAGGGGTGGTGGATACAGGTGTATATTATATCCCTATATATCTGTTATTATGGGGGAGGGGTGGTGGATGCAGGTGTATATTATAGCCCTATATATCTGTTATTATGGGGGAGGGGTGGTGGATGCAGGTGTATATTATAGCCCTATATATCTGTTATTATGGGGGAGGGGTGGTGGATGCAGGTGTATATTATATCCCTATATATCTGTTATTATGGGGGAGGGGTGGTGGATGCAGGTGTATATTATAGCCCTATATATCTGTTATTATGGGGGAGGGGTGGTGGATACAGGTGTATATTATATCCCTATATATCTGTTATTATGGGGGAGGGGTGGTGGATGCAGGTGTATATTATAGCCCTATATATCTGTTATTATGGGGGAGGGGTGGTGGATGCAGGTGTATATAATAGCCCTGTATATCTGTTATTATAGGGGCGGTGGATGGTGTGCATTATAGTCCTATATATCTGTTATTATAAGGGAGGGGTGGTGGATGCAGGTGTATATTATAGCCCTATAGATTTGTTACTATAGGGGCGGTGGATGGTGTGTATTATAGCTCTGTATATGTTTTATTGTAGGGGCGGTGGATGCAGGTGTATATTATAGGTCTGTATATCTGTTATTATGGGGGAGAGGTGATGGATGCAGGCGTATATTATAGTCCTATATATCTCATTACGGGGCAGGGCTGGGTGTATATTCCATCCCTATCTCTGTAGGGACAGGAAGTGAGACGAGTTTAAAAGGTCGTCCCCCGTCCCCGCCCCCCCCACACACACAATTTCCAGTGTTTTCCAAATTACTACACCGGATAGATGCCACTTAGATTTATTTATTCTTTGTCACATCTTACAATGGTAACTTCACACTGCAACATCAAATTACATGGGTGGGTAATAGAAGTGCTGTCATGTTGGACTCCTGGAAAAAAAATTAGCGCTAAGCCTAATTACTGATTTCCAAGACGTCCCCCCATGACAGTTAATTTACCAAATTAACCTATTAGGGAGGGACCACAGCTTGAAGGACCTTCCGGCCAAAGGTCAATTTATGACTGGTCGGTAAGTCCAACCTGTAGTGTCTACAAAATGTGCCATAGCTAGACCAAGTTGCTGCTTGGCAAATTTGGTCTACCGTAGCGCATGCCCTTTCTGCCCAGGAGGTAGATATCGCCCTGGTAGAATGAGCCCCAATAGAGACCGGACAGGGTTTGTTCTGAAGACGATAGGCCTCTTGAATAGTCTGCTTGATCCATCTGGTTAATGTCCTTTTGGTGACTTTTTTTCCCCTCTACTGCCTTCTCCAAAATGGACAAAAAGGTTAGAGTCCTTTTCTTTCTGTCTCTGTTTCCTGTAGATATTTAAGAACAGTTCTCCGTACGTCTTGGCAGTGAAACCGCGCCTCTCGTGGATTTCTAGGGAAGGCACAGAAAGAGGGCAGGATGGTTTCTTGTTCCCTATGAAAAGATATTACCACTTTAGGTAGAAAGGCTGGATCTAGTTTTAACATTAATCTATCATCCAAAATTCTCAAGTAAGGTTCTCTTATAGATAGGGCCTGAATCTCCCCTATTCTACGGGCCGAAGTGATTGCTACCAAAAAAGCGCCTTTCCATGATATAGAATCTATCGGTTCAAAGGGAGCTTCACATTGGGCATTTAGTACTAGCGAAAGATCCCAAGGTGGAATAGTCTGTCTCAAGGTGGGCCTCAATCTTATTATAGCTTTTATGAATCTCTTAATCCACCGATGTTCGGCTAAAGGGTATTCGAAAAAGGCGGACAAGGCTGAAATATGTACTTTCAGAGTGCGAGGTCTTAGCCCTAGATCAAATCCTTTCTGTAAAAAATCTAAGATGTGTGCTACTGAAGGGGATGAGCAGCCTGGGTGGACTACTGATAACCAGGAACCAACTTTTTTCCAAATCTTACTGTATATTGCCGATGTTACCGGCTTACGGCTCTTTTGTAGGGTTGAAATAACAGTGTCAGATAAACCCTGACTTTTTAGCATCTGCCTTTCAGGATCAATGCTTTTAAATTCAATTTCTTCAGATATGGATGAAGTAGAGGTCCCTGGGAAAGAAGGTTCAGTATCAACGGTAGTGATACGGGCTCCTCTAGAGCCATCTTTTTTAGGAGTGGATGCCAACTTCTCTTTGGCCATGCTGGTCCTATGAATATGATTTTCCCTGGGCTCTCGTCGATCTTTCGCAGAACCGCCAGGATGAGAGGAATTGGTGGAAAGGCGAATGCTAGCTTTATGTTCCATTTTTGAGACATTGCATCCACCCTTAAAGGGCTTTCCTTGGCGTTTAGAGAAAATAAGTTGTCTGCCTGAGTATTCTTCATGGAAGAGAATAGATCCACCTGAGGAGATCCCCGATTGTGGTACAGCTCCCAAAAAACCTGTTCATTCAACATCCAATCTCCTGGTAAAAATGTTCTACCCCTCTCAGGTGTAAGGCCAATTTTAATAGTACATTGTTCTGAGCCCAGATGATTCGCAATCCTTTGAAACTGAGTGTTTTGTGTTCCTCCTTAGTGCCTGAGGTAACATACTGTGGTCATATTGTCTGACAAGATTTTTAGATGTTCACCCCTCAGGCTCTGGCTTGCTACTTTTAATGTTTTCAGAACTGCTGTTAGTTCTCTTGCATTCGAGATCTTTATTTTTCTATTAAGGACCATTCTCCTTAAAAAAACCTCTAGAATATCCTGAAATTCAGGACGTCCCCCATGACAGCACATGGGAGGATGTCCATCCCCTTCTCTGTAGGGACAGGAAGTGAGACAAGTTTCAAAGGTCCCACCACCATTCACCAGTGTCTTCCTGTCCTTACAGGGATAGGGAGTAAGCTCCGATGGAGGGGGACGAAGATACAAAGATAAGAGGAATAAAATTTATATGGGCTCGAGCTGTTTTGGGGGATGTTCGGTCTCCCCTCACAGCTCGGAAACGGGGAGCCCAGCTAGCTACCCTTCTGGGAGTTCTCTAGCACGCCTCATCATACCTTAAGGGCCGCGGTAGATAAGGGCCTCAGGCCGCTTCCCCTCCGGGGCTCTAGGCTCGGCGGACGCCTTCTCCTCCTTCACCCAGGAGGCGGTTGTGGCACACGTAATAGCCGCGTCTGACGTCACTTTCAGCGTTAGAGCTTTCTTGCGGATGCCTCAGCTGAGTGTATTCGGTTCGCGGCCAAAAATGGTACATTAGCAAATACTTCCTAGAGGGCTCTATGGCTAAAAAAACTGGTCTGGCAACATTGCTTCAAAAAACAAGTTATGTTCAATTCCATTTTCGGGTTCTTATGTGTTTGGGCCGGTATTCGACACGATCCTAGAAAAGGCGGCCGACAGGAAAAAAGGTTTCCCAGAAGAAAAACCTACGAAGACCCAGTCCTTTCGGAAAACTCAAGCGCAAGATTTTTCGGGACGAGGAAAGGGTAAGACCGGAAGATGGAGCTACCCTAAAGGTGGAAAAGGCAGAGGGTTCCAACTTAATCCGAATACTACCAATAACACAGGGAAGCAATGACGCCAGACCAGTAGGAAGAAGGCTGCGATTCTTCAGTCGGAAGTGGACTCTGATCATACAAAACCCCTGGGTAATCCAGACGATTCAAGAGGGCTACAAGTTAGAGTTCAGATCCCTTCCTCCTCAACAATTTTGTTTAACGATCCCTCAAACAACCTCGCTGCAATACCAGATGGTACAGGATATACAAAAATTATCCAGCATGAAAGCCATAATTCCAGTTGCACAGTCCCAACAATTCAAGGGCCATTACGCAAAACTATTTCTGATTAAAAACAAACAAACTGATGGATCATTGAGGACTATCATAAATCTGAAGTTTCTAAACAGGTGGGTCAGTTACTACAGGTTCAAGATGGAATCAATCCAGACAGCAACCCCTCTCATCACACCAGGGGCGTTAATGTGCACAATAGACCTTTATGGACGCTTACTACCACATTCCCATACATCCGGAGTATTCTCAATATCTCAGGTTTGCAGTAAAGATAGACGACATAGTGTATCACTACCAATTCGGGATTTCATCGGCCCCACAAATTTTTACCAAGATAGTAGTGGAAATAATGGCCTATTTGAGACAACTGAACATAATCATCATTCCATATCTAGATGATTTTCTCTTGGCAGTAGAATCGCAGGAAGTCCTGATAGAACATCATCAGACAACTCTGAATCTACTGTACGGCCTGGGGTGGCTGGTCAATCTGAAAAAAAATCAGATCTCCAGATGGATTCTAGAAAAAAAATTCAGTGGACGCTTCCTTCCTTCCAACACCCAAACGAGAGGCATTCATAACAGAAATATCCTACTTCAAAAAGAAAAGAAGTTGTTCCATCAGGGAAGCGATGCATGTGTTAGGAATAATGACGTCCTGTATCCCCATGGTTCCTTGGGCTCAATTTCGTTGCAGACCTCTACAAAATCTGATCCTCTCCAGATGGGACAGAAACCCAAAGTCTTTAGACAGGAGGATTTTAATACCAACGAAAAAAATTAATACTCTAAACTGGTGGATAGCTCCAGTAAATTATGAAAAAGGGGTACTCTGAAACAAAAATCCCTTCACGGTAGTGACTACCGATGCCAGCCTGAGAGGTTGAGGAGCCCAAGTAGAAGACCAGTTTTTTTCAAGGAGAATGGTCCTTGATAGAAAAACAAAGATCCTCGAATGCAAGAGAACTAACAGTAGTTCTGAAAACATTAAAAGTAGCAAGCCAGAGCCTGAGGGGGGAACATCTAAAAATCTTGTCAGATAATATGACCACAGTATGTTACCTCAGGCACCAAGGAGGAACACAAAACACTCAGCTTCAAAGGATTGTGAATCAGATTTTCATCTGGGCTCAGAACAATGTACTATCAATCTCGGCCTTACACCTGAGGGGGGGTAGAAAACATTACGGCGGATTTCCTAAGCAGGAAACAATTTTTACCAGGAGATTGGATGTTGAACAAACAGGTTTTTCGGGAGCTGTACCACGAATGGGGATCTCCTCAGGTGGATCTATTCGCTTCCAGGAAGAATACTCAGACAGACTACTTATTTTCTCTAAACCCCAAGGAAAGCCCTTTTGCAATGTCTCAAAAATGGAACATGAAGCTAGCATATGCCTTTCCACCAATTCCTCTCATGCCGGCGGTTCTGCGAAAGATCAACGAGAGCCCAGGGAAAATCATATTCATAGGACCAGCATGGCCAAAGAGAAGTTGGCATCTGCTCTTAAAAAAGATGGCCCTAGAGGAGCCCGTATCACTACCGTTGATACTGAACCTTCTTTCCCAGGGACCTCTACTTCATCCATATCTGAAGAAATTTAATTTGAAAGCATTGATCCTGAAAGGCAGATGCTAAAAAGTCAGGGTTTATCTGACACTGTTATTTCAACCCTACAAAAGAGCCGTAAGCCGGTAACATCGGCAATATACAGTAAGATTTGGAAAAAATGTGGTTCCTGGTTATCAGTAGTCCACCCAGGCTGTTTATACCCTTCAGTAGATTTGACTTTTTCGTATTCACCCCCTTTAGCTGCGCCCCTATATTCTCCTCATTGCTGTCTCTTCTTCTCTTGTAGATTGTGTCAGCAGACAGCGTGAAGCCGCCATGTCACCCGCCCACCACACCTTCCTCATAGACTGTGATTCAGGGGTGTGTGTCTGTCTCACTGGCGCCCCCCAACCTCTCAATCAGGGCACATCCGTCTCCCAGACCCCCATGGTTTCCTCCAGCAGACGCCTCCTCAGGACCTACCTCACCAGCTGTATGAAGGAGCAGACACCGGAGAGCCTGGGCGCTGATGGCAGCCTTAGAACGGACAAGTCTCGCGTAAATCGGGAGACATCAATAAGACCATTAACGAAAACTACTGGTCAGAAGCCGGGGGGCAGATTTCTGCAGGACTCGCTGAAACGCTGGATCTGGAAGCTGGTGTCATGTGTGCGCACAGAGTGACCATTCAAAGTGGGCCTCATCCACATAATCTATTGGTGGTCCTCAATGTCCAGATTTCTAAAATGCTGCTTTCATAGTCGCAGAAGTGAGAGCTGGAATCAGACTGATTGGTGCAGAAATCTGTATCCGGCGCCGCGTTATAACGAGTAAACGCCTGTACTGAGAGACGCTAGTGGCGGTAGATTTCGTGCATGACCACAACCAGATCCCAGCCAGATTATAACTCTGGATCACTTGGAAATAAAATATCAATTTCACCTTGTCTTTATTCTTCCGCTAATACTGAGCGTGAGTGCAGGGTAGCGGGCGTCAACCTGTCCCCAAAAGTCCAAACCTACACCTTGAGGTCAAAAGTCGCACACAACCTTGCCATTGTAGACTGCAATATAAGGGCGCCTTCACACACAGCAGATTTTGTTGCAGAAATTTCTGAGACTGAAAATCAGTTCCATTCATGTGAATGAGGCTTGTAGAAATCCGTAAGCTGGCCGCCAAAAGCCCCATTGTAGCAATATCTGCAACAAAATCTGGTGCGTGCGAACGGCCCCTAAGGCCGCCTACACACGTCACGGAATATGTGCGGTTTTGCTCCGTGCAGGAAAACCGCAGCGTAGTATAGTACCAGCAAAGTGTATAAGATTTATTCGCTGCGGAAATTGACCTTCTTTTGCAGCCCCATGAAATGAACGGGTCCACATCCCTTCTGCAAAAATTGTGGAACGGATGCGGACACAAGAATACAGTCGTGTGAATGAGCCCTTAGCTGGATATTTCGCCCTTTTCAATGGAAGGGTGAGTTAGATCTGTGGCAAATCCGCAATTAGACGTTGCGGATTTTGGTGCGGATATGCTGCAGAAACGCACATAAAACCGCACTGAAATGAGTGCATATCTTGTGTGCAGGTGGCCTCGGGTTACATACACACGGTGCAGATTTGTATGCAGAAAATCTGCACCAAAACCTCACATAAATCTGGTGCGGTTTTTATTAAATTTTTTTGCAGATGTTCCAATTTATGAAGTCTATGAAAATCCGTGTGAAAAAACTGCAAGTAATCTGCATTGTGTGCAGGTAACCCACGTGCAGCTGTGACCTGCTCATGCTCCGTCTGCAGTTTGTTCTTGTTTTGCAAATATGTTTTATAATTTCCTATTGGTCAACATGTCACCGCCGGCCACATAGATTTCTGGTAAACTGTGAAACCATTAGGAAATAATTCTGTGACAATTAGACACACGCATATTGCGCAATTTTTGGAATTTTTTTTTTTTGCTTGTGTGATCTGCCAGAGACCTGATGTCGCATGACCAAGGCCCTGTGTGGCTGTAGCCCTATGATAGAGATTAGATACCTTGTACTATAATAGGGAAGATTATATGTGCTGCGTTATTACGAAGAGGTTTACATGCACTGTGCTGTTATGGCTTAGATACAGGGATGATTAGATACAGTGCATTCGGAAAGTCTTCAGACCCTTTCACTATTTTCACATTATGTTATGTTGCTCCATGTGCTAAAATAAAAATAAAAAGTACAGATTTTCCCCCACCATTCTGCACTCAGTCCCCCATAATAAGAAAGTAAAAACAGAATGTCCTGAAAGTTTTTCCAATTTATTGTAAAGGAAAAACTAAAATCTTGCATTGACCTAAGTATTCACACCCTTTACTCAGGACTCAGTTGAAGCCCCTTTGGCAGTGATTACAGCCTCCAGTCTTCTAGGGGATGATGCCACAAGGTCTGCACACCTGGATTTGGGGATTTTCTGATATTCTTCTCTGTAGATCTCTATTGTAATCTAAGTGTGCCTTAAATAGGTTAAAACATAACTTGTACTTCTAACAATTAAGATAAATCTGCAGGTAAGGCCTCTTTCACACGGGCGTTGCGGGAAAAGGTGCGGGTGCGTTGCGGGAACACCCGCGATTTTTCCGCGCGAGTGCAAAACATTGTAATGGGTTTTGCACTCGCGTGAGAAAAATCACGCATGTTTGGTATCCAAACCCGAACTTCTTCACAGAAGTTCGGGCTTGGGTTAGGTGTTGTGTAGATTTTATTATTTTCCCTTATAACATGGTTATAAGGGAAAATAATAGCATTCTGAATACAGAATGCATAGTAGGTGATCAATTGAGGGTTAAAAAAAAATAAAAAAAATTAACTCACCTTCTCCTCTTGTTCGCGTAGCTCCCGGTCTATTCTTTACTTCTCAAAAGATGAACTATCGGCTAAAGGACCTTTGGTGATGTCAGATCACATGCTCCAATCACATGGTCCATCACCACGGTGATGTACCATGTGATTGGAGCATGTGATCTGACATCACCAAAGGTCCTTTAGCCGATAGTTCATCTTTTGAGAAGTAAAGAATAGACCGGGAGCTACGCGAACAAGAGGAGAAGGTGAGTTAATTTTTTTATTTTTTTTTAACCCTCAATTGATCACCTACTATGCATTCTTTATTCAGAATGCTATTATTTTCCCTTATAACCATGTTATAAGGGAAAATAATACAGTTTATAGACTGTCACCTAGCAACCATGCGTGAAAATCGCACCGCATCCGCACTTGCTTGCGGATGCTTGCGATTTTCACGCAACCCCATTCACTTCTATGGGGCCTGCGTTGCGTGAAAAACGCACAAAGAGGAGCATGCTGCGATTTTCACGCAACGCACAATTGATGCGTGAAAATCATTGCTCATGTGCACAGCCCCATAGAAATGAATGGGTCAGTATTCAGTGCGGGTGCAATGCGTTCACCTCCCGCATCGCATCCGCGTGGAATACTCGCTCGTGTGAAAGGGGCGTAATTGTTTAAAATCATAATAGTGGGAGTAGAAATGTGTAGCTAGGTCCCTTTATAGTGGTTCAGATGGCTGGGTTGTCCTAATGATCAAAAATGGCGAGTGTCTCCAAAATGCTTCTGCAGTCTCAGTCTACTGTCCCTAAGAAAATCTGGTCTAGATTCGGGAAGAGCTGGCGTGGCTGTAGTTGGAGCACTCGCCCTGAAAAGGGCGACCCCCCCCCCCCCCCAGCCTCAGGAACCTCAGGCCTAGTCTATTAACCCCCTCACTAATGCTACCTAGATAACTCCTCCGACGCATTTCGCCATATAGCAATGGCTCTTCAGGGAGCGATGTGTATTGCGACAGCAATTAATGTAAGGCAGTGGCAAGTATATGTTGCAATTATTTGTCTTGCAGTGCCTTGCAAAAGTATTCACCCCCCTTGACTTTTTTCGTATTTTGTTACATTACAGCTTTAAAGGGAATCTGTCACCTCCTTTTACCATTTTAAGCTGTCACCATCGCCATGTTCACTATATTTCCTGCAGTCTTCTTCTTACTTTATTTTGTTTTGTCCTTTTGATAAAAAAGCCCTTTTTATGAAATGCTAATGAAGCTCCAAGGTGCCCAGAGGGGCGTTTTTTCCCTCTCCGGTGCCCAGTGACGCCCCCCTGCAGTGCCCAGCCGCCTTAATTTGAATCCCAAGAACGCCTCCTGATCCTCAAATAACCTCCCACAGCCCCGGCAATCGGTTCCGCCCCCTCCCCACGTCATCGTCTACCTTCTAGAAATGCCCCGTCCTTCTTCCTGTCGGTGGCCAGAAAACTCGCGCAGGCGCAGTACCGCCTGCACGATCATCAACTTCCTCAGGGCAACAGCGCTCAGATTACGTCACTGGGCTCGGCGCATGCCCAGTGAGACTTTTGAGGGAAAAAACGCCCCTCTGGGCACCTTGGAGCTTCATTAGCATATCATAAAAAGGACAAAACGAAATAAAGTAAGAAGAAGACTGCAGGAAATAAGGTACTTTAGTGAACATGGCGATGGTGACAGCTTAAAATGGTAAAAGGAGGTGACAGATTCCCTTTAAGTTCAATGTTTTGTTAATCTGAATTGTATGTGATGGATCAGAACACAATAGTCTAAGTTGGTGAAGTGAAATGAGAAAAATATATAAATAAAACTATTGTTTAGAAACAGAAAACAGAAAATTGCCATGTGCGTATGTATTCACCCCGTTTGTTAGGAAGCTCATAAAAAGCTCTGGTGCAACCAATTACCTTCAGAAGTCACATAATTAGTAAAGTGATGTCACCTGTGTGCAATCTAAGTGTCACATGATCTGTCATTACATATACACACCTTTTTTTTGAAAGGCCCCAGAGGCTGCAACACCTAAGCAAGAGGCATCACTAACCAAACGCTGCCATGAAGACCAAGGAACTCTCCAAACAAGTAAGGGACAATGTTGTTGAGAAGTACAAGTCAGGGTTAGGTTATAAAAAAATATCCAAATCTTTCATGATCCCCAGGAGCACCATCAAATCTATCATAACCAAATGGAAAGAACATGGCACAACAGCAATAAGCGTACGCTCCGTAGAGTTGGGCTTTATGGCAGAGTGGCCAGAAGCAAGCCATTACTTTCAGCAAAAAACTAAAAGGCACGTTGTGAGTTTGTGAAAAGGCAGGTGGGAGACTCCTAAAATGTATGGAGGAAGGGGCTCTGGTCTGACGAGACTAAGACTGAACTTTTTGGCCATCAAAGAAAACGCTATGTCTGGTGCAAACCCAACACATCACAGAGTTGAGGGAAAGATGGATGGTGCTAAATACAGGGAGATTCTTGAGCAAAACCTGCACCACTCTGTGTGTGATCTGAGGCTCGGACGGAGGTTCACCTTCCAGCAGGACAATGACCCCAAACACACGGCTAAAGAAACACTTGAGGGATTTAGGGGAAAACATGTAAATGTGTTGGAATGGCCGATTCAAAGCCCAGATCTCAATCCAATAGAAAATCTGTGGTCAGACGTAAAGATTGCTGTTCACAAGAGCAAACATCCAACCTGAAGGAGCTGGAGCAGTTCTGCAAGAAGGAATGGGCAAAAATCCCAGTGGTAAGATGTGGGGAGCTCCTAGAGACTTATCCAAAGCGACTTGGAGCTGTGATTGCTGCACAAGGCGGCTCTACAAAGTACTGACTTTAGGGGGTGAATAGTTCTGCACATTGACTTTTTCTGTTATTTTGTCCTATGTGTTGTTTGCTTCACAATAAAAATAAAAAAAAACATCTTTAAAGTTGTCGGCATGTTCTGTAAATTACATGATGCAAATCCTCAAACAATCCATGTTAATTCCCGGTTGTGAGGCACCAAAATACGAGAAAAGTCAAGGGGGGTGAATACTTTTGCAAGGCACTGTATATACAGCGAACTCCGCCCCTTCAGCTACCCTGGGGTGGCGGGGGTGGCCCGGAGGTTCAGCGTTTTCAGCCCCGTGCCCCGCTCTCCCCACTTGTTGAAATTGACTTGCGGTGGGGGCGGACCGGTTACTGTGGGGATCTTCCAGCGCATCCCCGGCTAGCCTTTACTCTGCTGCACGCCACTTCTGCAGCCACATCTATTGATCAATGAACCCTGGTACTTAGAGGGTGCAAGACTCTATCACCCCCTATTTGTGTATAATAGATGGCGTCAGTAGAAGATCTATACTGATGAAAATAAATATAGTAGTAACCCAACTACTATATAATCTGATAGGAATTTGGTGATGACTTAGGGCTTGATGCGCCATAATACTAAAAAGCATATGAAAGGACAAGCGGCCCTTCTTTTCTACACTTGGGTTTATATGGTTAAATGTTTATTCCAGTCCCTGATAAGGACCGGATAGATAGTACACCAACACCCAACCAGAATAGTCATTAGCAGTGTAAAAGGCACTGAATCAGTATATCAAACCCATGCTTGATGAAATAAATCCCTAATGACAGCGGGATAATTGTATTTATCCTCTATGGGATTACTCTGTATGATGCTGTTGTTCCGCTTTAGCATCACCTCATCATGGTGTTACCGTGTACTTGAACAGTACCATAATTGCAGGCCAAGGCTAATTGGCACGAGACTAGTGGGGCAGGTTAGGGCTCATAAAGAAGCTGGTAAAGTCACAAGAATGGCTTATATGACAGGTATTCATTCAGTCCATTTGGTGTGACGGATCTCATCTTGAAGATCCACCTAGCTTCTGCCCTCGAAATTCGATTGTCCCAGTCCCCACCTCGTTGTGATTGTGGAATATGCTGAATGCCTATAAATCTGCTACACGATGTATCGCCACCACGCACCACATCTATTTATTGTTGGTAATATCGCTATGATGATCTCTAATGCGACAGGTCAGTGTTTTTAGCACGGACGCATGCCCTATTTTGTCCGCGTTCACAGATTCATCGCGTCTATTATAGTCTATATGGGTCCGTGAAAACCACGGATGCAATCCGTGTTGCATCCGTGTTTCATGGATCATTGAGAAGAGAGGCTTTGAAAAAAAATTTTCAGCTGTTCAGTGTCCGTGAAACACGGATGCAACACGGACAGCAAAAAACGGACACACTGACCCAACACGGATCCTTCACGGACGGCCTCACGGATCTGAGCACGGACGTGTGAATGAGGCTTAAAGGGACCTAGCTACAAATTTCTACCCCCACTGTTTTAAACAATTACCTTCAGATTTATCTTAATTGTTAGAAGTAAAAGTTTTATGTTTTAGCCTATTTAAGGCACGCTCAGATTACAATAGAGATTATTAAGCCACTGAGTTTTAATGAGAGGAGGACCACTACCGTCACATGACTCTTTGTTCTGTTGTGTCTTCTCTGTAGACCCTCTCAAGCTCTGTCAGGTTGGAGGGGGCCATCGGTGGACAGCCATTTTCAGGTCTCTCCAGAGAAGTTTGATTGGGTTCAAGTCGGGTCTCCAGCTGGGCCACTCAAGCACATTCAGACTCCTGGCTGTGTGCTTAGGGCCATTGTCTCGTTAGAAGGTGAACCTTCTGCCCAGTCTGAGATCCAGAGCTCTGGATCAGGTTTTTATTAAGAATATCCCTGTACTTTGCTCCATTCAGCTTTCTCTACAACCCTGACCAATCATCCTGTCCCAACCACTGAAAAACATCCCCCAGTATGATGCTGCCACCACCATGCTTCACTGTAGGGATGGTATTGGGCAGGTGATGAGCAGTGCCTGGTTTCCTCCAGACATGACGCTAAGAATTAAGGACAAAGAGTTCAATCTTGGTCTCATCAGACCAGAGAATCTCGTCCATTCTGAGAGTCCTTTTAGATGCTTTTTTTTTTTTTTTTTGCAAAATTTCATGTGTCTTTTACTGAGGAGAGGCTCTTTCTGGTCACTCCGCCATAAAGTCCAGATTGGTGGAGTGCTGCAGTGATGGTTGACCTTCTGGAAGTTTCTCTCATCTGCACACAGAATCTCTGGAGCTCAGCCAGAGTGACCATTGGGTTCTTGGTTACCTCTCTTACCAAGGCTCTTCTTCCCTGATTACTTAGTTTGGTGGAGAGTCCATCTCTAGGAAGAGTCTTGGTTGTTTCATACGTTTTCCATTTAAGAATTATGAAGGCCACTGTGCTCCTTCAGTGCAGCAGAAATGTTTTCTCCCCTTCTCCAGATCTGTGCCTCCACACAATCCTGTCTCTGAGCTCTATAGGGAGTTCTTGGTTTTTGCAGTGTCAGCTTTGAGACCTTATATAGACAGGGCTGTGTCTTTCCAAATCATGTCCAATCAAGTGAATTTACTACCGGTGACTCCAATCAAGATGAAGAAACATCTCAAAGATGATCAAGAGAAATGGGAGGCCGCAGAGCTAAATGTCAAGTGGCATAGCAGAGGGTCTGAAGACTTATGATCAGGCAAAATTTTAGTTTTATCTTTTATTATGGGGTACTGATGGCAGATTGATGGGGAGAAGCTTGGATTTTTTTAATTTTAGCAGAAGGAGCAACATAACAAAATGTGAAAGAAGTGTAAGGGTCTGAAGACTTTCTGATCGCGCTGTACATTGTACTGTTAGGCCTCTTGGCTGTAAGGCCTCTTGCACACGGCTGTTGTTCGGCCGTTCCGTGCATTGGGGACAGCAATTTGCGGTCCCCAGTGCATGGGCACCATACGTGCAGCTGCCGCAGAGGGATCCAGACCCATTCAACTTCCGTGCTTCCGTGGGGTTTCGTCCCGTACTTCTGTTCCGCAAAAAGATAGAACATGTCCTATCTTTTTGCGGAACGGCCGGATCGCGGACCCATTAAAGTGAATAGGTCCGCGATCCGCTGCGGCTGCTTCACGGACGGTGTTCGTGTGCAGGAGGCCTTAGGGTACATTGGTCGCGTGACAGCTCTTGCTGCCAAGATCGCAGCAGCATGACAGCGTAGCAGTGATCCCATACAAATGAATGAGGTCATAGCCCGAGTCGCATGTACAGTATGTGCGACTGTGACCCCTGAATCGCCAAAAATCCAGCAGAGTTGGATTTTTTTTTGCGATTCACGGTTTTCAGTTACAGCACATATGCGACTTGTGCTGCAACGCCGTTCATTTCTATGGGATCACCACTATACTGTGATCCTGGCCGCTACCAACGTCACTGTGTATCCGTACCCTGAAAGGGCTAGGTACCCAGCGACGTGTCATGAGACTTAAATGGGTATGGCTATATGGCGACATTTCACATAATTTATTTCAATGGTCTCACAATGCGACATGCTGTGAAGCCATAGTTGCAAAAAAATTTTTTGCATACACATACACCTATAGCCCTGGTGGTACCTAATAAAAAAAATCCTACTCACCTGCTTCCTACCTCTCCGTTCGGCAATCCTCTGGTCCCCAGTCTGTTTACTTCCGGTCAGGTTATGGACCAGGTCTTGTGTGGTATTGCAGCGACGCACGTGACCCTGTCCGTACCCCGGCCAGAAGATCGCTAGCTCTGGGGCCAGTTATAAAGGTCCATAATACTGGAATACCCGTTTATTGGGGGATCAGGTATATATTGAGCACATCACCTTGTCACCTTCACATGTTACACTCGTGATACTCTGGTCACTGCAGGAACATGGCGGCAGCGGGCAGGCACATCCGGAGCCTCTAATGTATTTATTGTAAACTTGAAACAATGTATTCACTGATAACAGCAATGGGGTTTACATTTTTACAAAGTAACAACATCACACATTCCAAGTGCTACACCAGAAACATCAACCAAAAGGGCATGATCCAGTCCTGACTAATGCTACTGCCCCCTGGTGGCTGGACATGGTGAACTGCAGACCGTCATCTGCCCTTTACTGTAGAGAAGAATACAATGATCTGTTATTCCCTATTATCAGGCTGGGTGAATTCATCTATTGCTTCCTATTATCAGTCACTTCAGGCTGTTCCGTCAATGGGATGTGACAGGATGTCCTCCATGACCGCTGCTTTAGGTCAGATATCACCAGTGACGAGAAGCTGCTGAGACATTTACATCCATATGTGTGACGGATATCAGCCGCTCCTATTACAACGCTCCAGCAGGACTAAAAACTCAAGGGTTACTGTCCCTTTAAGGACATCAGAAGCAAACAACAACAGAATCTGCAACATTGTTTCCCACTCTGAAGTCACTGTATCAAACCCTTAAAGGGGAACTACGCCAAATAATCAGTATCTTCAGCTGTGGATGGAGATCAGCAATTGCTGTTCCATCTCATCACTGTCACAACATGTCCCTGAACCCCAAAATAACTCTGGGGCGGGTTTAGGGTATCAGCACGCCTAATATCTGGATCCAGGGAATGTTCCTAATTTGGGGTCTGAATCATCCTCTGTTCTCTCATCGCCCCTTGTGAAATGAGATCTGGACGTCCAGGGACAGCTGAGCCCAACACAAAACGCTCTATATTAGGTCTGCAGGCTCTGATAAAGAACAGATGGCAGTGAACAGGTTAATGGCTGCTAAGACCTGCAGCAACCCCTGATATGACGGGTGGTTCTCTGAGACGGTATCACACATGATAGGCTTAGATACATCAGATAGTATCATACATGATAAGCTCTGATACAGCAGATGGTATCGTATGTAATAGGCTTAGATACATCAGCTAAGCAGACAGTATCACACGATAGGATTAGATACAGTGGTTCAGCAGACAATATCACACATGATGGGCTTATATACAGTAGCTCAGCAGACAGTATAACACTTAATAGGATTAGATACAGGAACTGAGGAGACAGTATCACATATGATATGATTAGATACAGCAGCTCAGTAGACAGTATCACACATGATAGGATTAGATACAGAGGCAAAGCAGACAGTATCACACATGATAGGATTAGATACAACAACTCAGCAGACAGTATCACACATGATAGGATTAGATACAGTGCCTCAGCAGACAGTATCACACATGATAGGATTAGATACAGCAGCTCAGCAGACAGTATCACACATGATAGGATTAGATACAGCAGCTCAGCAGACAGTATCACACATGATAGGATTAGATACAGTATCTCAGCAGACAGTATCACACATGATAGGATTAGATACAGCAGCTCAGCAGACAGTATCACACATGATAGGATTAGATACAGAAGCTCAGCAGACAGTATCACACATGATAGGATTAGATACAGCAGCTCAGCAGACAGTATCACACATGATAGGATTAGATACAGCAGCTCAGCAGACAGTATGATATATGATGGGTTTAGATACACTAGCTCCTAGCAGTATCACACCTGTTTGGTTTATTCGACACATTAGATAGTAAATATAAATATATTTTAGGGCTCATGGGCATTTTATGGAACGGAACCTCTTGCCCTCCATAGAACAGTCCTATCCTGGTCCAGAAAACGGACAAGAATAGGACATGTTCTATGTTCTTTTTTCTGCAGGTGCCTCTGAACGGATATTAAAGTGAATGGGTCCGTATCTGACCCGCAAAAAATGCTGATCAGATGCAGGCCAAAAACACAGTGGTGTGCATGAGCCCTTTATGTGTCCAGGGTCTGAACATTTGTTGCTATCACTTTATCTTAACCCGTTGTGTCCCTCAAACTAATTTTATAGTGAAATTATTGGGAAATGATATCATTGTGATCATTGAGATAACACTGCGGCTGCACCCGGGCTCTTGTGAAGGTGACTTTGGTCATTTTCAGCGGCGTCAGGTTTCAGCTCCGGGATTGTCGCCCCCTCTCTTTCTGTCTATTGTCTCTAAATATAGCATTTTCCATTGAGGGAGGGGGAGGTGATAATGACCATTATGGGAAGGGTGGGAAGGGTGAGAAGGGGGGGGGGGGGGGAAGTGCTGCTGCCAACTACTGGTAGAAATGAGAATAACATAAGGAACGTTTCAGTCATCACAAAAAGGCTGTGTTCACATACTCAGGATTTAACATCCAATACAAGTAGATGGGGTATTTCATGCTCCCCGCTCACGTGCTGCGGAAAAAATCCATCTGGAATATGCAGCATGCTCTATATGGTGACAATGGGGCTAATCCTTGGGCATATCCATGGTAGAAGTGTCAGCCTCAGATTTCTGCCTTGGATTTTTTGTAATACAGTTACAAGAAAAAGTATGTGAACCCTTTGGAATTATATGGATTTCTGCACAAATTGGTCATAAAATGTGATCTGATCTTCATCTAAGTCACAACAATAGACAATCACAGTCTGCTTAAACCAATAACACACAAAGAATTAAATGTTACCATGTTTTTATTGAACACACCATGTAAACATTCACAGTGCAGGTGGAAAAGGTATGTGAACCCCTAGACTAATGACATCTCCAAGAGCTAATTGGAGTGAGGTGTCAGCCGACTGGAGTCCAATCAATGAGATGAGATTGGAGGTGTTGGTTACAGCTGCCCTGCCCTATAAAAAACACACACCAGTTCTGGGTTTGCTTTTCACAAGAAGCATTGCCTGATGTGAATGATGCCTCGTACAAAAGAGCTCTCAGAAGACCTACGATTAAGAATTGTTGACTTGCATAAAGATGGAAAGGGTTATAAAAGTATCTCCAAAAGCTAAGCTGTTCATCAGTCCACGGTAAGACAAATTGTCTATAAATGGAGAAAGTTCAGCACTGCTGCTACTCTCCCTAGGAGTGGCCGTCCTGTAAAGATGACTGCAAGAGCACAACGCAGACTGCTCAATGAGGTGAAGAAGAATCCTAGAGTGTCAGCTAAAGACTTACAAAAGTCTCTGGCATATGGAAACATCCCTGTTAGCGAATCTACGATACGTAAAACACTAAACAAGAATGGATTTCATGGGAGGATACCACAGAGGAAGCCACTGCTGTCCAAAAAAACCATTGCTGCACGTTTACAGTTTGCACAAGAGCACCTGGATGTTCCACAGCAGTACTGGCAAAATATTCTGTGGACAGATGAAACCAAAGTTGAGTTGTTTGGAAGAAACACACAACACTAGGGATCGACCGATATTGATTTTTTAGGGCCGATACCGATAATTTGTGAATTTTCAGGCCGATAGCTGATAATTTATACCGATATTCTGGGAATTTTCATTTTTGAAAAAAAAAAAATCCTACACAAATCTGCTGAAAATTAATGTTTATTGTTAACGTGTAGTTTTTTTTTTGTAAATCTTTATTTTTCATTTATACCTAATATTTTGGTGTTTTTTTTTTTTTTACTAACTTTTAGCCCCCTTAGGGACTAGAACCCTTGTCCTATTCACCCTGATAGATCTCTATCAGGGTGAATAGGATTTCACACTGTCCCTGCTGCTCTGTGCTTTGTGCACACAGCAGCATGGAGCTTACCATGGCAACCAGGGCTTCAATAGCGTCCTGGCTGCCATGGGAACCGATCAGAGCCCCAGGCTTACATTGCTGGGGCTCTGATCGGAGGAGCAGGGGAGAGGGGATCCTGTGGCCACTGCCACCAATGAGTAAAACTGGGGGGGGGGGGCTTGGGTGGGGGGGCGCACTGCGCCACCAATGTTTTTAATACTGGGGTGGGGGTGGGGGGCGCACTGCGCCACCAATGATTAATACTGGGGGGCTTGGGGGGGCGCACTGCGCCACCAATGAAGAGAAATCTCTCATTCACTCCTCTATGAGCGGTAGCTGCGATCCACAGCACCTGAGGGGTTAACTACCGCAGATCGCAGCTATTGCTCATAGAGGTCGGGAGCCGGCTATGTGATTCTGCAGCCAGCTCCCGCCTCCTGTATATGAATGAATCAGAGATTTCTCTTCATTGGTGGCGCAGTGGCCATAACCCCTCCCCTCCTCTTGTCCTCCTTCCTCTCATTGGCGGCAGCGGCAGCAGCAGCAGCACAGGGGGAGGGAGACACTGCTTCCTTCTCCCCTGTGCTGCTGAGGGAACACGGAGAGCGCTGAGAGCAGCGCGATCTGTGTTCCCAATACGTTATCGGAATATCGGCAAAATAGATGCCGATACCGATAACGTTCAAAATACTGAATATCGGCCGATAATATCGGTAAAACCGATAATCGGTCGATCCCTACACAACACTATATGTGGAGAAAAAGAGGCACAGCACACCAACATCAAAACCTCATCCCAACTGTGAAGTATGGTGGTGGGGGCATCATGGTTTGGGGCTGCTTTGCTGCGTCAGGGCCTGGACGGATTGCTATCATCGAAGGAAAAATGAATTCCCAAGTTTATCAAGACATTTTGCAGGAGAACTTAAGGCCATCTGTCCACCAGCTGAAGCTCAACAGAAGATGGGTGTTGCAACAGGACAACAACCCAAAGCATAGAAGTAAATCAACAACAGTATGGCTTAAATAGAAGAAAATACGCCTTCTGGAGTGGCCCAGTCAGAGTCCTGACCTCAACCCGATTGAGATGCTGTGGCATAACCTCAAGAAAGCGATTCACACCAGACATCCCAAGATTATTGGGAAACAGTTCTGTAAAGAGGAATGGTCAAGAATTACTCCTGACCGCTGTGCACGTCTGATCTGCAACTACAGGAAACGTTTGGTTGAAGTTATTGCTGCCAAAGGAGGTTCAACCAGTTATTAAATCCAAGGGTTCACATACTTTTTCCACCTGCACTGTGAATGTTTACATGGTGTGTTCAATAAAAACATGGTAACATTTAATTATTTGTGTGTTATTAGTTTAAGCAGACTGTGATTGTCTATTGTTGTGACTTAGATGAAGATCAGATCACATTTTATGACCAATTTGTGCAGAAATCCATATCATTCCAAAGGGTTCACATACTTTTTCTTGCAACTGTATATACATATGAACATACCTTAAAGGGGTCTTCCGGGTGTTTAATATTGATGACCTATCCTCCAATGGTCATCAATACCCGTTGGGTGGGGGTCTGACAATCAGCTGTTTGAAGGTGCCACAGCACTGCACTTCTTCACTTTAATTGTGCTGGGCCACATCTAGACCATGCGACCAATGAACGTGACGACACTGGCCTACAAAGAGGACGAAGCGCTCAGGGAGCGTCGCTGCCTCTTCATACAGCTGATCGGCGGGGTCTGACTCCCGGCACTCCTGAGGATAGACCATCAATATAAAAATTCTGGAAAACCGCCTTAAAGGGGTTTTCTCATCTCAGACAATGGGGGCATATCGCTAGGATATGCACCCATTGCCTAATAGGTGCGGGTCCCACCTCTGGAACCCGCACCTATCTACTAAACGGAGCCCTGAAAGTGATGGAGGGCTCACTGCGCATGTGCAGCCACCTTCCATTCATTTTCTGTGGGGCTGCCAAAAAGAGCCAAGCGCTGGCTCGGCTATTTCTGTTGGGCCCATAGAAGTGAATGGGTGCGGGGCCGGTCAGGCGCATTGTACTCCCATTCACTTCTATGAGGAGAGCGCTTAGTGGTGGCCGGACCGGAGTCCTCCAGCCACGACTTTGTGGGGCTCCATTTCCGATATAGGTGCGGCACCTATATAGACCATTGGGCATATCCTAGCGATATGCCCCCATTGTCTGAGATGAGACAACCCCTTTAAGGAGAAGGATTACCCCAGGGGTACAAACAAGGGACTCTTGATATTGTCCAGTGACCTCAATAACCACCATGAATCTGCGTGATCAACCATTGCAGTTTAGCAGTACAGCTAGTGAACTGAATGGGGTTGCAGTGCGACTTGCACGCCAAGATTGCTGTGTAGCCTCATGACCGTATTTTTCCTCTGTGTGCGCCATGCATTTTTTTCAGATCGCGCACCGACCTATTCCTTTCTATGGGGCTATGCACACATCAGTATTTTTTTACGTATCTGTGTGGCCATTCCGAAATTATAGAACATGTCCCTATTGTGGAAGAAAATAGGGATTTTTACGGATGGTATTGTGAAAAATACAGAATGCACACAGAAGAATTCCGTACTTTGCGGATCTATGGTTTATGTACCGGGATACAGACACGGTCATGTGCATGAGGCTGTATTCCTTTTGTCCCCTCACCCACCATACAAGTCTTTGCTTCTCCATTACCCCACATACACACACACAGATATCGTGCTGTGAAAATAAACTATAATACTAGCAGCAGCCACTGGGGGGAGCCACATTCACAGCCGGGGACAAATAAGAGTCAGACTCGTCAGTGATACAAAGTATTTAAAATGTAACAACAACAAATACAATCTATATACAAGAGAGTGCGGGAACAGGCGAGAAGGAGGCGCGGACGTCATCACGCAGTCGCCATGATTGTAAATACTGTATATGAGTATATATATAGGGGTAACCTGGTTCACACTGCTGGTCCTCCTGAGAAAGTCCTCATGCACACGACCGTATCTCATGCACTTTTTTTTGCGATTCGGATGCGGACCCATTTTTGGGGCTTCAAAAAAATACGGACAGCACGTCATCCGTGTGGTCCCTGCATCCATGCTGCTGCTCTGCAAAATATAGAACACGTCCTATTTCTGTCCGTTTTGCAGACAAGAATAGACAGACTAGAATAGGGCCCACGGAAAGTGCGGATTGCACAAGGCCGGTATCCGTATTTTGCGGACCGCCAATTACATACAGTCGCGTGCATGAGACCCCCATTTTATTAATCCTTGTTGTTCACGTTCCTCACATGTTTGACACCTCTGCTCTGGCTAATAGACGGGGATCCTGACAGGGACCCCAATATCCTAACGACCTATTGTAACTCTCATGTGTAAAACTGATCCCATCCCCCAACTGAAGCATTAGTATGGTGGTCTCTTGTTGCTGAAACCCTTGCCAGACTGAGGGGCCCCACCGTGGAACAACCTGCAGCTACTCTATGGGGTAGATTTATCAAAACTGGAGTAAAGGAGAACTGATTTAGCAACCAATCAGATTCCACCTTTCATTTTCCAAAGAGGCTCTGAAAAATGAAAGCTGAAATCTTATTGGTTGCTCTGGGCCAGTTTTGATAAATCCCCCACTCATACTATATCTATATGTGTCTGTCCGATCAACCCATTCACTTACAAAAGTCCTTTAATGTCCTGGTGACATTGTGAGGGTAACTTTAAGAGACTATCTTGGTTGCCTCCAGCAACCAATCACAGCACAGTTTTCATTTTTAAGAGTGGAATACAAGATGAAAGGTGAGCTGTGATTGGTTGCTATGGGCAACAAAGAGAGTGGAGCCAGTATTAAAGGTGCTGTCCACTATCCCTCTCCATGTAGGCTATGCCTGTTATGGAGGGGGTACTCCTTTATAGTCCTAAAGCAATACATGACAGTTCCTTTCCATGGACGCCATATAATAATCATGGTCAGCAGTGTGATCCACGACCCCCATGACCAGCTGATTGTTGGGGAACCCCTCACCTGTACCCCACCATTTCCACTCAAAGACAGCCCCGTGCGCCCTATTATGTGTCTGTGTCCACATTGGATGAACCTACAAATCTACAATTTCCTCTGGAATGTCCACAGCAGAAGTGGATGCTCAGTGCCCTCTACAGACTCTCTACCGCCACCTAGCTGTGTGTCGCCACCAGTGGTGCCCTGGTTAAAGGGGTTGTCCATGTTTTTTATTTATTTTTAGGATAGGCCATCAGTATAAGATCATTGGAGGTTTGACTCTCCAAGCTGCAGCCCAGGGATAGGCCATCAGTTTTAAAAACCTGGATAATCCCTTTAAGCCAGGGGGCGGAGACTAATTGAGGGGTGTGGTCTGGCCCAGTGATGAGAAGTGTGCCAGGCTCCCCCTCCTCTTCACATGCGTCTATATTTTTATTTCAGTCCGGAACGTCTGGTGGTCCGTGTGCTTGCTGGGGCTTCTCTCGGCTTTGACAGTCAACATCCCATTCTCCCCCAGGGCGGAGGTGACGGTGGTGGGGTCCACGTCCTCAGGCAGCTGGCATTTGTGGGTGAAGGTGTTCATGATTGTCCCATCTGCGGCCAACTGAGAAACAAGATGGAGACTGGGTGTTAGGAGGTCCGAGCTAAATGGAGGATTCTCTACAGTTAGAGCAGTGAGGTGACAGGCTGCAGCTGATATCTCACTGCTGCCCCCTGCTGCCCCACTGCCTGTACAGAACACGCACCTGATGCTCTCTTGCACTGCATTGTGGGAAATGTTGCATTAACCAGGTGCAGTAAAGCAATGTGATATAGAAGAAAATTGTATATGTCAAATATATTAAGGCAGGAGAGTGCGGTGCAATATGGGAGCTCAACTAAATTGTAAGGGCTGTATTACACCAACAGATTGTCTGACAAATCATTGGTCAGGTGGCCATTTACACACACAGATCTTTTGTTATACAAACCAACTATCGGTCTGATTGGACAAAAATTGGTGTAATACAGCCCTAAGATGTGCCTGCCAGACCAATGCAGTGAGATTCCAGCTAGCATCAACCAGCAGAACAGTAATTGCAGCTCTGGATGTGACTGGAATATGCAGTATGACGTAACAGCAAAATTATGACTGCATCTCCGGATGTGACTGGAGTATAAGACATACTTATTTCACCAGCAAATTAGTGAGTGCAGCTCTGGAGTATAATACAGGTTATAACTCAGGATCAGTTCAGGATAAGTAATATAATGTATGTACACAGTGACTACACCAGCAGACTAGTGAGTGCAGCTCTGGAGTATAATACAGGATGTAACTCAGGATCAGTACAGTATAAGTAATGTAATGTATGTACACAGTGACTCCACCAGCAGAACAGTGAGTGCAGCTCTGGAGTGTAATACAGGATGTTACTCAGGATCAGTACAGGATAAGTAATGTCATGTATGTACACAGTGACTGCACCAGCAGAACAGCGAGTGCAGCTCTAGAGTATAATACAGGATGTAACTCAGGATCAGTACAGGATAAGTAATGTAATGTATGTACACAGTGACTGCACCAGCAGAATAGTGAGTGCAGCTCTGGAGTATAATACAGGATGTAACTCAGGATCAGTACAGGATAAGTAATGTAATGTATGTACACAGTGACTTCCCCAGCAGAATAGTGAGTGCAGCTCTGAGGTATAATACAGGATGTAACTCAGGATCAGTACAGGATAAGTAATGTATGTACACAGTGACTGCACCAGCAGAATAGTGAGTGCAGCTCTGGAGTATAATACAGGATGTAACTCAGGATCAGTACAGGATAAGTAATGTAATGTATGTACACAGTGACTGCACCAGCAGACTAGTGAGTGCAGCTCTGGAGTATAATACAGGATGTAACTTAGGATCAGCACTGAAAATGTATACAATAATTCAGTGTTATATGGCATCTATGTTAGTGTACATCACAGGAGGACAAGGGCAGGATTTCCTGCGGTATAGGGGGGGTGGGGTCACTTACTTTCTCAGCATGCACCTCGATCTGGTTGTTGGACGTAGTGACAATTATGTCTTCTGGAGAGAAATCTCTGACATCTACCTCAAACTGGTAAGTGTTTCCCAAGGTCTTCACATTCTGTGCAGACCCAGCTGCAGGAAGATATACAAATATCAGCTGGAGAAAAAAGTCTTACAATGTATTCCCCCACATTAATGCCAACTAAACCACTGAAACCCCCCAGCCACATGTATTATATTCCAGAGCTGCACTCCTTATTCTGCTGGGGGAGTCACATGTACACACATTACTTATCCTGTACTGATCCTGACTTACATCCTGTATTATACTCCAGAGCTGAACTCACTATTCTGCTGGTGGAGTTACTGTGTACATACATTACATTGCTTATCCTGTACTGATCCAGAGTTACATCCTGTATTATACTCCAGAGCTGCACTCACTATTCTGCTGGTGGAGTCACTGTGTACAGACATTACATTACTGATCCTATACTGATCAAGAATAACATCCTGTTTTATAGTCCAGAATTATACGTTGGACTGAGCTCTGGAGTATAATACAGGATGTAACTCAGGATCAGTACAGGATAAGAAATATCTGTACACAATGACTGCACCAGCAGAATAGTGAGTGCAGCTATGGAGTATAAACTAGGACATACTGTAACTCAGGATCAGTACAGGATAAGTCATGTATTGTATGTACACAGTGACTGCACCTGCAGAATAGTGAGTGCAGCTCTGCAGTATAATACAGGATGTAACTCAGGATCAGTACAGGATAAGTAATGTAATGTATGTACACAGTGACTCCACCAGCAGAACAGTGAGTGCAGCTCTGTAATATAATGCAGGATATAACTTCGGATCAGTACAGGATAAGTAATGTAATGTATGTACACAATGACTGCACCAGCAGAATAGTGAGTGCAGCTCTGGAGTATAATACAGGATGTAACTCAGGATCAGTACAGGATAAGTAATGTAATGTATGTACACAGTGACTGCACCAGCAGAATAGTGAGTGCAGCTCTGGAGTATAATACAGGATGTAACTCAGGATCAGTACAGGATAAGTAATGTAATGTATGTACACAGTGACTGCACCAGCAGAATAGTGAGTGCAGCTCTGGAGTATAATAAAAGCTGTAAGATCAACACCAGCAGTATTAACAGTTAGAACAATAGTGCAGCTAAACATGGAGTCTGGAATCTGCAGAAGAAGAATCCAGCCATAGATACCAGTGATTTCCAATGACTCCTAATATTCGTATGGATCAGAGCTCCCCTCCAATGCTCTGAGAGAAGCCGCTGACTACAACATGTCTATCCGTTCATGCTAGGAATCACCACACATGTTGGGAGTTGTAGTGCACCAGTATTTAGGAATCATTTACAGGTATAGACTATCCGTCATGCACAAAGAAATAGAAGGACAAATGTTAAAGGACCAATCCAGGATCCTGATAATATATCTTATAATATAATAACATATAGTTTCAATATCTCTCCTTGCTGTCAGTGAAAGCAAACATTTACTGTTTTATTTCCAGAGGCTGAAAATCTACCATGCCCGAAGCTTCTCACTGCTGACACTTTGAGACAATTGTATTGCTGCAGACAAATCTCTTTGAGCTACACACAGCACCACAAATCCTTCTCCTGTCCGGGCTGATAACTCTGATAACTCTGATAACTCTGACCTACGCTAATACCTTGTAACAAACCCTCCGTTGTATAAGCAGGTCTAGATTAAGGCATGTTTTCAGCTTCCGGATGTATATATAAAAGTTCATATTCACTGACAACAAGCAGATATCTTAAAAACGGTGAGAAAACATTTTAACCTTTCATGATACACTGACAAAACACCATTTAGCGCTGGGGGCAGAAGAACCCAAAATACAGTTCCCCCTGCGCGTGACATCCGGGAGGAGCGGAGGACAGACAATTCCACACAAGAAGCGACATGGAGATGATCGCTGCACTACATAACACTCTACCTGATCACCCATAATGACCATTATAATCGAAGGGACTGTATATTTTAACGGGCTGCTGTGGTACTACAACCCCCAGCAGGTTCTCTGAACATTCCGTTACTCACATGATTGCAATCAATGCTTTGGACACTGATGGGGGTAGGTGTCATGTGGTATGACATGGTCCTACTAACTGGCTGTGAACCCCCATCATCCCGGCGGTTTCAGGAACATCACCCCCATCACACAATGGTCGGTGAACGGCTTCCTGACAACTACTTTCCTGCGAGTCCAACTTGCCTGTGAAGCCCAGGGGTTCGAGGGGTCTCCTGAACTTGCCGAAATCCTCCGTGAAGATGCCCAAAGTCTTGTCCATGAATGGCTCCCGGGGCTGCATGCTGGAGGATGAGGTCTTTTTGAAGCTGTGCTCCGAGCGGAAGGCCGACGATGACTGCAGGTTCATTGAACTTATCCGTAAAGGAAATCGGATGCCGGAATCAGTCGATACACGGAGCGGGACAATGTGACGGTGCGAACGGTGCCTGCTCTGTGAGCACTGCGCATCCCCCTCATTCAGGGGCTTATATAGCGAGGTCCCGGCAGATCACAGCCTCCCCGGGCCCCCACCACCGCCGCTATATTTAGCCTCTTTCAGCATCCCTCCGGCAGCTGTGGAAAGTTTCAGGGATCCGAGGTGACGGCGTCCTGTGATCATGTGACCTCATACCTCAGATAGTCTATAATATTCCCTGCGCGTCCGCTCCAGGGGGATTTCCAGCATCCCTAGATTATTATAAACCCAGGGTCACGGCGTTGATGGAACCATCTGAGCTTGGATCTATCTACAGAGCGAGGTGTAATAGTGCCGCCATCTTGTGATGATATACTGATTACATTTCATTCTCGGTAGACGGAACGTGTTCACATATCCACACCTCACCCTACATTCATTACAGTAGCAGGGGTCTCGTCATAGGGGGTGCAGGTGTTGCAGTTATACCCATGTTTTAGTGCCTAAGGGGGGGGGGGGCGTATAAGGAGACCCTAATATTAAGGATAGTACATGGCAGGTGGCAGCCTGGTACAGATATGCATTGGGTATGTGGACACTGGGCAGCGAGCTGGGTCACTTATCTGCACCTCTAGACGAGGGTGACAAGTTCGGCCTCTAACCTTGCAGTGTCTTCAGTGACTTCTTGGGTCATTCCTTAGATCCCTTCAGCTTTTTTTTTTTTTACTATTTCAGGGAGGACAATGAGTCACTCCACCTCTGGAGTGCCAGGGATACTGGAAATAGCCCCTGGCCGATGCCACCCTCGATATAGCTTGTGTTGGAAACATTTGAGCTGTAATCGGGGGATCTGGCGCTTCTCTTATAAATAGGTGACTGTAGTGGATTTGTGAAATGATCTACGGATAGCGATGGAAAAAAATCTGCCTGGTGCCAACCAGGATTCAGTGTACTCAACCCAGAGTCTAATGCCAACTGGGAGTCGGTGTACTCACCCAGAGTCTGGTGCCAGCCTGGATTCAGTGTACTCACCCAGAGTCTGGTGCCAGCTGGGATTCAGTGTACTCACCCAGAGTAACATAGTAACATAGTACATAAGGCCGAAAAAAGACATTTGTCCATCCAGTTCGGCCTGTCATCCTACAAGTTGATCCAGAGGAAGGAAAAAAAACAACCTGTGAGGTAGAAGCCAATTTTCCTCACTTTAGGGGAATAAAAAATTCCTTCCCGACTCCAATCAGGCAATCAGAATATCTCCCTGGATCAACGACCCCTCTCTAGTAGCTATAGCCTGTAATATTATTACTCTCCAGAAACACATCCAGGCCCCTCTTGAACTCCTTTATTGTACTCACCATCACCACCTCCTCAGGCAGAGACCTCCATAGTCTCACTGCTCTTACCGTAAAGAATCCTCTTCTGTGTTTGTGTACAAACCTTCTTTCCTCCAGACACAGAGGATGTCCCCTCGTCACAGTCACAGTCCTGGGGATAAATAGATGATGGGAGAGATCTCTGTACTGACCCCTGATATATTTATACATAGTAATTAGATCTCCCCTCAGTCGTCTTTTTTCTAACGTGAATAACCCTAATTTTGATAATCTTTCAGGGTACTGTAGTTGCCCCATTCCAGTTATTACTTCTCCTCTGGAGCCCTCCTCTGGACCCTCTCCAGCTCTGCTATGTCTGCCTTGTTCACTGGAGCCCAGAACTGTACACAGTACTCCATGTGTGGTCTGACTAATGATTTGTAAAGTGGTAGGACTATGTTCTTATCACGGGCATCTATGCCCCTTTTGATGCAACCCATTATCTTATTGGCCTTGGCAGCAGCTGCCTGACACTGTTTTTTGCAGCTTAGTTTGCTGTTTATTAAAATTCCTAGATCTTTTTTCATTTCAGTGTTACCGAGTGTTTTACCATTTAGTATGTACGGGTGACTTGCATTATTCCTTCCCATGTGCATAACTTTACATTTGTCAGTGTTAAACCTCATCTGCCACTTATCTGCCCGAGCCTCCAATCTATCCACATCCCTCTGTAGTAGTATACTGTCCTCTGTAGTATATATACAGTATACTGTCCTCTGTAGTATATATACAGTATACTGTCCTCTGTAGTATATATACAGTATACTGTCCTGTGTAGTATATATACAGTATACTGTCCTCTGTAGTATATAGACAGTATACTGTCCTCTGTAGTGTATATACAGTATACTGTCCTCTTCAGTGTTAATTACTTTACACAGTTTAGTGTCATCTGCGAAAATTGATACTTTACTATGCAAGCCTTCTACAAGATCATTAATAAATATATTGAAGAGAATAGTGCCCAATACTGACCCCTGAGGTACCCCACTAGTGACAGTGACCCAATCTGAGTGTGTACCATTAATAACCACCCTCTGTTTTCTATCACTCAGCCAGTTACTTACCCACTTACAGACGTTTTCTCCCAGTCCGAGCATTCTCATTTTATATACTAACCTTTTATGTGGTACAGTGTCAAATGCTTTGGAGAAGTCCAGATATACGACATCCATTGATTCGCCGCTGTCAAGTCTAGAACTTACCTCCTCATAGAAACTGATTAAATTAGTTTGACATGACCGATCCCTCACGAAGCCATGCTGATATGGCGTTATTTGCTTATTTCCGTTAAGATGCTCTAACATAGCATCAGAGTCTAATGCCAACCGGGATTCGGTGTACTCACCCAGAGTCTAATGCCAACAGGGATTCGGTGTACTCACCCAGAGTCTGCTGTCAGCTGGGATTCGGTGTACTCACCCAGAGTCTGGTGCCAGTCTGGATTCAGTGTACTCACCCAGAGTCTGCTGTCAGCTGGGATTTAGTGTTCTCACCCAGAGTCTGGTGCCAGCTGTGATTCGGTGTACTCACCCAGAGTCTGGTGCCAACCAGGATTCGGTGTACTCACCCAGAGTCTGGTGCCAGCTGGGTTCGGTGTACTCACCCAGAGTCTGCTATCAGCTGGGATTCGGTGTACTCACCCAGAGTCTGCTGTCAGCTGGGATTCAGTGTACTCACCCAGAGTCTGGTGCCAGCCTGGATTCGGTGTACTCACCCAGAGTCTGGTGCCAGTCTGGATTCAGTGTACTCACCCAGAGTCTGCTGTCAGCTGGGATTTAGTGTTCTCACCCAGAGTCTGGTGCCAGCTGTGATTCGGTGTACTCACCCAGAGTCTGGTGCCAACCAGGATTCGGTGTACTCACCCAGAGTCTGGTGCCAGCTGGGTTCGGTGTACTCACCCAGAGTCTGGTGTCAGCTGTGATTCTGTGTACTCACCCAGAGTCTGGTGCCAGCTGGGATTCGGTGTACTCACCCAGAGTCTGGTGCCAACCAGGATTCGGTGTACTCACCCAGAGTCTGGTGCCATCTGGTATTCGGTGTACTCACTCAGAGTCTGCTGTCAGCTGGGATTCAGTGTACTCACCCAGAGTCTGGTGCCAGCCTGGATTCGGTGTACTCACCCAGAGTCTGGTGCCAGCCTGGATTCGGTGTACTCACCCAGAGTCTGGTGCCAGCCTGGATTCGGTGTACTCACCCAGAGTCTGGTGCCAGCCTGGATTCAGTGTACTCACCCAGAGTCTGCTGCCAACCAGGATTCGGTGTACTCACCCAGAGTCTGGTGCCAGCCTGGATTCAGTGTACTCACCCAGAGTCTGCAGCCAGCTGGGATTCCGTGTAGTCACTTAAAGTCTGGTCTGGTCAAGAATTCAAAAATACCAGTGCCACATCACAATCCACAGCCGCCGATGGAGTTGAACTGAGTTTGTGAATTTCTGAGTTTGTTGTTCGTTAGCTCCGATAATAATAATCTCTATTTATATAGTGCCAACTCTAATCTTAATTCGGTTGTGTAAAGCCGCACAATCTTGGTCTTAGTCGTGAAGATGCCACAGTCCGGGAGGCACCAGGGGCACATTACTGGGGCTGCATATTATTACTGGAGAGCAGAGGTATCCCAGGAATGTGATTGGTGTAATGCCTGAGCCGGCGACATAATCAGCTCCCGATCTTCACTGAGCCTTGTCTATACAAATATTTGTAGGCAATTGCTTATAATACAACTCCCCAATATAGGAATGAAGCCTTAGAGCTAGATGGTACCTCCCAGGATCTTCCTCTTGTGTCAGGCCCGGTCAGCTTTATTATTTTATTAATATTCTTAGGAAAGCTGGGTGACTGCAGATGGTTTGGTCCTCACGGAGTTGTCACTCATCTTTCCCAGGTTTCTGCACCACTGCCTTGTTATCCAGTGGCACAAGAGCAAGCGATCAATGTCCATACATAACTAAGCTAGGTGACACCTCTTGTGGGAGCCATAATGGTGGCCATATTGGTTGTCATATATTTTTGGTTTTTTTTCCCAGGAGGAACTTGAGGCTGAAAGTGCTGAGCGTGGCGCCCTGGTGGTTGAGGGGTTAACAACACATGATAAGGCCTGGCGCACAGCTGGTATGATTCTGGGGTAGCAGCTAAAGGGTTAACGCAGGGTAAGACGCTAGAGAGAGGCACAACAAGCGGCGCCCCCTCCCTTCCTCCATCCTCTGTGTTACATTGTTACCTATTATGGAAACTGTGAAATGACTGATCCCAGTTCATCCTGAGACCATAAAGAAGAGTGACCGGAATGACTGGACAACCGGAGGGGGGCTGACAACATCCCACTACAGAGGGGCGCATGTGTATCAGGCACAGGCAACCACATCAGCAACACAATGCAGGGAAACTCAATATGTATCAAATCATCAGTAGGGAACGCAACAATGTCATCATCCTTCTATGTTACTACTGACTCCGGGCACATGATGGCGCTGCACACAGCATCTCGCTGTTATCCACAATCCACATCTATTCTGTGCTATTATTTTATGGCTCCAATTTGTCTAGAATAAAAAAAAAAATGAGAAAAATTAAAAAATAGTCTTGGTTCAGCGTCTGTTCCCGTTTTGTGTATACAGCTCTTATGCAGACAACCATCTCTCTAGCGCCACCTAGTGGAAGTGGCTCCCTGATTTTTTAGCAAGCATTTAGACCATGACAAGGGAAAATACCAAGTCAAATATCCACCCATAGGCAGCTGTTTTGGGGAATTTGCACCTCATTAGTACAGAGTAGTATTTTGACACATAGGGAGCCGCTTCCACAAGGTGGCGCTAGCGCTCGTTCTCTTTCCCTGGGAGATACCTCTTTGCATATTGTTTTCCAGTAAGTCTCCATACAGGGCTGGCATCACACCTAAGCTACATACAGAAGACAGTAACATATGGCTACAGGATCAGACTGTACAGGGTTTGTTTGTAGTCTGTTACCATGGAGACACATAGCTCTGCATAGGTGCTGTAGAGAGAAAACAGAAAGAGATGTTTATTAAGTTGTACAGTTACAATTTTGGGTAACCCCTTTAAAATGTCTTCTAAATGTTACTACAGTTGCACAAATTATTTAAAAGTTTATGGTTTATGGGACTGTAGCCAACCTCCCTGGACGTAGCCACAAGAGGAAAATTGATGACAAATTGAAGAGACGGATAATATGAATGGTAACCAAAGAGCCAAGAACAACTTTCAAAGAGATTAGAGGTGAACTACAATGTCAAGGTACGTCAGTGTCGGATGCCACCAACTATCACTGCCTTAGCCAAAGTAACTTTATGGAATACGACTGAGGAGGAAACCACTGTTGAAAGTAAATCGTAAAAAAGCTAGACTGGAATTTGCCAAAATGCATATTGACAAGCCACAAAGCTTCTGGGAGAATGTCCTTTTGGCAGATGAGACAAAACTGGAGCTTTTTGGCAAGCTACATCAGCTCTATGTTCACAGAGTGGAAAATGGATCATACAAAGAAAAGAACATTGTACTTAGTGTGAAACATGGAGGAGGCTCGGTTATGTTGTGGGGCTGCTTTGTGGCATCTGGCACAGGGTGTCTTGAGTCTGTGCAGGCAACAATGACATCTCAAGATTATCAAAGAATTCTGGAGTGGAATGTGCTGCCCAGTGTTAGAAAGCTTGGTCTCAGTCGCAGGTCATGGGTCCTCCAACAGGATAAGGACTCTAAAACAAAGCTAAAAACATCCAAGAATGGCTAAGAACAAAGCACTGGACTATTCTGAGGTGGCCTTATATAAGCCCTGATCTAAATCCTATTGAACATCTGTGGAAGGAGCTGAAACATTAAGTCTGGAGAAGGCTCCCTTCAAACCTGAGATGCTCACGAGGAGTGGGCCAAAATACCAGTGGACGGGTGCAGAAGTCTCATTGAGAGTTACAGAAACCACTTGACTGCAGTGATTGCCTCAGAAGGTTAATGAGCGAATTCCTTAAAAGTTCGATTCGGCTGATTCGCCGAATTTCACAAAAAAATTCACTTTGTGTGTCATATACTGTATCTTCTATATAAAAAGAATCTTTATATAAAAGAGAGGATAAAAAAAACATAAAAATTATATTATCCTTCGGGCGGACATAAACACGCCTCTGAGTTCTTTTTATCAAGTATCTTAATTTGATTGTGCAAGCAGTGAAACAAAGGGACAATTGTATATGCAAAAATATATAATTGTTTATTATAAAACAAAGAATATAAAAATCAATACAATTGCAAAACAAATGATGAAGTTACAAAATAATACCCAAAATGTACCACACGGTGGTGCTAACACACCCCTATCTGATCAGCACAGTGTGACTTAGTGATTTATGACGACCAGTGTCATACTTTTTAACAAACAGACTCATATACCAAGAGAAACTTAGGATCTTCTGTTTATCAAACAGGCTATAACAATAAAACACGGATTATACAGGAAAATAACTGTTATCCCTTGACTCTGTTTTCTTATGACCAATCAAAAATATATGATATTAATATGATAAAATATTCAGCTCGGCAATCAGACTATGGAAAATAACTTCCCAAGGGTTTCAGTCCTCTTTTCAAATAATGTCAGATCTTCCATTAATAATATGCATCTTTGCTAAGAGAATAATCAGCATTATGGAGGCGCCTAACACTATATATTCCCACAGTATGGGAACTTTTGGCTATATACCGAGAGAAATATCTTATTAATATCACGAGTAGGAAACAAAATATACGTTACCGGGTCAAAGGTAGACAGAGTTCAGATGGGACCAGTTCTGAAGAACTTTCCTAGTAATCAAAAAAATAATCCAAGTTTCTTCTGGTAAAGTTTTATTTTTGATTGAATGAATGGATGGATGGATCAATGGATCTATATGGATCTCTCTTGCTGCTCCGCACACGAGTAATTATTCCCCCCTTATCTAAGAATCATCCCCTTTAGATTAGGGATTCCCAATCACTTAAGGTGGGTGTATTCGCATGCTAATAACACCATGATGTCATATTAACTCCTAATATGGTATAGAACAAGTAATGAAATAATATAATATTGTCCATCTGCCTCCAGGCGGCACTGCGGTACTGCAGATGAACATCACAACTTTTAAGCATTAAAATTAAATATCTAATAATACGTTCACATGATCTGCTTGACCTTCTTAATATAAATTATTGAGGAAGGTCTTTTCCTGACACTTTTAATGACCTACAGTACAGACCTAGGTTCTTCAAAGTAGCCACCTTTTGCTTTGATTACTGCTTTGCACACTCTTGGCATTCTCTTGATGAGCTTCAAGAGGTAGTCCCCTGAAATGGTCTTCCAACAGTCTTGAAGGAGTTCCCAGAGATGCTTAGCACTTGTTGGCCCTTTTGCCTTCACTCTGCGGTCCAGCTCACCCCAAACCATCTCGATTGGGTTCAGGTCTGGTGACTGTGGAGGCCAGGTCATCTGGCGCAGCACCCCATCACTCTCCTTCATGGTCAAATAGCCCTTACTTTCAAAGTTTTCCCAATTTTTCAGCTGACTGACTGACCTTCATTTCTTAAAGTAATGATGGCCACTCGTTTTTCTTTACTTAGCTGCTTTTTTCTTGCCATAATACAAATTCTAACAGTCTATTCAGTAGGACTATCAGCTGTGTATCCACCTGAATTCTCCTCAACGCAACTTATGGTCCCAACCCCATTTATAAGGCAAGAAATCCCACTTAATAAACCTGACAGGGCACACCTGTGAAGTGAAAACCATTTCAGGGGACTACCTCTTAAAGCTCATCAAGAGAATGCCAAGAGTGTGCAAAGCAGTAATCAAAGCAAAAGATGGCTACTTTGAAGAATCTAGAATATGACATATTTTCAGTTGTTTCACACTTGTTTGTTATGTATATAATTCCACATGTGTTAATTCATAGTTTTGATGCCTTCAGTGTGAATCTACAATTTTCATAGTCATGAAAATAAAGAAAACTCTTTGAATGAGAAGGTGTGTCCAAACTTTTGGTCTGTACTGTATATCCTGGACTTGTTGGAGTTGGCTGTCTTCTCCTATCTTTTTGAAATATAGGTTGACTTGATGAAAATTTTATAAAACAGCTTTGATGCTTGGCATCGGAATTTGTACAGTTCACTTATCTACAACCATGAATAACTATTGTTTTGAAATAACATTTACTCTTCTCAGAAATCCAATTAACATAAACTTACTTCAATGTTTCTGTACCTTCTACAATACCTTCTAAATGATAAATACATGGTATAACATATATATAAATCGATACATTGTTGCACATAGATAATACATTATATGAATTATTGATTAAAATATGTTATAAACTAAATATACCATACAGAGATATATATAATATAATTATGAATATAATTGAACCTCATACAGCAGGTGTGCCTCAAGGATATAAATCCTTATCACGTCATGGCTTATCCATGAAACAACCTTGTTCCCTCCAGACAGACATGTCTTAGGAAGTTGGTATGCTCCCCATAGATAAACCTATATCCTTAGCAAAAACTTTTAAATACAATGTCCGTTTATGTTCACAATTATTTCTATATAAACTGAACTTGCCATGAACTCATCTTGGCTTCCTCAGCCACATAATAGAACTTTGGTTTAGGCTGATTTTATTCTTAAAGGCAATGAGATGAGCATTCATCTTGATTATAATGTCATTAGATAATATTGTATATGTATCAAAATGCACAACATATGGCAAATTACTTCGTCATGAAGCGCATTTTTTTGTAAGTAGCGGGTGCAATGACAGGCAGTGGCGTCGCCAAGAAGGGGACAGAGGGGGCCACGGCCCCCCCTACATCACGCTGTGCCCCCCATGTGCCCCCCCAACTAAAATGCCCCCCCAACTGAGCGGCTGCAGCCGGGCACAGGGAGATCAGCGCTTCCATTGCGCTCATCTCCATAGTCATCTGCCTATGCTAGTGCGGCGGGGCAGGGGAGGGAGAGGCGTGTCCCTTCCCCTTCCTCTGATAGGCTGCCGGCCTAGTGCCTGCAGCCTATCAGAGGCCGCCGCCTGAGCCATACAGCGCGAGACACAGGCCGGAAGAGGCCTACATCGCATCGCTGACATGGAGGTAAGTATACAGTTGCAAGAAAAAGTATGTGAACCCTTTGGAATTATATGGATTTCTGCACAAATTGGTCATAAAATGTGATCTGATCTTCATCTAAGTCACAACAATAGACAATCACAGTCTGCTTAAACTAATAACACACAAAGAATTAAATGTTACCATGTTTTTATTGAACACACCATGTAAACATTCACAGTGCAGGTGGAAAAAGTATGTGAACCCTTGGATTTAATAACTGGTTGAACCTCCTTTGGCAGCAATAACTTCAACCAAATGTTTCCTGTAGTTGCAGATCAGTTGTGCACAACGGTCAGGAGTAATTCTTCACCATTCCTCTTTACAGAACAGTTTCAGTTCAGCAATATTCTTGGGATGTCTGGTGTGAATCGCTTTCTTGAAGTCATGCCACAGCATCTCAATCGGGTTGAGGTCAGGACTCTGACTGGGCCACTCCAGAAGGCGTATTTTCTTCAGTTTAAGCCATTCTGTTGTCCTGTTGCAACACCCATCTTCTGTTGAGCTTTAGCTGGTGGACAGATGGCCTTAAGTTCTCCTGCAAAATGTCTTGATAAACTTAGGAATTCATTTTCTCTTTGATGATAGCAATCCGTCCAGGCCCTGACGCAGCAAAGCAGCCCCAAACCATGATGCCCCAACCACCATACTTCACAGTTGGGATGAGGTTTTGATGTTGGTGTGCTGTGCCTCTTTTTCTCCACACATTGTGTTGTGTGTTTCTTCCAAACAACTCAACTTTGGTTTCATCTGTCCACAGAATATTTTGCCAGTACTGCTGTGGAACACCCAGGTGCTCTTGTGCAAACTGTAAACGTGCAGCAATGTTTTTTTTGGTATCCTCCCATGAAATCCATTCTTGTTTAGTGTTTTACGTATCGTAGATTCGCTAACAGGGATGTTAGCATATGCCAGAAACTTTTGTAAGTCTTTAGCTGACACTCTAGGATTCTTCTTCACCTCATTGAGCAGTCTGCGTTGTGCTCTTGCAGTCATCTTTACAAGACCGCCACTCCTAGGGAAAGTAGCAGAAATACTTTGCTGAACTTTCTCCATTTATAGACAATTTGTCTTACCGTGGACTGATGAACAGCAAGGCTTTTGGAGATACTTTTATAACCCTTTCCAGCTTTATGTAAGTCAACAATTCTTAATCGTAGGTCTTCTGAGAGCTCTTTTGTGCGAGACACAATTCACATTAGGCAAAGCTTCTTGTGAAAAGCAAACCCAGAACTGGTGTGTGTTTTTTATAGAGCAGGGCAGCTGTAAGCAACACCTCCAATCTCATCTCATTGATTGGACTCCAATTAGCTCTTGGAGATGTCATTAGTCTAGGGGTTCACATACTTTTTCCACCTGCACTGTGAATGTTTACATGGTGTGTTCAATAAAAACATGGTAACATTTAATTCTTTGTGTGTTATTAGTTTAAGCAGACTTTGATTGTCTATTGTTGTGACTTAGATGAAGATCAGATCACATTTTATGACCAAAGAAATTGCAGAAATTCATATTATTCCAAAGGGTTCACATACTTTTTCTTGCAACTGTAAGTGTTTTTTTTTATTTTTACAATAGTTTTATAGGCACATGGGGGGGGGGGGGCTCTAAGCTCTTGTTACTGGCCTGACACATGATGAGGGGGCTCTTACTGGCACATGATGGGGGGGCTCTTACTGGCACATGGGGGGCTCTTGTTACTGGCACATGGGGGGGCACTTGTTACTGGCACATGGGGGGGGCACTTGTTACTGGCACATGGGGGGGGCACTTGTTACTGGCACATGGGGGGCTCTTGTTACTGGCACATTGGGGGGCTCTTATTACTGGCACTTGATGGGGGCTGGGCTCTTATTACTGGCACATTGGGGGGCTCTTATTACTAGCACGTGATGGGGGACTCTTATTACTGGCACGTGATGGGGGGCTCTTATTACTGGCACATGGGGGGGCTCTTGTTACTGGCACATGGGGGGGGCTCTTGTTACTGGCACATGGGGGGCTCTTGTTACTGGCACATGGGGGGGCTCTTGTTACTGGCTCATGATGGGGGGCTCTTGTTACTGGCACATGATGGGGGGCTCTTATTACTGGCAAATGATGAGGGGCTTATTACTGGCACATGATTGGGGGGCTTATTATTGGCACATGATGGGGGGGTTTATTACTGGCACCTGATGGGGCTCTTATTACTGGCACGTGATGGAGGCTCTTATTACTGGCACATGATAGGGGGCTCTTGTTACTGGCACTTGATGGGGGGCTCTTGTTACTGGCACGTGATTGGGGGCACTTATTACTGTTACGTTATTGGGGGCACTTATTATTGGTGGGCACTATAGTGGCATCTACTGAGGCCACAAAGAAGGGGTATTTTATATGGGGGGCTCTGTACAGTAGCATTTTATACTGGGACACATTATGGTGGGTACTATGGGGAAGGGGGGAGAGGAGTACTATGGAGTCATCTATGGGGGGCACTAAGAAGGGGTATTTTATACTTGGAAATTATGGGGGACACTGAGGGCATCTACTGGGACACGATGGGGACATTAGCTCAACTGGGGGCATTACAAGGGGGTATTTTTTGCACTGTCACATTATAAGGAGAATTATTTCTACTGGGGTGCATTATGGTGGGCTTTATTACTCCCACATGGTATGACCCCCTAGTAGCAGCACCAGCCTCTCCCTGCTCTGCTATCCCACTGCCCCTTCTCCAAATCCTTATTATGAAATCTTTCTCATTAGGATAAAACACAACATCAGCTCCACCGAGCCCCCCGGCCAAAGTGTTGAAGTGGTGTCCGAGAACCCCAAGGGTCAAGCCAAGTAATTGTAAGTTTTCATGTGAAATATGTTTATAATACAAAGAAGAAAACACAGTCAACACTACTGAACGCGGTACGGTGCAGGTAACTTGCTCTCAGCAACCATGCAAAAAATCGAGTGGTGCTCTGCCAGAGTGAATAGCCAAATGTCATCAAAGGTAGAAGAAAAAAGAGAGAGAAGGCGAGTGAGTGCCGCCTTCTCTCTTTTTTCTTCTACCTTTGATGAAATATGTTTATGTTATACACATATAGCATACACTGTGCCCCACAATGTACAGTATACCTCTACACTGTGTAGTCAGTTCTATAAGCACCCTATTGTTTTGTGGCGGCGGACAGAAAATAATCTGGAAGTGCCCCTCCCGAGACCAGGCTCTGGATCCGCCACTGTCACCACTCACAGGAGTGTACATTTCTTCTAAACTGTAATCCGTATCCTCTGACCTGCAGAAATCAGCGCTCGCTAGGTAACAACTAACAGGCAGTGCCTGTAGGCTGTAGCCTGGCCCTGCTACCGAAGCTAGCCGAGTGGTGTAAGGTTAAGGTACTAGTAGAGATGAGCGGCCGCTGAATCCTGATTTAAAGTTAAAGTTACTGAGGATATGGATTACAGTTTAGAAATGTCAAATGTACACTTCTGTGAGCAGCGGGGAGGGAGATCTGTGGATGACACTGTTATAGGGAGGGGGATCTGTGGATGACACTGTTATAGGGAGGGAGATCTGTGGATGACACTGTTATTATAGGGAGGGAGATCTGTGGATGACACTGTTATTATAGGGAGGGAGATCTGTGGATGACACTGTTATTATAGGGAGGGGGATCTGTGGATGACACTGTTATAGGGAGGGGGATCTGTGGATGACACTGTTATAGGGAGGGAGATCTGTGGATGACACTGTTATTATAAGGAGGGGGATCTGTGGATGACACTGTTATAGGGAGGGGGATCTGTGGATGACACTGTTATAGGGAGGGGGATCTGTGGATGACAATGTTATAGGGAGGGGGATCTGTGGATGACACTGTTATGGAGGGGGATCTGTGGATGACACTGTTATGAAGGGGGAAATGGGGATGACACTGTCAGGGGGTGGATCTGTGGATGACACATATAGCATAAGATGCTATATACGGTATGTGTCATCCACAGATCCCCCTCTATAACAGTGTCATCAACAGATCTCCCTCCATAACAGTATCATCCACAGATCCCCCTCCATAACAGTGTCATCCACAGATCCCCCCCCCCATAGCAGTGTCATCCACAGGCAACTAGGACATGTTAAAATCGGAGTGTTTTTTTTTTTTAAACCACAGACAGCAGGACTTTTCTTCCATGTTGCGGTTTTAGATATTGGGTAAAGTATCGCAGCATTTCTTGTGTAAATGTATCGTTGTTATAGCTGCTTCTCCTTCTTTTGTCCTGGCCCCCAGTGTGCCCCCCCAAAATTTAAAAGCTAGAGACGCCACTGATGACAGGGAGCTGCGATAGCGCCGGCCCCGTCATTGCACTCCTCAGATGCCGCGTTCATACATGATCGCGGCATCTGAGTGTAAAATTAACAATCAAAAAATATTTGAATCAAACTTATCGCCTCCATTTGTTCACGACAGGCCGGCCGCTGCCATCTTGCTTTAAGATCTCGGCCGAAATCCTGTGCGCCGCAAGATTACGTCATCACGCCGGCTGGTGTGGTGACGTATGATGTCATCACGCTGGCCGGTGTGATGATGTAATCTCGCCCTGCATGGGATTTTGGCCAAGATATTCAAGCAAGATGGAGGCTGGTGGCCCATTACGAGCAGATGGAGAAGGTAAGTTTGAGGTTTTTAGTTTTTTATACTATTTCAGGTTAAATCGATTCGCTGACACAAAGCACGAGGAAATTCGGCTTCTAGGCGAATCAAATTTATCCTGAAATTTGGATAGAATTCCACTTCATGGGATTCGATTCGCTCATCTCTATAAGTGACCCATCATTTCTGTCCAGGACAGTTTTATTAGTTTGTTTTATAAAATTATTCTGTTGAACCACAATTCAAAAGCAATGTCTGATTTTCAATTGTTTATGTTCAGTGATTTTTTATTTATTTATTATTACTATTGTCAGTTTCAAGTTATTTCAGTGACCATTGTGGGGTTTTCTTTCTTTAATTGAAGGGTACTAACAATTTTGGACTAAATGTGTAAATATTAAGGACAATCAGAGAGAAAACAGGTTGTCATCTGCATTGGAAAACTCTTGAAGATGTCGCCAAAAATACAGAAACCTCGCAACACTTATATTATCAAGATTCTGATTCTGCAACAGTCATAAAAGTTACAAGGCGCACGGGAATGTAATGACCTATTTTCATATAAACATCATCATAGAGAGGGTAGGTCACAGGAGGACCAACCCCAAACACAGGGCAAGACCCAAAGGGTCATGTCACAGTGGGCACAACCACCCCCAACAGGGCAACATGCCAACAAGGCTCTGGGGATCCTTCTTCTTCTCTTCTTCAAGGGACAGTAAAGGGAGACATGAGGTGGCATCAGCCTGAAAATATGACGGAAGGGCGGGGGGGGGGGGGGGGGGTCAATATTAGCAATATAGTCCAGTAATGTTCAAGCAGATATTGTGATGAGGGCATTACTGCCGTCTGGACATAAATGGCGGTGACTGAGGGGAGAGCGGAACAGCTGCAAACCCCAGAGCTTAGTAATGATGAGTCACTGTCCCAAACCATGATATCACCCTCCCCTGTGCCCAAGTATCATGTCTACAAGCAGAGGTCAGTGGTGTAATAATCTGCAGAATATATCACTATGTATCTTTCAGGAGGTAGAGAGGACTGAGCAATGTTCTGCAGATCTCTACAGAGGTCAGTGGTGTAATAATCTGCAGGATATATCCCTATATATCTGTCAGGAGGTAGAGAGGACTGAGCAATGTTCTGCAGATCTCTACAGAGGTCAGTGGTGTAATAATCTGCAGGATATATCCCTATATATCTGTCAGGAGGTAGAGAAGACTGAGCAATGTTCTGCAGATTTCTACAGAGGTCAGTGGTGTAATACGCTGCAGGATATATCACTATATACACTGCTCAAAAAACAGGGAACACTTAAACAACACAATGTAACTCCAAGTCAATCACACTTCTGTGAAATCAAACTGTCCACTTAGGAAGCAACACTGAGTGACAATCAATTTCACATGCTGTTGTGCAAATGGGATAGACAACAGGTGGAAATTATAGGCAATTAGCAAGACACCCCCAATAAAGGAGTGGTTCTGCAGGTGGTGACCACAGACCACTTCTCAGTTCCTATGCTTCCTGGCTGATGTTTTTGTCACTTTTGAATGCTGGCGGTGCTTTCACTCTAGTGGTAGCATGAGACGGAGTCTACAACCCACACAAGTGGCTCAGGTAGTGCAGCTTATCCAGGATGGCACATCAATGCGAGCTGTGGCAAGAAGGTTTGCTGTGTCTGTCAGCGTAGTGTCCAGAGCATGGAGGCGCTACCAGGATACACAGGCCAGTACATCAGGAGACGTGGAGGAGGCCGTAGGAGGGCAACAACCCAGCAGCAGGACCGCTTCCTCCGCCTTTGTGCAAGGAGGAACAGGAGGAGCACTGCCAGAGCCCTGCAAAATGACCTCCAGCAGGCCACAAATGTGCATGTGTCTGCTCAAACGGTCAGAAACAGACTCCATGAGGGTGATATGAGGGCCCGACGTCCACAGGTGGGGGTTGTGCTTACAGCCCAACACCGTGCAGGACGTTTGGCATTTGCCAGAGAACACCAAGATTGGCAAATTCGCCACTGGCGCCCTGTGCTCTTCACAGATGAAAGCAGGTTCACACTGAGCACATGTGACAGACGTGACAGAGTCTGGAGAACGTTCTGCTGCCTGCAACATCCTCCAGCATGACCGGTTTGGCATTGGGTCAGTAATGGTGTGGGGTGGCATTTCTTTGGAGGGCCGCACAGCCCTCCATGTGCTCGCCAGAGGTAGCCTGACTGCCATTAGGTACCGAGATGAGATCCTCAGACCCCTTGTGAGACCATATGCTGGTGCGGTTGGCCCTGGGTTCCTCCTAATGCAAGACAATGCTAGACCTCATGTGGCTGGAGTGTGTCAGCAGTTCCTGCAAGACGAAGGCATTGATGGTATGGACTGGCCCGCCCGTTCCCCAGACCTGAATCCAATTGAGCACATTTGGGACATCATGTCTCGCTCTATCCACCAGACTGTCCAGGAGTTGGCAGATGCTTTAGTCCAGGTCTGGGAGGAGATCCCTCAGGAGACCGTCCGCCACCTCATCAGGAGCATGCACAGGCGTTGTAGGGAGGTCATACAGGCACCTGGAGGCCACACACACTACTGAGCCTCATTTTGACTTGTTTTAAGGACATTACATCAAAGTTGGATCAGCCTGTAGTGTGTTTTTCCACTTTAATTTTGAGTGTGACTCCAAATCCAGACCTCCATGGGTTGAAAATTTTGATTTCCATTTTTTAATTTTTGTGTGATTTTGTTGTCAGCACATTCAACTATGTAAAGAACAAAGTATTTGAGAAGAATATTTAATTAATTCAGATCTAGGATGTGTTATTTTTGTGTTCCCTTTATTTTTTTGAGCAGTGTACATTTCTGTAGAGTATACGGAGATACCGCAAAATACAACCATGAAGCATTGCACCAGGGTGCAGAGCATTAGGTCATCTCAGCTATGCCAGTGGCGGTGCTTGTCAGCACAGTGCAGATGGTTTCAAGGTGGCAGCAAACAGCAGAGTTATACCTGCAGCTGTGGATGAGACAGAAGTAGAGGACTGTGGGAGTAAACCAGAGTAACCGGGGGGAGGGAATCCATGCAAACACGGGGAGAACATACAAAATGAAGATGATCCTAGTGGTAGTGCTACCTAGGACCGCTGTGCTAACCACTGGCCCACTGTGCTCCTCTAGGATGTGTTATTTTTGTGTTCCCTTTATTTTTTTGAGCAGTGTATGTCAGGAGGTAGAGAGGACTGAGCAATGTTCTGCAGATCTCTAGAAAGGTCAGTGGTGTAATAATCTGCAGAATATATCACTATGTATCTGTCAGGAGGTAAAGGGGACTGCGCAATGTTCTGCAGATCTAGAGAGGTCAGTGGTGTAATAATCTGCAGAATATATCACTTTGTATCTGTCAGGAGGTAAAGGGAACAGCACAATGTTCTGCAGAACTAGAGAGATTAGTGGTGTAATAATCTGCAGAATTGACTGGCCCCCGACTCCCATGCAACCCCAACTCCTGTGGCTAGTCAAGATCATTCCCTCAGATGAGGCCCAGCAGCCGCTTCGTCCATTTCCTACAGTGTCTCTGTATAGAAATTCATTGTATAATACTGTTGAGGGGGCAACAAAGTCTTTTAGTTCTCCTCCTGGATGGGCCCCAAAGCAGCCGCTTCCCCTATAGCTACACTCCTGGATCATCGATTTATCTGTCTATCTATCTACCGTATTATTCTGCCTATAAGACGCACCTCTGTTTACTAAAATACTAGGAAAGAGTTACTGTATCTATCGATCTATCTAATATCTATCTATCCTGTAAACCGGAGAAGCAGACGCAGTATAGAGGCACCAACCAGTTTGTAAACCAGAAGTTCAGTGTTTATTCACACGTTAGAAAGTTCACAGAACAAAAAAACACTTTCAAGCAAAAAAGTCACCTTGCAGTATTGGGGTCAGTTCACACCATGCGGCCTGTTCTGCCAACGAGTCCATCAGCAGGCTTTAGGCGGCCTGTTTCCCCTCACATGGGTCTCAGCCCTCCACCCCGGCACAAGCCTCAGATCCCAATCTTTTAAGGGCAGCTAGGTGTTAACAAAAACCCGGATTGGCACCTGCGATCCAGTCTGGTGTTTGACCTTACCTGACTGCTAATTAGTCCAGCAGCACACACTGGGTGGAAAATACCTGCCTCCGCATACAATTCCCTTTACTATGTCACATACCGCCCCCCCCCCTTTCAACCTTGAGGGGGTGAACACATGCATAAACAGTGCCTCCGCGTTTCCCTGCAACCAGCCTCCTCTGTGCTCCACCGTGAACTCAAAGTTCTGCAGTGACCATAGCCATCTAGTGACCCGGGACTTCCTCTCTTTGTCCTGGTGGTGACAGGCCGCGGCCAACCCCGTATCGCTCCTTCGTAGATGGCTGGTCACCGAGCCACGGGCACCCGGTACGGCTTTAACCAGACAATATCACGGTGGGTTACGGAAGGGCGTTCAGGGAGGTCAGAGAACACATTCGTGTTCCGACTAACGAACTCCCTGGCCCCCTGAGTCTGTTTAGCGGAAAAGGCTGTCAGTAATCTTCTCTGTGGCAGCCGCTTCCCCTGTAGCAGAGGGACCGGAATCTCTTCCCCTAGATAAACCGGCCGCGGGCCGTATTCAGTACAGGTCTCCCTAACCTTCCAAGGTTTTATTAAATTGACATGGTAGACCTGCCTCGGCTTTTGCCGACCTGGCTGGCGTACCTTGTAATTTGTGTCTCCAACTTTCTCTGATGTTTTGTAGGGCCCCTGCCACCTAGCAAGGAACTTACTGTCGACAGGAGGCCCAAAAATAAAAACCGGATCTTCCCGGCTACAGTTACGGACCCCAGATGCTCCATTATAGGCCCGATTATGGGCTGGCTGAGCTATCTTCCTATGCTCCCTACCTATCCTATTCAGTAGGATTGTCTCCCCCTCACCCACCTGACCTACCATGGGCCCCTCCACCTTGGGTTTCTGGTGTTCTGACACCTCAACTGGGCCAGGCCTCGCTACTGGAGCTTTCCCTATCTCCCGGGGATCAGTATGAACAACAGCCGGCCACAGGGCTGGGAACAACGGAAAGTCTCTTCCTAGTATCACTTTATAGTGCATGCTGGTGGTTACGTCAACCTCATGGATCCGCCTGCCGACACACGTGCTTAGGGACACCAGAGCAGTGGGGTACTCTTTTAAATCTCCATGTATGCTGAGCACCCCGGCTTTCCAGCCTGTAAACTCGGTGGGTTGCACCAGGGAAGCCCTCACAAGGATCACCCGACTCCCTGAGTCCAGCAGAGCCACCACGGGAGTGACTCCCACCTCCACCTGACACAAAGGTTTATTACTGAGAGTTTCTGGAGTGTCTGACACACCGACCCTTCTGGAATACCATGACTGTCGATACCCAAAGTTTACATCCACGGGCTCGACCAGGTGGGGACAGTACATGGTGCCATCTTGGGGATCGCCGTGCGGACCGCTTTCCGGACATCGTGGACTCCTTGAGATACTCCTGTCTTCTCTAAGGCCATCACGTGTTGCAGCAGCCACTGGTTCGTTTCTTGCTGTCGCTGATTAGCCCCTAGCAGTTGTCTGTTAGTCTCCTGCTGCTGCTCCATGGCTGTTTACCGCAGGCCCAGTGACGTCACGACTAGTATCAATGGCCTGGGCGGGGCTAAGCTCCATTCAAATGAACAGAGCTTAGCCCCGTCCAGGCCATTGATACTAGTCGTGACATCACTGGGCCTGCGGTAAACAGCGAGAAGGCTGCGGCGCTACTGCCAGCGCCGCTGCCTTGTCAAACAGCTGATCGACGTGGGTCCCGGGTGTCGGACCCCCACTGGTCAGATGCTGATGATCTATCCAGTGGATAGATCATCAGTTTAAACATAATGCAGAACCCCTTTTGTGTGTGTCGTTAAAAGATATTGACAGTATCCACTGTGACAGGACCAGGGGGAAAGTGGTAGAAGGAGTCTACATTTCACCTAGGTTCCTGTCCTATACGTTCTAAAAAAGCAGCCAGGGAATTGACAGCAAGGAAAACTAGGTTTTCTCTTTGCAAGGGTTTTGTTATAAAACCTGGTTAGAAGGGCCTGGCTGCTTGGAGCAGGGAGAGTTGGGTGGGTCCCTGCTCCAATTAGCCACTCCAGGTATTCAGGGTAACTGTGGCTAATCACCTTGGAACCTGAGTGTGCTATAAAAGGGCAAACAGCTCACTAGCTGATCTCTCTGCTCCTGGGAAGAACCCTGCTGGGTGAGTGAAAAACTACAGTGTGTTTTGTTGATGGAGCTGGGCACAAGGCTCAGTTTCATGTAGTTAGGGACTACTGCCTGTTTAGAAGTAGTGGCCAGACGGCCAGGTATTTCATTTGTTTTGAACTGTTTTGTTTAATTCTTTTTCTGCAAAAATCAATAAAACTGGCAGAGGCCAGTTGCACCATACTTGCTTGGACTGGACTGTGTTTTATGTGCCTATAGCGCCCGTCTATCCCAGGAGACGGCGGTCCTGTGAGCTAATCCCGCTACATATGGTGGAGGATGCGGGCACAAAAATCCAGCAAGTTTTATGTCCTGGGTTAAGTCTGCTGTTCTGAAAAAAACAAACAGTGCAGATATGGAGGAAGTGCTGAAACAGCTGATCCAGGCTAACATACAGCTCCAAAAGGCGAATGCTAACCAGCAGGAAACCAATCGGTTGTTCATAGAGACTACGCAAGCTGGTTTCAGAGAACAGCAATCGCTTAATAAAAGTCTGGTGGAGCAGATAGCGGTGCTGGCTGAAAGGCCCCATGTCCAGGAGGAATCCATCTCTGTGGGGAGGAGAGTGAAAGCTTCCCTTCAAAAAATGGTAGCAGGGGATGATGTGGAGACCTACCTCACCATTTTTGAAAGAGCCGCTGAAAGAGAGAAACTCCCAGCCGAACAGTGGGTAGACACCCTTGCTCCTTTTCTGAGTGGGGAGCCACAGAAAGCCTACTATGATTTGAGTGAGCAGGATGCCAGACAGTACCCAAAACTGAAAGCAGAAATTCTCGCTCGCTTGGGTGTAACATCTGCAGTCAGAGCCCAGCGGGTGCACAACTGGACTTTCCAATTGGATAAACCAGCGAGGTCGCAAATGTATGATCTTTTTCACCTAGCTAAAAAATGGCTACAGCCAGAGGTATCTACAGCCACTCAGGTGGTGGAAAGAGTGGTCCTGGACCGGTTTGTTCGTGCTCTACCAGTTCGGATACAGCGATGTGTGGGACAAGCAGACCCCAGGGATGTGGATCAACTCGTCGCCCTAGTGGAGCGGTATCTGAACACAGAGGAGTATCTCCAAGACCTCTCTCCTACTTGGCCGGCCCCAGGGAGCCAGAAGTCTACTGATCGCGGTAAGACTGTTCCTAATCTAAAGGGGGCGAGGGAGGGCCGTAAAGTAGGAACTGAGACTGACCTATTAGCCAGACCTCTTAAGCCAGTTAGCCCTAGACAGCCTTGGGCGATCAAAAACATTGTTTGCTGGCAATGTCAAGGACTGGGCCACGTGGCTGCCAACTGTCCTTTGGCTGATGAGCCTATGGAGTGTGACAGTGGGCGGAGGAGGTCATTGTTTGCGGGACTTGCCTACTCTGCCTTGCCGACCCCAGATATGGAGCGACAAACTTGCAGCTTGGTGATTGAGGGACACTCAGTTCAAGCTCTGTTGGACTCTGGTAGTCTAGTGACTCTTGTGCATGGCAGCCTGGTGGACACTAGGAAGCTGCAAAAGAGACAGATGGGGGTCATCTGCATACATGGGGATACAAAAGAGTACCCCACTGCTATAGTCTCTTTTGAAACCCCGTGCGGGAAAGTAACCCATGAAGTGGGGGTTGTAAACAGTCTGTTGCATACTGTCATTGTGGGGTGTGATTTTCCTCTGTTTTGGAAAATGTGGAATATGCTTGATAAGTGTTTAAGTGGGTCTGCTGTAGATCCCATTCCCCTGGCTGAGACTGAAAATGTGCAAACAGTAGGGGTGACCCAGAGTGAAACCGAGAATTTTCCCTTAGCAGTGCTTGCAGGTGATACTGATGATGTCCCGGAAATTGGTCTCCCTGACTTGCCAGTCTCCAATGATAACTTTGGGACAGCTCAACTCAGGGACCCTACATTAATCCACGCATGGCAAAATGTGAAAGTGGTCAATGGGGTACCTCAAGATACTGGGGTAGAGAAAATATTTCCCCATTTTTCTATAGAGAATGAACTCTTATATCGAGTGGATGAGCTGATTGATAGGCTTGGTAATGCTAGGTTCTTTACCACATTAGATCTTACAAAAGGTTACTGGCAAGTACCGTTGACTGAGGGGGCCAAAGAAAAAACTGCTTTTAGTGTCCCTGATGGCCATTTTCAGTATGTAGTCCTTCCCTTTGGTTTGCATGGGGCCCCGGCCACATTTCAGAGGATGATGGACAAAATTTTAAGACCACATTGTAGATACGCAGCTGCCTATTTAGACGATGTGATAATCCATAGCACGGATTGGGAAAGTCATCTACCCAGGGTAGAAGCCGTCCTGAATTCTATTAGGGAAGCAGGGTTGACAGCGAATCCCAAAAAATGTGCCATTGGGCAAGAAGAGGCAAAGTACTTGGGGTACATGATTGGGCGAGGAGTTATAAAACCTCAAATAAACAAAGTGGAAGCCATCCAGAGCTGGCCAAGGCCTTTGAACAAAAAACAAGTCAGAGCATTCCTAGGTTTAACTGGTTATTATAGGCGTTTTATTGAAAATTTTGCCAGCATTGCGAGCCCTTTAACAGACCTTCAAAAGGGAAGGATTCAACCATGGTCAAATGGACCACGGAAGCGGAACAGGCCTTTCAGAACCTGAAGCAGGCTCTATGTGCCCACCCAGTGTTAGTCACACCAGATTTTAAAAAGGAGTTCATTGTGCAAACAGATGCCTCGGATGTTGGTATAGGGGCTGTGTTGTCGCAAGTAAGGGCTGGGGAAGAGCATCCTGTAGTGTACTTGAGTAAAAAGTTAAATGAACATGAAAAGAAATTCTCCATTGTAGAAAAGGAGTGTTTGGCAGTTAAGTGGGCGATAGAAGCTCTCAGGTATTATTTGGTAGGGAGAACATTCAAACTGGTAACTGACCATGCCCCCCTTAAATGGATGTGCCAAAACCGTGAGAAAAACAGGCGAGTGACCCGATGGTTCATGTCTCTTCAAGATTATAGTTTTACAGTTGAACATAGGCCCGGGCGTCAGCTTGGAAACGCTGATGCCCTGTCCAGGATGTACTTGTTAAGGGCACAGAGTGTTCCTACCCCAAGGTCGAAACAGGGGGGGAGGATATGTGACAGGACCAGGGGGAAAGTGGTAGAAGGAGTCTACATTTCACCTAGGTTCCTGTCCTATACGTTCTAAAAAAGCAGCCAGGGAATTGACAGCAAGGAAAACTAGGTTTTCTCTTTGCAAGGGTTTTGTTATAAAACCTGGTTAGAAGGGCCTGGCTGCTTGGAGCAGGGAGAGTTGGGTGGGTCCCTGCTCCAATTAGCCACTCCAGGTATTCAGGGTAACTGTGGCTAATCACCTTGGAACCTGAGTGTGCTATAAAAGGGCAAACAGCTCACTAGCTGATCTCTCTGCTCCTGGGAAGAACCCTGCTGGGTGAGTGAAAAACTACAGTGTGTTTTGTTGATGGAGCTGGGCACAAGGCTCAGTTTCATGTAGTTAGGGACTACTACCTGTCTAGAAGTAGTGGCCAGACGGCCAGGTATTTCATTTGTTTTGAACTGTTTTGTTTAATTCTTTTTCTGCAAAAATCAATAAAACTGGCAGAGGCCAGTTGCACCATACTTGCTTGGACTGGACTGTGTTTTATGTGCCTATAGCGCCCGTCTATCCCAGGAGACGGCGGTCCTGTGAGCTAATCCCGCTACACCACAATAACAGCGACATCTACAGTACCCCGCCCCTTCAACGGTGACCTCCACAGCGGCCTGCCCCCTTAACAGTAACATACACAGCGCCCTCCCCTTTAACAGTGACCTCCCCAGCAGCCACCCCTTTATTAGTGACCTCCACAGTACCCCGTCTCGTTAACAGTGGTTTCCACATTAACCCGCCCCCTTAACAGTGATCTCTATAGAGCTCTGTTCCCTTAAAATGTGACCTCCACAGCACCCCGCCCCCTTAACAGTGAACCTCCATAGAGGACTGCCCCCTTAACTGTGACCTCCACAGTTCCCTGTCCCCTTAACAGAGACCTCCAACGCGCTCGCCCCTTTAACAGTTACCTTCACAGCATCCCACCCCCTTATCAGTGACCTCCACAGCATCCTGCCCCCTTAACAGTGATCTTCACAGCAGCCCACCCCTTTAACAGTGACCACCACAAAGGCCGCCCCTTTATTAGTGAACTCCACAGTACCCCATTCCCTTAACAGTGGCCTCTACAGCAATCTGCCCCTTAACACTGACCTCCATAGCTGACCTTCTCCTTAACTGTGACCTCCACAGCAGCCTGCCCCTAGGGTGGCCAGAGGTCCGGTTTTAGGCAGGACAGTCCAGCTTTTAGACTCCCTATCCACCGTCCGGCGCAGGACCTGGACGGACACAGGGATGTTCTTTTGAACAGCTCACTCTTAGGCCTCATGCACATGACCGTTGTGTGCATCAGCGGCCGTTGTTCCGTTTTCCGTTTTTTTTTTCGCAGACCCATTGACTTTCAATAGGTCCATGGAAAAATCGGAAAATGCACCGTTTTGCATCCGCATCCGTGATCCGTGTTTCCTGTCCGTCAAAAAATACGACCTGTCCTATTTTTTTGACGGACAACGGTTCACGGACCCATTCAAGGGAAAGTGAAAAAACACGGATGCACACAAGATTGCCATCCGCGTCCGTCATCCTTGTCCGTAGGCTACTTTCACACAGACGGATCCGCTGATCCGTCTGCATAAAAGCTTTTTAGATCTGATTTTTCACTTCGTGAAAACTCAGATCCGACAGTATATTCTAACACAGAGGCGTTCCCATGGTGATGGGGACGCTTCAGGTTAGAATATACTAAAAGAACTGTGTACATGACTGCCCCCTGCTGCCTCGCAGGTGCTGCCAGGCAGCAGGGGGCAGACCCCCCCCCCCCCCCCCCCCCCTGTATTTAACTCATTGGTGGCCAGTGCGGCCCCCCCTCCCTCCCCTGTATTTAACTTATTGGTGGCCAGTGCGGCCGGCCCCCCCTCCCTCCCTTGTATTTAACACATTGGTGGCCAGTGCGGCCGCCCCCCTTCCCCCTAATTAAATTGACCGACCCCCCATCATTGGTGGCAGCAGAGAGTTCCGATCGGAGTCCCAGTTTAATCGCTGGGGGTCCGATCGGTTACCATGGCAGCCAAGACGCTACTGCAGTCCTGGCTGCCATGGTTACTTAGCAATTTTAGAAGCATTATACTTACCTGCGATGTCTGTGACCGGCCGGGCGCTCCTCCTACTGGTAAGTGAAAGGTCTGTGCGGCGCATTGCTTATCATGTACACAGTCATGTACACAGTTCTTTTAGTATATTCTAACCTGAAGCGTCCCCATCACCATTCTTTGTTAGAATATACTGTCGGATCTGAGTTTCACGATCTAACTCAAATCCAATGGTATATTCTAACATAGAGGCGTTCCCATGGTGATGGGGACGCTTCAAGTTAAAATATACCATCGGATTGGAGAAAACTCCGATCTGATGGTATATTAATAGGGACTCCTGACTTTACATTGAAAGTCAATGGGGGACGGATCCGTTTGCAATTGCACCATATTGTGTCAACGTCAAACGGATCCGTCCCCATTGACTTGCATTGTAAGTCAGGACGGATCCGTTTGGCTCCGCACGGCCAGACGGACACCAAAACGACTTTTTTTTCATGTCAGTGGATCCTCCAAAAATCAAGGAAGACCCACGGAAGAAAAAACGGTCACGGATCACGGAACAACGGAAATCCGTTTTGCGGACCGCAAAATAAAATGGTCGTGTCCATGAGGCCTTAGACAGACGCACTGTGCTTTGTGAGCGTGAGCTGCAGGGAGAAAGTCACCCTCCCCCTCACCGATGCAGCTGACAGAAGTTGATTTTTACCTTAATTTGTTCAATCCCCGTCGGCTGCGGTGTGGGAGGGGGCGTGGCTTATGTGCTGTTCTTTTCAAATTTAATTCCTGCACTGCATTATTATCTCCTTTTACCATGTTGTTTCAATGTATTGTTCTCTGCTGCCATCTGCTGGCCGGAATTCGTATGCTGCACGCCTTGTTCTTTGTTAAATAAAGTTTTTCTCTCTGGGTGTGGTTTTAGCAGCCTTGGTCCTTGTCACTTCCTGTAGCCATTTTTCAGTGCTGCATTCCTTTGTGACTGGAGACACACACCTCGGCTTGTGAAGGCATCAGTTTTTGACCAGCAGTTAGCCTCAGGAAAGACATCCACATCACAGCATCTACTCTGCTACTGCATCACCGTATGTCACTGCTCTGGATCAAATAAACCCACGTTTGATTGCATCCTCATGTCTACATCTGGATCCATCTAACCTGAGCATCTGCCGGTCCGGTCTGCTCCACTGCTTGGATACGAAGGTAGGACAGTCACAAAGTTATTATCAGTTAGGGCCCTTTCACACTTGCGTTATTTTCTTCCGGCATAGAGTTCCGTCGTCGGGGCTCTATGCCGGAAGAATCCTGATCAGTTTTATCCTAATGCATTCTGAATGGAGAGAAATCCGTTCAGGATGCATCAGGATGTCTTCAGTTCCGGACCGGAACGTTTTTTGGCCGGAGAAAATACCGCAGCATGCTGCGCTTTTTGCTCCGGCCAAAAATCCTGAAGACTTGCCGCAAGGCCGGATCCGGAATTAATGCCCATTGAAAGGCATTAATCAGGTTCCGGCCTTAAGCTAAACGCCGTTTCGGCGCATTGCCGGATCCGACGTTTAGCTTTTTCTGAATGGTTACCTTGGCTGCCAAGACGCTAAAGTCCTGGCAGCCATGGTAAAGTGTAGTGGGGAGCGGGGGAGCAGTATACTTACCGTCCATGCGGCTCCCCGGGCGCTTCAGAGTGACGTCAGGGAGCCCCACACGCATGGATGACGTGATCGCATGGATCATGTGATCCATGCTCATGGGGCGCTCTGACGTCATTCTGGAGCGCCCCGGGAGCCGCACGGACTGTAAGTATACTGCTCCCCCCGCTCCCCACTACTACTATGGCAGCCAGGACTTTAATAGCGTCCTGGGTGCCATAGTAGCACTGAACGCATTTTGAAGACGGATCCGTCTTCAAATGCTTTCAGTTCACTTGCGTTTTTCCGGATCCGGCGGGCACCTCCGGCAAATGGAGTACACGCCGGATCCGGACAACGCAAGTGTGAAAGAGGCCTTACACCTTCATTCGCATTCATGTGGGGACAGAACAGTCAAAAACTGCCTTAAAGCCTTATACCCAGTCAATATCCGTCTGAATGTCCTATGCCGGCTACAGATTCCCTCAGAGCCCAGTACCACACTCAGGAACCTCCCCTGCAACAGGCCCACTCGCAGCAAATCTGCCCGGCAACAGTGCACGTCCCACAAGCCCAAGGGGAAGCACGGCGTGTCCGCAGTAGATATACTCTCGCCTGGAAGTCCTCCACTACTCGCCAAGCCACATTCTACATCCTATATTAACCCTTGCTCGCGTGGTATAAGAACTGTTCACGCACGCGGGGCCTCCCTTAAACCAAACCCCCCGCAATTCACTAAAAGACTTTAGGAACCTCATCGGGGTGCCTCATCCGAGCCGCACTGCAATTTTTAACCCCCAATTCAAAAGTTCGATTTCTTAAAGAGACAGCGCACCTTAAATCAAAATGGCCGAAAAGGACCTCGTACAGTTCCCCAGTGATGAAACAAAGCAAATGCAACCTGATATTGATCATTATGAAGAGCTGAAGGTAGAACCCACACTTCCAGCAGACCAAGTCACGCGACCAAGGCGCTCTCTCAAACCAACTATAAAGGTCACGGAAAACTATCACACCAGGAAAGATGAGATATGTGACAACCTGGAAGATCTATGGGAGCGAGTTTCCTCCCTCATATCAGGACTTAAGTCCTCCTCAGGCGATGCCACCAGTTTACAAGTTGCCGTCGGGCGGCTGAACGCAGCCCATGAAAGATACAAGAGACTGTCCACAAGGTATATAACCTTTCTAAAAGACTCTAATATTGAAGAAGCCCCGTCAGAATTGTGCAAGGCAGAATCAATAGACAGACAAAGACGCCATGGTGCTGGAAGCTAAAGATAAAGTGGAACTCCGCATCTCTCATTTGCAAGAAACTAGATCACACAGATCGCATTCATCCAAACATTCCTCGCGGTCCTACAGATCATCATGCTCTAGAACAGTGATGGTAAACCTGTTAGAGACCGGGTGCCCAAACTGCAGCCCAAAACCCACTTATTTATCGCAAAGTGCAGTGAATGTCCCATTCATAAAAAACCACACTCACTGAACAAATGCAGCGGATTTAGATCCAAAACCATACAGGAGCGCAAGAAGGTCCTCACCGAGCTTTGGGTGCGCTTCATTGGAGCACATGGCTAAGGACTGTAAATCCATGATCAAGTGTGAAGAGTGTCATAGTGAAAGACATGCCTCAGCTATGCACCCAACTCCACTCACAAGGGATTTACCGGCTGCTGTCACCCCCAGTCCTGCTCAAAGTCATGGCGGGGAGCCCCAGAACCACGTTAACACAGCCACTGCTGTTTCCTGCTCATGCTTGGACGTATGTGGGGAGGGCCAGAGTGAGAAATGTTGTGCCCGCATATGCCTAATCAAGGTCTACCCGGAGGGGCTACCAGAAAAGGCAGTAAAAATGTATGCCATCATTGACGACCAAAGCAACCGCTCCCTAGCAGGACCTAAATTCTTTGAAGCCTTTGGAATAAAGGGACCGTCAGAACCCTACATCTTAAACACCTGCTCGGGTCGCCTAGAGACTAGCGGCAGGAGGGCACAAGGATTCATTGCTTGTTCCGTCAGTGGAAATACGGAAATACCTCTACCGACGCTGATCGAATGCGATCAAATACCGAACCATAGGGATGAAATTCCTACCCCGGAAGCTGCATTTCACCATCCACACCTAAGGCACCTAGCCAACTTTATCCCACCTATGGACAACAACGCCGAGATTCTACTCCTGCTTGGCAGAGACAATCTAAGGGTACACAAGGTGCGTCAACAATGTAATGGTCTCGACTATGCACCATACGCCCAGAGACTGGACTTGGGATGAGTAGTCATAGGAAATGTATGCTTGGATCAACCAAAAATCCGCTCATTCAAAACGTACGTGCGTGGAGATGGATGCACAACTTGCATTAAGCCTTGCCCTCATCACTATGAGGTGAAAGAGAAGCCTCCAGACCTCATACAACCACCTGACGACATTCCTCCCTTTGCCGACAACTTGGGAAGATTAGTCTTTCATACCAGCAAGGACGATGATAAAGTAGCTTTGTCAGTAGAGGACAGAGAATTTATCAAGATAATGGACAAGGAGTTCCTTAAAGACGAAACCAATCACTGGGTTTCTCCATTACCCTTCCGAGCTACCAGGGTAAGACTCCCGAACAATACGGAACAAGCTCTGTCTAGATTTAACTCTCTTCAGCGTACCATGAACAGTAAGCCTGAGATGAGAGAACACATCGTTGCCTTTATCGACAAAATATTCCGCAACAACCATGCAGAACCAGCTCCATCCTTAGGGAAGAACGACGAGTGCTGGTACTTGCCTTCATTTGGAGTGTATCACCCACGGAAACCTAATCAAATTAGGGTTGTTTTCGACTCAAGCGCCAAACATCGAGGTGTATCTCTTGTATGATGTCCTTCTCACAGGTCCTAATCTGACGAATAATCTAGTTGGAGTGCTGATGAGGTTCAGAAAAGAGCTCGTTGCCATCACCGCCGACATTGAACAGATGTTCCACTGTTTCGTAGGGTTTTTAAGTCTGCAATGAGCAGGACACTGGGTCAGTGGGAATGCTATGCAGTGGGTCAGTTTATATGTGTATAAGTTCGTGACGCCAGTTGCAGCTTGCGCAGGGACTGTAGCGGGGCACTTTAAGATGTTATAACTCACGTACCAGGTGAGGAATGCCAGAGTGGTATAGTGTCTCTGTGTAGCAGTAGTAATAGTGTCAACGGTGTCTCCTACCTTGGTATGGCTGGACTCCGGGATCCTGGCTCACTTGCAATAAAATGAGTGTTGTTAGTAGGAGTAATTGAGGAATCATGGGATTCCACACAGATAATAGGGTCCAACTTGTCTTTACTTGGTGGTATGCAGCTTTGATCCATACAGTGTACAGCAATGGTCTAGGGTCCCAGCAGGTTTTGGCAATATGTGGCAGGAATTTATAAGTATTCTGCATCTGATCATATGCCTAGAGAATCTGGCAGGTATCTATCTTCTGCTCTGTCTTTAGTCTGCTTAGTTTGGGTCTGACTAGCTGGTGAGGTAATTATCTTTTCTTTGTCTTAGGATCTTTACTTACAGGACTGCTCGCAGGGAATGGTGGTGGCTTCCTGGAGATCTGGAGATCTGATAGTTCTGTAAAGGGCTGCTTTCTCTGTCCACCATCTGAGGTAAGGGACTCAGGCTGGGAAGGTTGATCTTGGGCCTCAGCCGAGGCTTGGATCCTTGGTTGGGGTCCCTGTTTCTGGGAGCTCCTACTAACACAGCCTACCCCAGCAGGGGGGTGGCTCACTCTGCCTAGAACTTTCCTTTCTCCCCCTGAAGTAGGATGTGGGAACATTCCACTCCTCCTCAGATAGGGGGAAGCTAGCCTGGAATGGTCTATTCCAGTCTAGATCTATTCACTAACCATGGTCTGCTTACATATTAATGCACAGTTATTTTACACTAGCTGACAATACATTCACACTTAACATTATTGTAGCAGGGTGACAGTTTTAGTGACATACTCTGGGATGTTACAAGTCCATCTTTTGAGGGTGGCCTGAATGACCACCCTACCTGCCCCTGAACTGTGACCTCCACAGCACTCCGCTCCCTTAACAGTGTCATCCACAGCACCCTGTCCCTTTAAAGCTGACCTGCAACAGTGAAGAAAAATGGCTGGGTTGTTATGGAAACCTGGTGTAAAACTGTGTGTATGTGGAGAGTAAGGGCCTGCGAGCTTCTATTGGCTGATAAGGGTCATGTGACCAGGCTTGTATTGGCTAATGCAGGTATTTTTTTTTTTTTAAATATCTCAGGAACGGTACATCCCAGAGAGCTGAGACCCCCACAAGATTTCCTTCCAGGTAGCAAGGGACGTGTATACAAAGTTTAGTTGAAATCGATGGTTGAGTGATGGCGGAACATACATACATACACACATACATATATACGTCCTTCTTTATATATATATATAGATTAAAGCGCCATTCATTCCATAGCGCTGTACATATGATAAGGGGGTATACATAATAATACAGACAAATGCAATAAGCATGAACAAGATGAGTTGCAAACTGATACAGAAGGAGACAGGACACAAATGTGCCCAATGTGTTACAGATGTTTGCGCAGCATGTGTCCAGTGTGTTACAGATGTGTGTGCAGCATGTGTCCAGTGTGTTAGTGATGTGTGCGCAGCATGTGTCCAGTGTGTTACAGGTGTGTGTGCAGCATGTGTCCAGTGTGTTACAGATGTATGTGCAGCATATGTCCAATGTGTTACAGGTGTGTGTGTGCAGCATATGTCCAGTGTGTTACAGATGTGTGTGCAGCATGTGTCCAGTGTGTTACAGATGTGTGTGCAGCATGTGTCCAGTGTGTTAGTGATGTGTGCGCAGCATGTGTCCAGTGTGTTACAGATGTGTGCGCAGCATGTGTCCAGTGTGTTACAGGTGTGTGCGCAGCATGTGTCCAGTGTGTTACAGGTGTGTGCGCAGCATGTGTCCAGTGTGTTACAGATGTATGTGCAGCATATGTCCAATGTGTTACAGGTGTGTGTGTGCAGCATGTGTCCAGTGTGTTACAGATGTGTGTGTGCAGCATGTGTCCAGTGTGTTACAGATGTGTGTGCAGCATGTGTCCAGTGTGTTACAGGTGTGTGTGCAGCATGTGTACAGTGTGTTACAGGTGTGTGTGCAGCATGTGTCCAGTGTGTTACAGATGTGTGCGCAGCATGTGTCCAATGTGTTAGTGATGTGTGCGCAGCATGTGTCCAGTGTGTTACAGGTGTGTGTGCAGCATGTGTCCAATGTGTTACAGATGTGTGTGCAGCATGTGTCCAATGTGTTACAGATGTGTGTGCAGCATGCGCCCAATGTGTTACAGATGTGTGTGCAGCATGCGTCCGGTGTGTTACAGATGTGTGTGCAGCATGAGTCCAGTGTGTTACAGATGTGTGTGCAGCATGTGTCCAGTGTGTTACAGGTGTGTGTGCAGCATGCGCCCAGTGTGTTACAGATGTGTGTGCAGCATGTGTCCAGTGTGTTACAGATGTGTGTGCAGCATGTGTCCAATGTGTTACAGATGTGTGTGCAGCATGTGTCCAGTGTGTTAGATGTGTGTAGCATGTGTCTAGTGTGTTAGTGATGCGTGTCAGTAGGTAGAGGATACAGAGCAATGTTTTGCAGATCGCTAGAGAGTCCAGTGGTGCAATAATCTGCAGATTTCTTCTCTCAGGTGATAAGATCTTGGATGCTGTTTGCTCCTGGTGTTGCTGTCATGTAGCAGAGCTCTTTCTTGCGTGGCTGTTGCTTCATTGTGTGCTTTGTTGTCACCTCACTTTTATTAAATGTTGTCACAACACAGGGACTTATTGCCAAAACAGCCGGGTAGGGGTGGGGATCAGGGGCAGGTAAGCCGAGGGGTGGTTGTTGTGTTTGAGAAGATTTAACGTTAATTGCCTCCATTGTCTGCGGATGCTCGGATAATGACAGCAATTAATCGTATATCTGCGGTTTCCACCCGGAGACGGGTTTCTGAAACTGCTCAGTGCGGTCGTCATCCGTGCGAGGCCCGAGAAGATTCATAGAGTAAGGAGTCAACCATAGGACTAAATAACAGAGACCTCCACCAAAATTGTCCTAGACCTCCCAAAAAATAATATACCAAGTACCCCAGAATAATGTGGGGGGACATTGCACCATAGTCTACTCCCAGACTAAGGGCTCATGCACACAACCGTTGTTTTTTTGCGGACCGCAAAACACAGATCCACATAAAAACCCGGATGACATCCGTGTGAGGTCCATGCCACATCCGTTTTTATGCGGATCTAGTGTATTAATGCCTGTCCTTGTCTGCAAAATGGACAAAAATAGGACATGTTCTATTTTCTTTGTGGAAAGGACTTGCGGGCACACACAGTCATTTTCATTTTTTTTTGTTGCCCCATTAAAACTAACGGTTCTGCATAGGGGCCGCAAAAAAACGGACATGGACAAAAAATAAGTTTGTGTGCATGAGCCCTAATGCGGAAGGTCAGCTCCGCCAATCTACGGCAAGAAGAACGTGTAAGGTCAGTAACCAGAATATCACAGAGGGGCACTTATCCCCAAACTGTCCTTCTCTGCTCATCTACCCCATGCCCACAGTCCTGGCTCTGCCAGTGCACCCCTTTATCTCCCTGGTGCACCCTCCTGCTCCTGGGATGAAGGTGACTGAGCTGGAATTCTCGCCTAGGGCCGGTTCTGCTTGACTTCTCAAGGACATTGTAATATTGTGTATAAACCTGGGAGGAGGAAGGGGAGGGGGGGGCACAGGGTTGAAGGCAGGTAGGTAGTGCCAGTCCCAGGAGGAGGAGGAGGCACCTGTAGAGAAGAACAGGATCCTGCAGTCCCTCAGAGGGCTGCGCCTTTCATCACCTGGACAGACCCGTGTGCCCGGTGAGTGCTGAGAATGTACCAACTGAGATAACAAGTGATGGGCTGTGATATCACCAGGCAGGAGTCTGGGAAAGCTGGGTGGTAACTTGTGTAAGAGCAATGATGGCGGCTATATGGGTGTAGAGAGGCTACAGATCATCGGTCATTGTTCACATGGAGCTGGAAGCAGATAGATAGTTTTCAGTCCATCATCAGACGTGAGGACTGCAGCTTTGGATGTGACTGGAGAATAAGACGTAACGATAAGCACGCTATTCTACTCAGCGTACAGCAGGGGGAGCCATGCCTCCTTCTTCACTGGAGGGGCAGATATTTGTGTCCATGTCTGAAGGTTCCTCTCTGGAAGTGTTTCCTCATTGGTCCTCGTTCCGTTATCGGAGTTCAGTGAATATTTATAGCAGCGAGAGAGGAACATGTCAGATTAATCGCAGAGCGGTGATAAAACAGGCGATGACGGAGAGCAGATCAGATACACAGACAGTGACACAAAGTCTGAGCCAGGCACCAAAGTGACCTTCACAAGTCACTGCATGTCCCACAGCTATTCCCAGCCTGTATATATGGACACTGCACAGTACCACTTCTCCTGTATACTGGGTGTAATCCTTAGTATCTGCTCTTATTCTGTATACAGTTGTGGCCAAAAGTTTTGAGAATTACATAAATATTGGAAATTGGAAAAGTTGCTGCTTAAGTTTTTATAATAGCAATTTGCATATACTCCAGAATGTTATGAAGAGTGATCAGATGAATTGCATTGTTCTTCTTTGCCATGAAAATGAACTTAATCCCCAAAAAAACTTTCCACTGCATTTCATTGCTGTCATTAAAGGACCGGCTGAGATCATTTCAGTAATCGTCTTGTTAACTCAGGTGAGAATGTTGACGAGCACAAGGCTGGAGATCATTATGTCAGGCTGATTGGGTTAAAATGGCAGACTTGACATGTTAAAAGGAGGACGATGCTTGAAATCATTGTTCTTCCATTGTTAACCATGGTGACCTGCAAAGAAACGCGTGCAGCCATTATTGCGTTGCATAAAAATGGCTTCACAGGCAAGGATATTGGGGCTACTAAGATTGCACCTCAATCAACAATTTATAGGATCATCAGGAACTTCAAGGAAAGAGGTTCAATTCTTGTTAAGAAGGCTTCAGGGCGTCCAAGAAAGTCCAGCAAGCGCCAGGATCGTCTCCTAAAGAGGATTCAGCTGCGGGATCGGAGTGCCACCAGTGCAGAGCTTGCTCAGGAATGGCAGCAGGCAGGTGTGAGCGCATCTGCACGCACAGTGAGGCGAAGACTTTTGGAAGATGGCCTGGTGTCAAGAAGGGCAGCAAAGAAGCCACTTCTCTCCAAAAAAAACATCAGGGACAGATTGATCTTCTGCAGAAAGTATGGTGAATGGACTGCTGAGGACTGGGGCAAAGTCATATTCTCCGATGAAGCCTCTTTCCGATTGTTTGGGGCATCTGGAAAAAGGCTTCACCGGAGAAGAAAAGGTGAGCGCTACCATCAGTCCTGTGTCATGCCAACAGTAAAGCATCCTGAGACCATTCATGTGTGGGGTTGCTTCTCATCCAAGGGAGTGGGCTCACTCACAATTTTGCCCAAAAACACAGCCATGAATAAAGAATGGTACCAAAACACCCTCCAACAGCAACTTCTTCCAACAATCCAACAACAGTTTGGTGAAGAACAATGTATTTTCCAGCACGATGGAGCACCGTGCCATAAGGCAAAAGTGATAACTAAGTGGCTCAGGGACCAAAACGTTGACATTTTGGGTCGATGGCCTGGAAACTCCCCAGATCTTAATCCCATTGAGAACTTGTGGTCAATCCTCAAGAGGCGGGTGGACAAACAAAAACCCACTAATTCTGACAAACTCCAAGAAGTGATTATGAAAGAATGGGTTGCTATCAGTCAGGAATTGGCACAGAAGTTGATTGAGAGCATGCCCAGTCGGATTGCAGAGGTCCTGAAAAAGAAGGGCCAACACTGCAAATACTGACTCTTTGCATAAATGTCATGTAATTGTCGATAAAAGCCTTTGAAACGTATGAAGTGCGTGTAATTATATTTCACTACATCACAGAAACAACTGAAACAAAGATCTAAAAGCAGTTTAGCAGCAAACTTTGTGAAAACTAATATTTGTGTCATTCTCAAAACTTTTGGCCACGACTGTACATACATTACTTCTCCTGTCCTGTATACTGGGTGTAATCCTCTGTAACTGCTCTTATTCTGTATATATATACACTGCACAGTACCACTTCTCCCGTCCTGTATACTGGGTGTAATCCTCAGTATCTGCTCTTATCCTGTATATATGGACACTGCACAGTACCACTTCTCCCGTCCTGTATACTGGGTGTAATCCTCAGTATCTGCTCTTATTCTGTATATATATACACTGCACAGTACCACTTCTCCCGTCCTGTATACTGGGAGTCTATGGCCTGCATAATGGATCCGTCCCGTTTCTGTTATGCAGGCCATAGACTTCTATTATGACAGAATGAATAACAGAATGCCTCTAAAGGTATTCCGTTATGTATTCCGTCATAGAATTGCGTTATGGTCCGTGGTAACGGAATCCATAACGAAATTCTGCTTTTACCACCAAACGAAGCGCAAACGAATTTCAAAATATGAAATTCGCTCACCTCTAATTCCCAGTATCATCCTCTTTTCTGCATGCCTGGATATTGTACAGTAATACCACTTCTGTGTAACATCTGTCCAAATGCAGCTCTTATTCTATACATTAGGTTGATGGTGGGAGATTTTGTTGTGTGTCTCCACCTGGTGTAGATATTAGTTATTACAGCTTCCATATTTTGATCTCTGCTGCAAGTAAATTTCTGTTGCTCCTGGATCTTGGCTGCAATGTAAACAATAGATTAAATTCTATTATATTAAATGAATGTATTTATTATGTAATGGTGTAAATCATGTTATACTACGTATATTGCCCTAATTGCAGTGATTAGCTGAATGTGAGGGGACATTATGGCTGTTGCCCCGTTTGCTCAGTTAATTTATTATTACTGCAATCATCCAAGTTATAAACAGGAAACAAGCTCCTGATCCAAAGAGCTGACAATTTACTATCAGGCGGACCCATCCTGTAACATTACACTGCATTATCTTGCTGCTGAGTCTCTTTTCTCATGTATTAGACACTCCTCTTCCACCCTGTGGCCCCTGGAAGCCTTTTGCAGGAGCCAGAACTATGGAGGGCCTGGTCATTGAACAGGGCGAAGCAGGGGATAGAATGCTGGCGCAGAAGGATGTCCTCAGGCCGTTCCCCAGAACGCGGAAGACGATGAAAGGTAGGGTAAAATGTTGGGTGATGACCACCAGGGGGCAGCGTGCTGTTATGACCTCTACATACACTTTGGTGGAAAGACCCTGAATTGGATGGGGGGGAGAACTCAGTGAAGGATCTTAAGTGGAGAGTTCCCCCTAACAAGCTATTCCTATTTTTTTGCAGCGTTCCTCCTGGGATTGAAAAGAATCCTTTTCCGTGTCGGTGATGACTGGTATTTCCTCTTTGCTCTTGGGGTCATCATGGCTCTGATCAGCTTCACCATGGACTTCACCGTCTCCAGAATGCTGAATGGTAAACATTTTATTACATAATGGTGGATGGCAGAGGAGTGCCCCTTTAAATTTCTCTCACCTTTCTTGTCTCCCCACAGCTCATCGGTGGCTCCAGCAGGAACTGGGGGACAACACTCTGCTCAGATACCTGTCCTGGATTGTCTACCCCATCGCCCTGATCGCCTTCTCCACCGGCTTTGCTCAGAGTATCACCCCACACTCTGGAGGTAAGATCGTAGGGCTGGCTCCATTACTCCACTCTCGGGGCAGGTTACTGGACTCTCCTCAGGGATAGATCCTTGAGATTATGAGGTCTAGGTGTAAATGATAGTTAATAGTTTTTGTTCGTGACGCCAATTGCAGCGTGCACAGGGTACAGTCTCAGGGCCCTTTAAGGTGTTGCAACTCACGTACCAGGTTAGGAATGCCAGAGTGGTGTAATTTCTCTGTATGGTAGTGGTAATAGTGTCAACGGTGTCTCCTACCAGGGTACGGCTGAACTCCTGGATCCTGGCTCACTTGCAATAAATGTGTTGCTAGTAGGAGTAATTGAGGAACTTGGTAGCAATGAATGAGATCCAGACTTGGAATATAATTCAAACTGGTCTTTACTGGATGCAGCATTAATCCATATGATATACAGCAATAGTCTGAAGTCCCAGCAGGTATTGGCAATGTATGGCAGGAATCTATCTTCTGCTTCTATCATGTGCCTGGAGCTCTCTTGCAGGATTAGTCGTCTGCTTGTGGCTCTGAAATGTGGCAGGAATTACTATCTTCTGCTCTGTCTATCTTCTGCTGTGTATGGGACTGACTAGCTGAGAGGAATTTGGCTTCTCCTGGTCTCTGGATGCTCACAGGGTATGGTTCTTCTTGGAGTTCTGGAGGTGCTGCTTGCTTTCCACAAGCTGAGGCTGAAGGGCTCAGACTGGGAATAATGATCTTTGGTCTCACCCGAAACACGATCCTGGGTTGGGATCCCTATAACTGGGAGCTCCTACCAGCACAGCCTTCCCCAAGCAGGGGTGGCTGGCACACTAACTCTAACTTCCTTTCCTCCCCATGAGGCAGGATGTGAGAACATTCCACACCTCCTCAAAGAGGGGGGAGCTAAACTGGAATGTACTATTCCAGTCTAGATATGCTAAACTGAACTAAGTCTCTGCTAAACACATTGCTGCCACCTGCTGGTGTACATGAAAATTACAGCAATTTACATTTAACAAGGGTTTCAATGCACATTAGTGAGGATGTGACGTTAAATTACACAGGATGACAATGCAGATACCCTTAACAGGTTGTAGCGGGGTAAAAGAGTTTCGTAACATAACTCTGGGATGTTACATTCCCCCTTACTTCGAGTTAAGCCGCCCTCTGCTTATGCTTAGGAGGGAGAGGAATCAGCTCTGGGGTACCCAATAAAGTACAAAGTGCTGCATGTATTACACATATGACATACATAGACAAACATAAAACGGCTATCCATAGGTTCCTTCCCACATGAGTAGGGTGTCCAACACACAGTTTCCCTCTCTCGGTATAACCAGTGAACCAAATACTGCACTAAGCAAACATTACTGACTGACTTTGAAATGTTCTGGCCCTAAAACACCAAAGAAAGCAGGGGGGTGTCTTTACTCTGTAGTCCCGCCATTATGTAATTGAATGCCCGCAAATGAAAGGGTGGCTTTATCCTGTATTCCCTTTCCTGCACCAAAGCCTGAGTAATTTGGCTTATAGCATGATCACTATGGTGACTAAGGGTAGCTAAATTGTGGCTCTAAGGTTTGAGGGCCCGTACCTTAGGCAAAGGCTCAGAAGGGGAGGTATTTAGCATCTCCATGCACTTCTGGCAATGTCACAGTAAGAGGACATAGTGATCCTATGGAACTCCTGGAAATAAAACACCTCAGGATGGGAGCAATCCTGAACATAAAACAAGCGGGAAGGAGGGGTACCTTATTCCCCTAGCCATTCCCAAAGCAGCAGGGTTACCCGTGTAGTTACTGGACCTGCCGGGACTTACCACTTGGTCCTACCCTGGGTACCCGGGATATATGAATCCAGGTGTAGGCCATTAGTATTAAGTGTCCGCATAAAGGCAGTCCGTATAAAGGAATGAGAGAACATGAGCTGTCAAATAAGGCATACAAGAGTAAGTTGCTACATTTTAGGTTAAGTGCAATTGTCACAAATAGTGCAGGAAGGTCACATTGCGGCACCTAGGAGAGAATACACACAATGGGCATGTTACTTGAATGTTGCATAACATGTAAACTGGTACAATTAGTGCAAAAATATTATGCAAATATCAGTGCAATAATACGCTCAAATATGGCTTGAGTCTTTTTCCTTGAAGTGCTTGACTGTGGACAGGAACAATAAGTCCATAAGTCACTTGTAATCCACAGGAAATAAACAAAAGTCACTTGTAATCCAATGGGCAACAATAGAGTTAATTGTAATCCACACAAGGTAGTGGGTAATTGCTACAGTGGGTAGTTTTCCTCACAGGAAAGTCTGGAAAACATCCTCCTGGATCCCATATTTGAGGACGCAAAAGTTCTTTAAACTGTATGCTCTCAGCAGCTGTAACTCTAGCAGGAACTTCATCTGTGATCTCCTGGTGGCTTTCTGTGGCAGAACTTGGAATTGCAGGATCATCTTTCTCAGGAAAATCCTCTGTAAGCCTTGGCTTTTTCCTTGTAGGTGACAGGTTTTCTGGACAGCAATAAAGGACGAACTCTTGGTCTTTCATAGCAAAGATCTCCGGATTCGGTGCTGGTTCTGATAGTCATATCAGGTGTGCTGTCTTTAGCAGGCGGCTGAAAAGAAGACTTGGAGGCTTCATCACTAAACATCCTCTGTATCTTTTTCCGTTCTTCCGTTCTTTTTAGAAAGTCCTGTAATTTACTCCACCTGCGGGCTTTCCATTGGGCAAGGTTATCATGCCAGGTGACCTCTTCATCACTGCCGGAACTGTTGAGGAACACAAGAGGGCGCTCCTGCATCTTGTAGTTCAAGCTGGCTGCTGTGATGGAGCTGCACTGACCTCTTGTGGAGGTTCCTGGTACTGTCTGGGTAGTGAGGCTGGTCAAAGCTACGGTGAGCTGCTGTACATCGGGAACTCCGGCCGGGGCAGAAGGACTCAGAACTCCTGGCTGTAGTGGCTTTGGCAACAGTATCGCCAGTGGTGGTGATGGCAGGGAAGGAGCGCTCTCTCTGGGCAGCGGAGTGGGAGCTTTGGCCGCCTCTGCCGTGCCAACCGGCGTGATGAGGGACACCTTACGGACCTCTCTGGGTAAGACGTGCCCTTGTACTCTGAGATTGAAAGTCATTACTAAGTTATTTATTTGCCCCACCTGTAGATTTGAGGCCGCAGGGAGTTTAGGGATCACTGTGAGGACCTCCGGGTTCAAGCGTCCCGCTCTCGCGGTATTGGTTCTGGGCGGCGGAGTGGAAGGACCAGTAGGTGTCCTTGGCGGAGCAGGCCTAGGCCTGTTTGGGGTATCGGGACCCTCAGGGAGCAGTGCAGGGGCAGGTACGGACCAAGCCTGGGCCTCAGGGAGCGCGGCTGCTCCTACCTGATGTCGCGGCCGGGCGAAAGGTTCCGGTGCCTCCTGGTGGTCATCGCGGGGTCCAATCGCCGTCTGCGGTGCAGGCTGGTCCGAAAAACCTGGGCAGCTACGCCAGTGGCATCCTCCGCGGGAGCAGGCTTAGCGTCGGCGGCCATCTTGGGGAACGTCTTGTCTTTGACGCTGGCAGCAGTAGTGGCGGAGGGATCCACTGCCTCCTAGGTCTGGACTGGAGTCGCGTCTTCTTCCGCAGGAGTGGCAACAGCGGCCCCCTCAGCTGGGCCAGCGGCGGGTGTCTCTTACCTGATTGCGGCAGGCGCTGGCTCTGGGGACACTCCAAATGTGCAGGGGCCCACCTTCTTGATAAGCTGCGAGACCCGGATCTCAGGTACGGTGGTCTCATATACAAGCTCTCCCTGGATCGCCATCTGATCCCATTTTGGAGGAGGGAGCGCCATCTTCCTTGGCTCCACTGTATGGGGTGCTTTCAGGAAGTGAGGGTGGAGCCCAGAGGGAGGAGTCTGCACTCCCCTGGCTCACAATGCAAAGTTCTTGGTGGGCAGGCTTTAGATTTCCCTCTTCTAGGGGGGCGTATTCGGCATCTTCGCGCTCTTGAGAGGGCGTTCTTGAGTTTTCCCGCTTCTGGGCATGAAGAAGCAGCGCCATTTTGCGAATATGGCGAATTAACCCTTTGAGTGCTGGAGCGCACGTTTTAGCGCTTTCTGGCACAGCAACAAGGCAATAAAGTCAATTTTCAGGGTTTTTGTACAATTCTTAGAACTTGCAGTACTGTGAAACATGCAATTGGATCCGGTTCTGTTGGCACACAGCTCGATCCTGTTCGTGACGCCAAAATATGCAGTAAGCCGGATTGGGGTTATGCACACTGACGCTATAATATGCAATGACTGGGTCAGGTGTAAATGATAGTTAATAGTTTTTGTTCGTGACGCCAATTGCAGCGTGCGCAGGGTACAGTCTCAGGGCCCTTTAAGGTGTTGCAACTCACATACCAGGTTAGGAATGCCAGAGTGGTGTAATGTCTCTGTGTAGTAGTGGGTATCGTGTCAGCGGTGTCTCCTACCTGGGTATGGCTGGACTCCTGGATCCTGGCTTACTTGCAATAAATGAGTATGTTGCTAGTAGGAGTAATTGAGGAACTTGGTAGCAATGAATGAGATCCAGACTTGGAATATAATTCAAACTGGTCTTTACTGGATACAGCATTAATCCATATGAGATACAGCAATAGTCTGAAGTCCCAGCAGGTATTGGCAATGTATGGCAGGAATCTATCTTCTGCTTCTATCATGTGCCTGGAGCTCTCTTGCAGGATAAGTCGTCTGCTTGTGGCTCTGAAATGTGTCAGGAATTACTATCTTCTGCTCTATCTTCTGCTGTGTATGGGACTGACTAGCTGAAGAGGAATTTGGCTTCTCCTGGTCTCTGGATGCTCACAGGGTATGGTTCTTCCTGGAGTTCTGGAGGTGGCTGCTTGCTTTCCACCAGCTGAGGCTGAAGGCTCAGACTGGGAATGATGATCTTTGGTCTCAGCCGAGACACGATCCTGGGTTGGGATCCCTAGAACTGGGAGCTCCTACCAGCACAGCCTTCCCCAAGCAGGGGTGGCTGGCACACTAACTCTAACTTCCTTTCCTCCCCATGAGGCAGGATGTAAGAACATTCCACACCTCCTCAAAAAGGAGGGAGCTAAACTGGAATGTACTATTCCAGTCTAGATATGCTAAACTGAACTAAGTCTCTGCTAAACACATTGCTGCCACCTGCTGATGTACATAAAAATTACAGCAATTTACATTTAAAGGGAATCTGTCACCTGCTTTTACCATTTTAAGCTGTCACCATCGCCATGTTCACTAAAGTACCTTATTTCCTGCAGTCTTCTTCTTACTTTATTTCGTTTTGTCCTTTTGATAAAAAAAACCCTTTTTATGATATGCTAATGAAGCTCCAAGGTGCCCAGAGGGGCATTTTTTTCCTCTCTGGAGCCCAGTGACGCCCCCCTGCAGTGCCCAGCCCGCCTTAATTTGAATCCCAAGAACGCCTCCTGATCCTCAAATAACCTCCCACAGCCCCGGCAAACGGTTCCGCCCCCTCCCCACGTCATCGTCTACCTTCTAGAAATGCCCCGTCCTTCTTCCTGTCGGCGGCCATAAATCTTGCGCAGGCGTAGTACTGCCTGCGGGCTGCGCCTGCGCGATCATCAAGCTCCTGAGGGCAACAGCCTCAAAAGTCTCACTGGGCATGCGCCGAGCCCAGTGACTTAATCTGAGCGCTGTTGCCCTGAGGAGGTTGATGATCGTGCAGGCCACAGGCGGTACTGCGCCTGCGTGAGATTTCTGGCCGCCGACAGGAAGAAGGACGGGGCATTTTGTGACGGTGACAGCTTAAAATGGTAAAAGCAGGTGACAGATTCCCTTTAACAAGGGTTTCAATGCACATTAGTGAGGATGTGACGTTACATTACACAGGATGACAATGCAGATACACCTAACAGGTTGTAGCGGGGTAAAAGAGTTTCGTAACATAACTCTGGGATGTTACAACTTGCCTTAAAGGACTCCTCCAGCTACCACATAAAGTCACACTGAAGCATTCCTCTGGAGGAAAGCAGTGAAAACCAGGCAGGAAAACTGTATAAATCCCTTACTATTTATTACAATTCTCTCACCTGATGCTTCACTTCCTGCGGCCATTTTATAACTCCTTCTTCTGAGGGGTGGAGCTTATTTATCACATGACTGTGCCCATGGTGTAGGGGGGAAAGCAAATGACATAAGTGGGAGGAGTCTAAATTCTGATTCAAAACTGTAACCGTGGCAACAAGATTTTATAATAGAGGGGGGGGGGGGGGAATAATCATATATGACCCATGCTATAGGATCCATGCTTGGATCACTAAACAGGTGCTCCTCCACCCTGGAGGTGGGTTGTCATATAGGAGGAGGATTTGGTTCCGTAGTTGTCCTCAGTCTAGTGCAGCCATGTTCCTCTCAGCCCCCTGAATATTCCATGTCTCGTCCATATCTCCCTTTTTCCGCAGGCTCAGGAATCCCGGAACTGAAGACGATCCTCACGGGCGTCATCCTGGAGGAATATCTAACCATCAAGAACTTTGGGGCCAAGGTGGTGGGTCTGACCTGTACCCTGTCCGCTGGCAGCACCATGTTCCTGGGCAAAGTGGTGAGTGCTTTGGTCCATGGTGCAGGAATGATATAGGGTTAATGACAGCATCTGTGATATCTGTTGTCCTGTATGGGGTAGTTCCACCATGAAGGACATGCCGTACCAGACCGACCTGAGATGGTCACCTCCTGTTGTTACAGGGTCCTTTTGTCCATTTGTCCAGCATGATCGCAGCCTACCTGGGGCGGATGAGGACCTCTGTCACCGGACACTACGAGGTCTGTATTACACAATTAACGGGGTCACTATAGAATAAATGGACCACCCCTGGAGGTCATTGTTCACCTTGACCCCAAAAACAATTATCTCCACAGAACAAGCATAAGGAACATGAGATGCTGGTGGCGGCCGCTGCTGTTGGTGTCTCCACTGTGTTTGGTGCACCGATTAGCGGTAGGTGATTGCGCCTCTTTTCGTAAATATTTATCAAAATTTTTGTTGATTTCTTGTTCCATGAAGAATAGTGACAAATAATGTGTGATCTCCACAGGGGTGCTCTTCAGCGTGGAGGTGATGTCATCACATTTCGCCGTGCGGAATTACTGGCGCGGATTCTTCGCTGCCACTTGTGGAGCGTTTATGTTCCGTCTTTTGGCTGTGTTCAACAGCGAGCAGGGTAAAACCAAGGCTGATCTCTTATTCTGTATAAGTATATGGATGTTGAGGCCAATGTGGTGGGTCAAAACTGATATAATGTACAGGCTAGAGTGTGGGGTTAGTGGAGGCTGAGAGTAGAGCATGGGGTTATTGGAGGCTGGGAGTAGAGTTTGGGGTTAGTGGAGGCTGGGTGTAGAGTCTAGAGTTAGTGGAGGCTGGGAGTAGAGTTTGGGGTTAGTGGAGGCTGGGTGTAGAGTCTAGAGTTAGTGGAGGCTGGGAGTAGAGTGTAGGGTCATTGGAGGCTGGGAGTAGAGTGTACGGTTAGTGGAGGCTGTGAATAGAGTGTAGGGTTAGAGGAAGCTGGGAGTAGAGTGTACGGTTAGTGGAGGCTGAGAGTAGAGAGTAGAATAGGGTCATTGGTGGCTGAGAGTAGAGTCTAGGTTTAGTGGAGGCTGAGAGTAGAGAGTAGGGTCATTGGTGGCTGACAGTAGAGTCTAGATTTAGTGGAGGCTGTGAGTAGAGTGTACAGTTAGTGGAGGCTGTGAGTACAGTGTAGGGTTAGTGGAGGCTGGGAGTAGAGTCTAGGATGATTGAAGGCTAAGAGTAGACTGCACGGTTAGTGGAGGCTGGGAGTAGAGTCTAGGTTTAGTGGAGGCTGTGAGTAGAGTCTAGGGTTAGTGGAGTCTGTGAATAGAGTGTACGGTTAGTGGAGGCTGTGAGTACAGTGTACGGTTAGTGGAGGCAGGGAGTAGAGTCTAGGGTTAGTGGAGTCTGTGAATAGAGTGTACGGTTAGTGGAGGCTGTGAGTACAGTGTACGGTTAGTGGAGGCAGGGAGTAGAGTCTAGGGTTAGTGGAGTCTGTGATTAGAGTGTACGGTTAGTGGAGGCAGGGAGTAGAGTCTAGGGTTAGTGGAGTCTGTGAATAGAGTGTACGGTTAGTGGAGGCAGGGAGTAGAGTCTAGGGTTAGTGGAGGCAGGGAGTAGAGTGTGATGTGTGTATTTCTTATCTCCTAGAGACAATCTCAGCCATCTTCAAAACCAACTTTAAGATCACCTTCCCCTTTGACCTCCCAGAGACGTTTTTCTACATGATCCTGGGGTGAGAACAAACATTGTCTCTGTTCTATCCAACAGAGGAGCAACATGAAGGACAGTGCAGTCATTGGACACAAAATAATTGCAAAACTTTCTACTCCCTCCTCCCATTGCTAGAACCCAACTACTAAGGAATCAGTCAATTAGTGTAGAAATCACAATGTTTCCATTAACTGTATTAGAAATCCACCTGACGCTGGACTACTGATGGGGTGACTGAAATGCGCCAGTCAGGGGCAGGACATAGAAATACTCCATACAACATAGTGACGAGGTGACTGAAATGCGCCAGTCAGGGGCAGGACATAGAAATACTCCATACAACAGAGTGATGAGGTGACTGAGAAGGGCGTGAATACTTTTTAAGGGGGATTACCAATCTCTGCTTATGCCACAGGGTGATCTGCGGGGTGATAAGCTGTGCCTACCTGTTCTGCCAGCGCTGGCTCCTGGGATACGTAAAAAGAAATCCTTTTACCACCAAGTTACTGGCGAATGAGTAAGTGTCAGCTGTGTACAGTGACTGCCTTGTATCCTGTAACCCTAGTATGTGATGTCTTATTCTCCAGTCACATCAAGAGCTGCATTCACTATAACCCTAGTATGTGATGTCTTATTCTCCAGATGTGACGTCATGTAAGTTGCATGTTTTGAGCTGAAATGTTCCCTTTTTACCTTATTCTAGTAAACCCGTGTACTCGGCACTGTTGGCGCTCCTCATTGCAACTATAACGTTTCCAGAATTCCTTGGACAGTACCTGGCATCACGGGTCAGTCTTAACTGTAGTTCTGGTATTCTGTTCATGAATTAGAAAGCTCAGGATGAACAGTTATAAGCTCCTCCCATAGAGTGCAGAACAGGGAATTGTGATCTCTGTACCTCCGGGTGAAGAGGGTCATAATCTGTAGAGAGAGTGGGGATTATCATCTCTGGGGGGTCCAGTGGAGGGTTGTTATGGGGTGGGGGTCCTGAGGAGAGGGGTTATGTTCTATGTGGGTCCTGGGGGTTGTTATGATTTATAGGGGCCCTGGGGGTGGTGGGGCGCTATGATTTATGGACGTCCTTGGGATTTATGATCTACGGGGGTCCAGAGGAGGGTTGTCTTATGGGGTAGGGGTTGTAAGGAGAGGGGCTATGTTCTATGTGGGTCCTTTTTTTTTTTTTATAATGTATGGGGTCCTGGGGGCTGAGGTGCTATGATTTATGGACGCCCTTGGATTTTTCATCTATAGGGGTCTTGGGGGTGTTGGGGTGCTATGATTTATGGCCGCCCTTGGGATTTATGATTTATGGGTGTCCTAGGGATGTTGGGGTGCTATGATTTATGGGCTATCTTGGGTTTTATGATCTATGGGGGTCCTGGGGGGGGGGGGGCGCTATGATTTATAGACGCCCTTAGGATTTATGATCTATGGGGGTCTACTTGTCTTCCTGACATTAACCCTTTACACCCAGGGATGCTCAGATCTATTTCTTGCCATTTTACGTAATTTCCGTTTATGTCGCCATTCGCAGCTCACCATGAAGGAGCTTCTCGTCTCCCTCTTTGATAACCGCACGTGGTGGACACTTGCCCAGAACATGTCAGAACTGCGCCCCACAGAAGTGGACCCCAAAAATCTGTGGATGGAATGGACGAACCCACAGATCTCCATCTTCGGCACTCTGGCGTTTTTCATCATCATGAAGGTTCGTGCGTCATGTGACACGATGTCACAGCTCGGTGATGTCACCCGAGGAGATGGCGGCTTTACGGTTCTGTTCTTCCTCTTTTTCTTCCAGTTCTGGATGTTCACCCTCGCCACCACCTTGCCCTTACCCGCCGGGTACTTTATGCCCGTCTTCATATACGGTAAGCAGAATGATAGAATGATACGGTAAAGTAACCGGAAATTATCCCCATCATCCCTCTGTCTGCAATCATCATCCGCAGGAGCCGCCATTGGGCGACTGGTGGGAGAGACCGTGGCGTATATATTCCCAGATGGTATTACCTCTGATGGCGTAGTTAACCCCATCATTCCTGGAGGATATGCTCTGGCAGGTGAGTCAATATTTATGTTATATATCTATATTCCGCCATATAGTAACCGGACCTCAACGCAAGGCACGGTTTCTTACGGATTTATTATTCTTCTACTATACTCACATCCAGAGCTGCAGTCTCAGTTGTGTCTTCTAGTCTCCCCTTTCGCTGCAGTACATCTCACTGCTGCCCCCTGCTGGATCTATCTGTACAGAAAATTATATACCCAGCCCTGTGCAGAGGTCTAGAAAAAGCCACATCTCCCAAAGTGCAGTAAGACAGAAATGATTGCATTATGGGATGTCCACACCCTTAAAAGCTGCAGCTTTGGATGTAACTGGAGTACGATGTGATTTATATGAGCATTAGGGCTCGTTCACACGAACTGTTTTTGCGTTCCGTATACGTGCCGTATTTGGCGTTCCTTATACGGAACCATTCATTTCAATGGGTCCGCAAAAGATGCGGACAGCACTCCATGTGCTGTCCGCATCCGTTGCTCCTTTCCGTGGCCCTGCAAAAAATTATGAGTCGTGTCCTATTCTTGTCTGTTCTGCGGACAAGAATAGGCATTTGTATAATGGGCCGCCCGTTCTGTTACGCAAATTGCGGAAGGCACACGGGCGACATCAGTTTTTTGCAGATCCGAAATTTGCGTACCGCAAAAAATGGAGATGGAGATTATACCGCCCTATCATGTCTGATTCTCCTGTCACCCGGGGTCTCTATTATTAGGGGCAGCGGCCTATTCGGGGGCAGTGACGCACACCCTTTCTACGGCGCTGCTCGCCTTTGAAGCCACGGGTCAGATAGCGCACATCCTTCCGGTGATCCTGTCGGTGCTGATCGCCAACGCCATTGCCCAGAAATTCCAGCCGTCCTTCTACGATGGCACCATCATCGTGAAGAAGCTGCCGTACCTGCCGCGGATCCGCAGCCGCCAGATAAAGTAAGGCGGGGTTCCTGCCCTCGGTGGCGGAAGGGCGATGGCGCCGCATTGTAACGTCTCGCTTCGCCCTGCAGCTCCTACAAGGTGAACGCCAAGGAGTTCATGAAGACGGACATCGAGGTGCTCCCACGCGACGCCAGCTTCGACCATGTTCTCCAGATCATTACGTCCTCGGACGACAAGGAGTTCCCAGTGGTGGACAACGCAGGTACGTGAGTGGATGTCCTGTGTCATCCTGAGCTTCCTGGTTCGTGAATAGAATGCAAGAACTACAGTGAAGACTGACACAGTCAGAGCCGGGGATTTCTATCTGGTGTAGACGGCCTCTATATTACGAGTCCAGACCTCACCATGCGATGGATGCTTTTTCCTCCTGCAGACGCTCGGGTCTTGGTCGGCTCGGTGAAGAGAAGTCAACTGATCAGTTTCCTGGAGACGCACGAGTCCAACCGGCAGCCGACGAGCCCGGAGCATAAGGTTAGTGGACCTGGTATCCTACCAACTATGCTCTGTACCAGCAGGGTGCAGCAATGAGATGGAAGTACTCGTGAAACTTGCAGTATTGTGGATGCAGCTTTGAATGTAACTAGAGTATCATTGAAATGAAGTGAGTGTTGCTGTGTCTGCATTGTAGGCTCTGTGCGATGGAACCCTTAGTGACGAATGCAGCTTCGATCCGGTCACGTTCCAGCTGTCGTCGTCGACGTCCTTACATGAGGTGAGGATTCCTCCAAAGCTGGAGAGACGACCGCAGGTAGTTGTGAGTATAACTCTCATCATCTCTCCACCTCAGGCTCATCACCTGTTTGAGCTCCTCAATCTTCAGCAAGCCTTTGTGACAGAATTTGGGAAGATTGTCGGCTCTGTCACCCGGAATGAGGTACGTCCCCCTATTCACTTGTGTGGGCCCCCCCCCCCCCATTTCTTATTTGAAGGCTACTTTGGTTATAGGGGAGTCCTGCGCACCCTGGATGCTGAGCGGGACGCCCCTTATGGATTCCCTGTCGTATATTTATGTTTTATTACAGATGAGGAAAGCGATTGAGAACCTTGCAAACCCAAAATGAAGCAGATGGAGGTCAGAAAAAGGACGCCCCCAAAAACCGGAAGCATCCAGAGCGCGGATCCTGATGGAAAATCGGATAAACGGACGCTGGTGGTCACTATAACACGGATGGATATCATGACTCCCAACGGGCTCTCCGGTCTCACGGAAATACACAGACTGAAAAGTTCTGCAACTTTCTAACAGACTTTTGTGCTACAATTCATCATCATGTGCATGCCCGCTGCTTGCTGTCAGTGAATAGGGATATTCTTGTTCCATCCAGAGGCTGACCCAGGCTTGCTCACAGCTGAGGGGTTTGTTACAATGTATCCGTTTAGACCATACCCTCCGGGAGGTAAATATATCGGCAGCGCAAATCTGTCGTGATTGTTTGCGACAATGTATCAGCGCAGGTAAAATGTATCAGTCTGAAGTCTGTGTATATCACTGGGTACAACTGAGAAGTATTAGGACAGCTTCTGGATGAAACATAAATCCTCCCATTCACTTACAGAAAGCAGAGATATTACAAACGAGGAACTGAAACTTAATGCATATTAGAAAGTTGCAGAATTTTCCATTGTACCATGACTGAGCTGTAATACTCCAGGCAGGCTCACATCCGCTGCTCATGGGACTCATGGACGCCGGTCCCCCCAGTTTCATCCTCCCCCATGCACTGCATCTTCCTGGAAATGGAGGACTGAAGTTCACAGCTCCCTGACAACCAACGTCAGGGAATGGCACTGGGGATGACAACGGTTAAAGGGGTTTTCAGGAGTATCGAAGCATGGCTGCTTTCCCCAGGAGCAGCGCCACCACTGTCCACAGGTTGTTTGTGGTATTACAGTTCCATCCCATTCGCTTCAGTGTGAAGGTGAGCTGTTATACCAGACACAACCTCTGGAGAAAAGCAGCCATGTTTTTCTAATCCTGGATAACCCCTTTAGGCCTCATGCACACGACCGTTGTTGGGTACCGTGTCCGTTGTTCTGTTTTCCGTGATTTTCTGCGGACCCATTGACAACACGGAAAATGCACCGTTTGTCATCTGCGTCCGTGATCCGTGTTTCCAGTCCGTCCAAAAAATATGACCTGTCCTATTTTTTTCAAAGACAACGGTTCGCAGACCCATTCAAGTCAATGGGTCCGTGAAAAAACACGGAGGCACACAAGATTGTCATCCGCGTCCGTGATCCGTGTCTGTTTTTTTCCTATCATTTTCAAGGCAAACTTGACTTAGATTTTTTTTTCACTTTTCATGTCTGGTGATCCTCCAAAAGTCAAGGAAGACACACGAAAAAAAAAACGGACACGGATCACAGAACAACGGAATCCTGTTTTGCGGACCGCGAAAAAATACTGTTGTGTGCATGAGGCCTTACAGTAGGGCTGCGAGCAATTTTGGGCGCTACACGTGTCTCGCCAAAAGTATCGCAGTGTCGCAGGACAGTCATAGGAATGAATAGGGTTGCAGTGCGATCTGAGAGTCTGCTGCGACCGCAACACGCGAATCGCAAAAAATCCAACTCTGTGACTGCATTCATTCCTACGGCTGCTCTGCTAAACTGCAATGCTTGGGCACAACACGTGTCGCACCCACTGTGTCGCCGTACCCTAAACATCTGATCTTGGCGCTGATTTCAGGAAGACCTCGAATGGTGCAGTGGGTCCGTCACACACCCTGTGATTAGACAGCTTCAAAATCTAAACCTTTTTATATATTAAGCAGCCTGCAGTATAAAGCATGGAGGTTTTTTTTTTCATTTTGGTTGCCATGTCTGTATATACTGATAACAATCCATGTTTTCTTCTTGTCTATAATAGACACACTAATGATATATTTTTAAAAAACACAATTACACTAGACCACGACAACCAAAATAATAAGAAAACCTCCATGCTTTAAACTGCAGGCTGCATCCAGAAAAATAAAGTTTATAAGACAGAGTGATGTCTTGTCTTTAAACTGCACCGGATTTCTATCATTTCCTATGGCCAACGTGTCGCCGCGTCATAGCAACGGCCTGATCCGACCGTGTCCTATGTTCCCACGCTGGGTATTGATAAACCCCAGTCACCTGTAATCAGAGTCATTACATTTCACGCTGATTGATGCACCTGGGAGAGATTAAAGTTTTTGCATTATTTCCTGGTGTGTGGTGTGGGTTGTCACAGTGCGGGGATGACTGCATTACGGCAGCGTTGCTGCTGGCGACAGCTCTGTGTTACATGAGGTCCCTGTCTCGGGTAATTATAGGTGACAAGTTATTATCAAACGGCACAGAATGCAATTCCTTTCTTTGTCACTGATCATTTACTATGGAGAACAACGGTGAGCTAGTGACAGGTGCAAGCGTCCTATTACCGCATGCAGTACCTGCTGCACCCACAAGATGTCGCTAGTTCCCTGCACAGATCTCTAACGTCCCCAGTAGCATTATTTTCTATGGCTACCTGCACACGAAACAGAACATTTGTTGGGTTTGATGCAAATTGTCCACAGATCTCAGCCTTGTATTGAAAAAGGTGAAATATGCATTAAAAAAAAAAAAAAACTAAGAATTGACAAAATCCGCACGGCAAGTCAATTTCCACACGGAAAAAAAAAATTGCAAAGTGTACGTGACATTCGTCTAATCTCATACACTTTGCTGGTGCCGTGGTTGATCCACGTGAGAATCAGCTCTGACAAACCGCGCATAATACACAACGTGTGCAGGGAGCCTCAGTTCTTCATTGTGTTCAACACATCTGCTTACTGTCAGTGAATGGGAACATTACATTAATTGTTGGTTCAACACAAGTCTTTTTTTCAACCATATTAACTATATAAGCTGAAAACTAGTATTGGACTAGCATACCTCCAACCATCTCAGATCCAGGGGGACAGTCCTAGATTTTGTCTGTCCCACAGTCAAGGGAGGGCTGAGACATGTCCCAGTTTAAACTGCATCTGCGTCCTCCGTGGAATGCAATGGTCAAGCAGGAGCCATCAGCTAACTCCTCCATCATTCCCCGTCCTGTGCTCTGCCCAGCAGCAGTCACGGTGCAGTGACATCATCACACCTGCTGAACTGTGCAAAAGAGAGATCAGGATCATTCCCCGGCCTGTGCTCTGCCCAGCAGCAGTCACGGTGCAGTGACATCATCACACCTGCTGAACTGTGCAAAAGAGAGATCAGGATCATTCCCCGACCTGTGCTCTGCCCAGCAGCAGTCACGGTGCAGTGACATCATCACACCTGCTGAACTGTGCAAAAGAGAGATCAGGATCATTCCCCGGCCTGTGCTCTGCCCAGCAGCAGTCACGGTGCAGTGACATCATCACACCTGCTGAACTGTGCAAAAGAGAGATCAGGATCATTCCCCGGCCTGTGCTCTCTCCTGCTCAGCCCAGCTTGATGACGTTACTGCACCATGCCTGCTGCTGGGGAGAGCATGATGTGCCCGAGTATCAGGGGACTAGGGCTAGGTGAGAATTCATTTTTTTTTTAATTAAGGCTAAAGGCACACGACCGTTGTGTGTTTTGCGGTCCGCAAAACACGGATGGTGTCCGTGTGCGTTCCGCAATTTGCGGAACGGCACGGACAGCCTTTAATATAACTGCCTATTCTTGTCTGAAAAACGGACAAGAATAGGACAGGTTATATTTTTTTTTGCGGACCACGGAACGGAGCAACGTATGCGGACAGCACACGGAGTGCTGTCCGCATCTTTTGTGGCCCCATTGAAACGAATGGGCTCGGATGCGGACCAAAACAACGTTCGTGTGCATGAGGCCTAACACTAAGGAGGAACATTATTGTAAGGAGGGCATTCTACTGTGAGGGGGCATAACTACTGCCTGGGACATTAAGGGGGTTAAAAAGTGTGTGGGGACCCTAGGAGGCATAACAATTGTGAGGGGGCTCTAAGGGGGCATAACTATTGTGAGGAGGCTCTAAGGGGGCATAACTACTGTGTGGGGGCTCTAAGGGGGCATAACTATTGTGAGGAGGCTCTAAGGGGGCATAACTACTGTGTGGGGGCTCTTACGGGGCATAACTACTGTGTGTGGGCTCTTACGGAGCATAACTGCTGTGTGGAGGCACTAAGGGGACATAACTATTGTGAGGGGGCTCTAAAGGGGCATAACGGCTGCTGGAGGCACTAATAGAGCATAACTACTATGTCAGTGAATTTAGGGGGCATAACTATTGTGAGGGGGCTCTAAGGGAGCATAACTGTGGTGAGGGCACTCTAAGGGGTCATAACTGTGGCGGTGCCAACAGGGCATTCTTACTGTGTGGGGCACAAAGGGGACTGGGCAGTGTATCCAGATGGCACAATCTATTGGGACTGGAGATTTGTGCTGCTACTGTTGCGTTTGGCTCACAGGGGACTGTCTAAAATGATACACTGTGCCAAACCCTCAGATGAGTTTTAGGTCTCTGCATATAGACAACCAATGTTTCCATTCACTGACAGGAATTGGAGCTCCAGCACTTTCATTCTGCAGTGATGGCGCTTTATGTACTGAGGACTATGGCGCAGTCTATAGGTGCAGGGGTCCTGTGATCATCGTGTATATTAGTGCATCAGATGTAACAGAAAAGGCCAATATATTCACATGACACACATGACAGAAACGGACGACACACAGCGCCGGCACCCGGTGACCAACGTGGAACCACGAAACACGTTCCTGTGAAATAAGGCTCGAGGCCGGACCCTGGAAGAGCTCCAGACCCCTCATATTGACAAACATATTGCTGATAGAAGAGTTCTAGACCAGGTTCTGCTCCTCAACTGACCAGCTATGTCCACCTCTAACCTAGAGACCCCAGGGGGCACAGGTCCTGGGCTTTGTGGATTACCCCTGGGATCCATAGACAAAGTCTCCTCTGAAATAAGGGGCGTCCACCCACTGGCACTCCCCAGTCCACTGTGGTAGAGTAGTCGCTGACCAGTGAGGCTCCGGTCTCCAGTTCAGTTGTAGAATACCTCATCCTCCGATAACGAGCTGCTGTCCACATAGTGGAGAGAACTGTTGAGTCGGGGTTTGCAGGTTTCGGGGGCGTTCTCACCCTCTGCCGGCACCGCCGCTTTGGAGTTGTCAGAGCTGCTGCTTCTGCCGCCATTGAGTAAGGGGCTGGGGAATATGGACTGGTGAGATCGGGGCTCGCTCACGTCCCATCTCTCCACGGGCAGAACTTGTTGGGAAGCTGCAGCCAAGGACATGGCGGAAGAATAGGACAGGCCGGGGAGGCTGCCCCCCAGGTCGGAGCCGCAGGTCCCCTGCGCGTAGCTCAGCAGCCGGCTCTGCAGGTAGAGACTTTCCAGATCTGTGAGAAAAAGAGAGGGGGCGCTGATGAAAGCAGTACTAAGAGCCACAAGGGGGCGCCGTGGGCAGCGTTATTTATTATCAGGGTGAAAAGCAAACACCACCACTCTCATCATTACAACCACTACTTCACAAAGCCTCTACTTGTACAGATCTTGCTACATCTTAGACAACAATCACCCCCAGAGCTGCAGCTGCAATTCATCTGTTATGTCATGTCCAATAATCCAGCCACACCAAGAGCTGCATCCACAATTATAATATTACTTCATATCTTATATTCCAGTTTCCCCCGGAGCTGTTATTTCATTTCTGCTGTTATATCATGTCCTATACTCCATTCATACCCTGAGCAGCATTCACAATTCTGTTGTTACATCATATACTGTACTCCAGCCACACCGAGAGCTGCATTTTCAATCCTACCGTTATATCATATCTTATATTCCAGTCATACCCAGGGATGCATCCACACTTCTGCTCTTACATTTTATCTTAGATTCCAGTTACCCCCAGAGCTGCATCCACACTTCTGCTCTTACATCATATCTTATATTCCAGTTACCCCCAGAGCTGCATCCACATATCAGCTCTTACATCATAACCTATATTCCAGTTGCCCCAAGAACTGCAGTTACAATTGTTCTGTTACATCATGCCATATACTCTGGTATCACCAAAGCTGCATCCATAGCTCTACTGTTACATAACATTTTAAAATCAAATCACACACATAGCTGTATCTATAATTCTACCATTGCATCATCTCTAATATTCTAGTCGTACCCTGAGCTGCAACCACAACTCTTCTGTTACATCATATCCTACACTCCAATCACACCCAAAGCTGCAGCTGCAATTCTGCTGTCATATCACATCATATACTCCAGTTATACCGGAGCTGCATCAACAATTCTACTGCTACGTCTTGCCTTATATTTCAGTTATACCTGAAGCTACATCTACAGTTCTGCTGTTATATAAATGCCCTATACTCCACTCACATTCAGAGCTGCATCCAAAGCTTTGCTGCTACATCACAGCTTAAACTCCAGTCACCTCCAGAGCTGCATCCACAATTTTGCAGGTTGCAGACTATTATTGTATGGTGTACGTCCCACACATCCCGCATTGCAGTCCTCGGCAGTCAGTGTTGAGAAGCGAGGTCCTGTAGCCTGAGAACTTACAGAAAGCTAGCAGAATACCGATTGCAGCTCTGGAGTGACTGAGGAACTCTCATCACTTCTCAGTTCCACAGATCACATGTCTTTACATAAATGCGGTGGACCATTCCCTCCAATCTAAACCAGTGCTGGTCGGCGGTGGAGCAAGGGTTAAGGAAGTTGGGGGGTTCATGAGACCCCTTAGTGAGCAACTGGGGGGGGGGGGGGGGCGTCCCAGATTGTTGAAGTGACCCAGATAACGTAGCCAGTGCTTGGCGTCACGCATGAACTGGGTCGTTTCCATTAATCAACGCTGCAGACCCAGAAATAGAAGCCACTCAGCCGGCTGGAGGCAGCGAGATCGGGGCCCTGGGGAGATCCGCGCAGCAGATGGGGCCCCGTCATTAACCTCTGCACTAGAAGACATCCCAGTGTATAACCTGACGAGGGCGAGGGGACACGACAAGACCAGACAGTCACCGACATATCACCCTCTCCATAAGTTTTGACATTTTCCTGACAATGCTTGCTGTCAGTGAATAGGACCATGTCCTGCCTACACTGCTGCTATCGTTGTTACAATGTATCAGTGCAGCCCGGAGTCTAGAAGAGGAGAGAGATTTGGGGCAGAAGGGATCAGCAAGCTCTGGTGTGGTAAAACTACAACTCCCCTTTGTTTGGCTGTAGAAGCACATGGAGCATGCTGGGAGTTGTAGTCATGTAACAGATGTTGTGGCGGAGTTTGCTGACCCCTGGGGAAGGAATATTGTGCGGCATTCAGGACTTCCTTTCTAGCTGTCCACACCATCGTTAGCCGTCAGCCTAACGTTCTTCTGGTTACTGTCCCTGAATGTGTACAGGGTCCTATATAGGAGGCAGTGGTTTCTGGCTTCTCTTATGGGATTACCTTGAAGCTGTCGGACGTCTTGGGAGCCGAGCCCATAATGCATCTCTTCGTCATCCAAAGAGGACCATGTGCTGAGAGTGGCTTCAGTGATGGCGAACTGCTCGGCAACCCCTGAGGAGCAGACAACATGGAGGGTCAGAGAAGCGGCGTCAGACCCCCCCGCCCCACCCCCAGCCTAAATCCACACTACGACCTCTAATAATGGCTCCCGTGATGTAGACAAACCAACACTTAAAGAGATGGAGATTCTTTGGTCTTCCTCACCTTATGCACACAGCAGTAGTTTTGGTCCACATTTTTTGCGGATCAGATGCGGACCCATTCATCTCAATGGGGCCACCTGTGCGCATCTGTAAGTCCATTCCCTGGCCCCGCAAAAAAATAGAACATGTCCTATTCTTGTCCGTTTTGAAAAAAAAAATGGCGGCATGCACTCGGCCGGTATTAGTGATTTGCAGATCCGCAAAACGGATAGAGACCTAACCGAAGGCGGACATAGACCTTACCTGCTGCAAATCGTGCCTCCTTCAGCTCGTCTGTCAGGTCTGAGTAGTGTTCCTCATCGGTCAGGGAGGGGTCCCAGCCGGATTGGGAGGCGCTCCAGCCTTTCCACTCGATCAGATGGGCCACCCGGCCACGGGCCATGGCGGTGGGCTTGGTGATGTGGTCTTTAATGGTTTGCACCAGACCTAGAGATGGAGGCAGAGCTCATGGGGAGCAGTCATGGAAGGTTTTGGATGGAATGTGCACCAGAATGTGACTGCTATGGGTCCCCTCACTGTTGAGTGATAGCCCTTGAGGGTCTTCTCTGGTCGTATACTTCTGGGGGAGGGGGGATCCATGCAGGGGCGTAGCTAAAGGCTCATGGGCCCTGGTCCAAGGGTTCAGCTTGGGCCCCGTTCCCTCAGTGTTTTGTAGCTAGGGAAGCACATAGACTTCATGCTGCCTGCGGCAAAAAATTGAAACAGTAGACCCATGCCAAATTCTTGACCTAACCCCTTCCCTCCAGCCAGAGCTATAACTTGACCAGCATGCACTTTCTATAATACTGGTATCTTCTTATGTGGCACAAGGGTCTTTGGGCCCCTCAGGCTCCTGGGCCCGGTAGCGACTGCTACCTCTGCACCCCCTATAGCTACGCCCCTGGATCCATGATATCTGCACTGTGACTGGAGTCTACCTGGAATTGTCCTGGTGAATGTTCTCAGAAGAGTCAGATCCATGAGGTTTCCACAGTAACGCTCATCTCGCTAATCTCAAGATCACAGTAATTACTGCCGGAGAACCTGAACCACCGCACACCGCACCACGACCGGAGCAGATGGGGTCACCGCAGCGGAGTGATGGTGGGGGTGGGGGCATGTCACACAAGCAAAGGAAATGAGGGGGCCCTGGGCAACACGTAAACAGGGTTAAAAGCCATCTGTGAGCGCACTGCTTGCTATTTATGCAACTTTAACCCACATTATACCCCCATATAGTGTTAACGTAACACTGCCAGACATAGCCCACATAATAATGCCTCTATATAATAACCAAATCATACTGCTAGACACGGCCTATATGCTATAATACCTACATATATTTCCAAAATAATACTACCATAGACGAGAAAATATAACCACTATATAATGACCAAATAATACTGCCAGACACAGCCCACATAACTGCCATGTAATAAACAAATAATACTGCTAGACACAGCCCACGTAATACTGCCATATGACGACCAAATAATACTGCCAGACACAGCCCACGTAATACTGCTATATGACAACCAAATAATGCTGCCAGACACAGCCCACATAACACTGCCATGTAATAAACAAATAATACTGCTAGACACAGCCCACGTAATACTGCCATATGACAACCAAATAATACTGCCAGACACAGCCCACGTAATACTGCCATATGACAACCAAATAATACTGCCAGGCATAGCCCACATAATACTTCCATATAATGATCAAATAATACTACCAGACACAACCCACATAAAAGCGCCATATAGTGCCAAAACCATCTGCAGTATCCTAATATTCCCTTAAAGAGCCCACATATTATTGGCAAACAATTTCCTACCAACACCACCATACTCCGCTGAACAATACTGGGCGGTTTTAGTTTTCACAAGGTTCCTGTCTTCGAGGCCTCTTAGAAAACCAGAGTCCTGGGTAATTGCCAATGTTACTACACCCCAGTGATTGTCACCCCTGAAGGTGAAGAAATGACTCTGATAATTCCAGATCTGCTACTTACCAATCAGTGAGGAGGTCGCCAGCTCTGTGATGTCATAGCTCACTGAATTCGCTTTGGATTCGCACATGTAGCCATTGGGTGTCTTAAAACATTTCTGTGGGGACAGATTATGGCGGAGAAAGCGCAAGGTTAAATGGGGATGCTGTTCCTTTAAATAAAGTCAGCCCCTTTCTACTCCCAGTGACTCACCTGCCCCAGTACATCATTCTCCTCCTTCTCATCATCATCATCATCATCATCATCATCCTCAGGGCTGTCGGTGGGTGCAGTGCCCTCTGCTGGTGGTGGTATTTCAGCAGATAGTGCTGGGGGGCTGCTCGGCTTTGTGTTGTTGTAGGAGAAGTGAAATTCTTTGTGTCCACTGAAGAAAAACTCTGCAAGAAACAAAAGATGGAGACTTCTGAAACAAAGGCCCCCAAATCCCCAAAAGTAAGGAGTGCACCTCAGAAGTCCACAGCTCACTGCCACTTACCATATTGATGACCACAAGGTGTCACTTACTGGTCAAACTGGTCGTAATTTGTACATCACACCAGTCAGAAATTAGGTAGACTGTGATGGAGTATTATACACTGCACTATTATATACTGTACTATTATATTATACCATTATTATAGACTGTGCTAGTGTATTATATGCTGCACTATTATATACTGTACTATTATATTATACCATTATTATAGACTGTGCTGGTGTATTATATGCTTCACTACTATATACTGTACTATTATATACTGTACTATTATATTATACCATTATTATAGACTGTGCTAGTGTATTATATGCTGTACTATTATATCCAGTACTATTATATTATACCATTATTATAGACCATACTGGTGTATTATATGCTGCACTATTATATACTGTACTATTATATATTATACCATTATCATAGACCGTACTGGTGTATTATATGCTGCACTATTATATAATACCATTTTTATAGCCCGTACTGGTGTAATATATACTGTACTATTATATTATACCATTATTATATACTGTGCTGGTGTATTATATGCTGCACTATTATATACTGTACTATTATATATGATACCATTATTATAGACTGTGCTGGTGTATTATATGCCACACTATTATATACTGTACATTTATTATATTCTGTAATGGTAAAATATTTTTTAGAAAAGTTTTTATTGCAACACCTAAACCTAAAGGGCAAATTAGGAGCTTTGAATATTACTTGACCACTATAATTTCTCAATAGTGTAGTACTATATATACTGTACATATATGTTCTGTATAGTTATTATATGACGTTATATTGTGTTATGATCTTTGATTCAGGATCCTGGCAGCTCTCCGATGCTATACATTATATAGTATTCTCTATATCAGGTTGTCCACATGATTTCAGCAGACTCTCGCAGGTTACTTTTGCTCCTGAGCACAGTACATGGAGGAGACGTCAGGGACGGAGACCGGGGGTTTCCATGACAACAAAGACACGCACGATGCAGAAAAACACATCAACTACACAAACAACCTCACATGACGAGACCCCCGCACACGTCACCAGGGTGATATCCACTGCATGGACTCATCCTGAAATAACCCCCACCATACATCATACTCCATACATGATATATTACACCATACATCATACTCCATACATGATATATTACACCGTACATCATACTCCATACATGATATATTACACCGTACATCATACTCCATACATGATATATTACACCATACATCATACTCCATACATGATATATTACACCGCACATCATACTCCATACATGATATATTACACCGTACATCATACTCCATACATGATATATTACACCGTACATCATACTCCATACATGATATATTACACCGTACATCATACTCCATACATGATATATTACACTGTACATCATACTCCATACATGATATATTACACCGCACATCATACTCCATACATGATATATTACACCGTACATCATACTCCATACATGATATATTACACCGTACATCATACTCCATACATGATATATTACACCATACATCATACTCCATACATGATATATTACACCGTACATCATACTCCATACATGATATATTACACTGTACATCATACTCCATACATGATATATTACACCATACATCATACTCCATACATGATATATTACACCGTACATCATACTCCATACATGATATATTACACTGTACATCATACTCCATACATTATATATTACACCGTACATCATACTCCATACATGATATATTACACCGTACATCATACTCCATACATGATATATTACACCATACATCATACTCCATACATGATATATTACACCGTACATCATACTCCATACATGATATATTACACCGTACATCATACTCCATATATGATATATTACACCATACATCATACTCCATACATGATATATTACACCATACATCATACTCCATACATGATATATTACACCATACATCATACTCCATACATGATATATTACACCGTACATCATACTCTATACATGATATATTACACCGTACATCATACTCCATACATGATATATTACACCATACATCATACTCCATACATGATATATTACACCGTACATCATACTCCATACATGATATATTACACCATACATCATACTCCATACATGATATATTACACCGTACATCATACTCCATACATGATATATTACACCATACATCATACTCCATACATGATATATTACACCGTACATCATACTCCATATATGATATATTACACCATACATCATACTCCATACATGATATATTATACCGTACATCATACTCCATACATGATATATTACACCGTACATCATACTCCATACATGATATATTACACCGTACATCATACTCCATACATGATATATTACACCGTACATCATACTCCATACATGATATATTACACCGTACATCCGACTCCATACATGATATATTACACCGTACATCATACTCCATACATGATATATTACACCGTACATCATACTCCATACATGATATATTACACCGTACATCATACTCCATACATGATATATTACACCGTACATCATACTCCATACATGATATATTACACTGTACATCCGACTCCATACATGATATATTACACCGTACATCATACTCCATACATGATATATTACACCGTACATCATACTCCATACATGATATATTACACTGTACATCATACTCCATACATGATATATTACACTGTACATCATACTCCATACATGATATATTACACCGTACATCATACTTCATACATGATATATTACACCATACATCCTACTCCATACATGATATATATTACACCGTACATCATACTCCATACATGATATATTACACCGTACATCATACTCCATACATGATATATTACACTGTACATCATACTCCATACATGATATATTACACTGTACATCATACTCCATACATGATATATTACACCGTACATCATACTTCATACATGATATATTACACCGTACATCATACTCCATACATGATATATTACACCGTACATCATACTCCATACATGATATATTACACCGTACATCATACTCCATACATGATATATTACACCGTACATCATACTCCATACATGATATATTACACCATACATCATACTCCATACATGATATATTACACCGTACATCATACTCCATAGATGATATATTACACCATACATCATACTCCATACATGATATATTACACTGTATATCATACTCCATACATGATATATTACACCATACATCATACTCCATACATGATATATTACACCATACATCATGCTCCATACATGATATATTACACTGTATATCATACTCCATACATGATATATTACACCATACATCATACTCCATACATGATATATTACACCGTACATCATACTCCATACATGATATATTACACTGTACATCATACTCCATACATGATATATTACACCATACATCATACTCCATACATGATATATTACACCATACATCATACATGATATATTACACCATACATCATACTCTATACATGATATATTACACCATACATCATACTCCATACATGATTTATTACAGCATACATCATGCTCCATACATGATATATTACACTGTATATCATACTCCATACATGATATATTACACTGTACATCATACTCCATACATGATATATTACACCATACATCATACTCCATACATGATATATTACACCGTACATCATACTCCATACTTGATATATTACACCATACATCATACTCCATACTTGATATATTACACCATACATCATACTCCATACATGATATATTACACCATACATCATACTCCATACATGATATATTACACCATACATCATGCTCCATACATGATATATTACACTGTACATCATACTCCATACATGATATATTACACTGTATATCATACTCCATACATGATATATTACACCATACATCATACTCCATACATGATATATTACAGCATACATCATGCTCCATACATGATATATTACACTGTATATCATACTCCATACATGATATATTACACCATACATCATACTCCATACATGATATATTACACTGTACATCATACTCCATACATGATATATTACACCATACATCATACTCCATACATGATATATTACACCATACATCATACTCCATACATGATATATTACACCGTACATTATACACCATCCTGTACATTATATATCACACGATACATTATACACTATACTGTACATTGTATTCTACATAACTCTGTACTGTACACTATACAACATGCCATACATTATAAACCACATATTATACACTACACTTTTTATACCACATCATACATGATATATTACAGCATACTGCATAAACCACAATATATATTATACTCTATAATCAGGTGCAATATATATCACCCTGTATATTATATATTACACCATATATTATATATCATACTTTATGTTATATACTATACTTCATACACCACACTGTACATTATGGTGCACAATATCTTATACACCAGACTGTACTTTATAGCCTACACCATACATTATACAACATGCCATACAGCACACAGTACATTATACATGTCATACATTATATACCACACCGTACATACTGCACATGATACTCTACACCACTCTGTTCTATACATTATACACCACATAATACATTATATAGCACACTGTACTTTATACCCTATACTGCACAAACACTGTACAAACAGCACACTGTACATTCGACAACATGCCATACAACATACACCACACTGTATATCATACATTACTCCATACATTACACACTATACTTTATTTTATACCCTACACCTACACCACTTTGTACTATACATTATACATCACGCCATACATTATACACACCATATAGAATACATTATACAGCACACTGTACATTATGTAAAATATCAAACATCATACAGCACAATGTACTGATTGGAGGGTTGCTTAGTCGCACACTGCTTACTATGTTGTTTAGATTTCTAGGAGTCGGGTTCCCACCCCATCAAATAATATATAGAAAAACTCCAGAGATATCACGATTCGTCGTTTCTTATTGAATCTGCAGCTGAATCTAGTTACGTTTCTGCGCGATTTGGCCTTTATCAAACTGGTGCCGCTGTTAGGGAGAATGGAAGATGATCAGCGCTCAAGAAGACAGGCGTGCGTCCGCACTGCGATGTGTATGCGCCCCCCGCGCCCAATATTCATTAAGAAACAGCACACTGTACATTATACATGTCATCCATCATACAGCACACTGTACATAATACATGTCATCCATCATACAGCACACCATACATTATACATGTCATCCATCATACAGCACACTGTACACTATACATGTCATCCATCATACAGCACACTGTACACTATACATGTCATCCATCATACCGCACACTGTACACTATACATGTCATCCATCATACAGCACACCATACATTATACATGTCATCCATCATACAGCACACTGTACATGTCATCCATCATACAGCACACTGTACATTATACATGTCATCCATCATACAGCACACCATACATTATACATGTCATCCATCATACAGCACACTGTACATTATACATGTCATCCATCATACAGCACACTGTTCACTATACATGTCATCCATCATACAGCACACCATACATTATACATGTCATCCATCATACAGCACACTGTACACTATACATGTCACCCATCATACAGCACACCCTACATTATACATGTCATCCATCATACAGCACACTGTACATTATACATGTCATCCATCATACAGCACACTGTTCACTATACATGTCATCCATCATACAGCACACCATACATTATACATGTCATCCATCATACAGCACACTGTACACTATACATGTCATCCATCATACAGCACACCCTACATTATACATGTCATCCATCATACAGCACACTGTACCAGGGGCGTTGCTAGGGTCTCAAAAGATCTGGGGCCCAAGCCCCAATGCATATGGCCCAATTCTCTAAGTTGACAACAGAAGACATTTTGCTGTACTTGCTATACAGCAGCACTTACCTCTCACATCCAGGGCCTCCAGGTGACGTCTCTTCTGATGTAGATCTTCTCTGTCATCATCTTCTCCATTCAGTCCGGACACTTCTCTCAGCCGCCTCGTCTCTGCAGAGTGTGACACACAGACATCTTAGCTTTCTCACTTTTCTGTACTCCCAAATACTATCCTGAAGAAAAATTAGTGCCATACAGATAATCTTCCCCATAGTAATAGTGCTCCTCATAGTCCCACCAATAGTAATTCCCTTCTAGAATATCCTCATTAGTAATACTGCCCCCTACAGTGCCCCCCAACAGTGATAGTGCTCCCCAAGAGTGTGCCCATTAGTAGAAGAGTCCCCAGTAGTAATAAGGCCCCCTATTGCTCCCCCAGTGGTAATAAAGCTCTATGCAGACCCGCTCAGTAGTAATAAGGCCCCCATAGTGCTCTTATAAGGCCCCCCATAATGCGGATCTATAAGTCCCTCCTACAGAGCCCCCAGTAGTAATAAGAACGCCTAATGCCACCTGGATTTAAAATGCCCCCACAGTGCCCCCAGTATATATAATGCCCCCTACTGTTATAATGCTCGCCCTGAAGTGCCCCAGTATTTATATTCCTCAGTTTAGTGTCCTCAGAAATTATAATTCCTCACCCCTCCACCATACAGTTCCATGTAAATAACATTATTTCCCTCCCTCCGCCATAGAGTCCCTCTCCCTTCACTTACCTCTCCTCATGTAGCAGACCTCACCACAGCTTCTTCCCAGGACTTCTCTTCACTGCTGAGCCTCCTGTCCTGCACTAGTCACATGATGGTGACATCACTGCAGGTCCTTTTCAGCTACTGCATTAAAGGGAACCTGTCACCAGGATTTTGTGCATAGAGCTGGGGACATGGGCTGCTAGATGGCCGCTAGCACATCCGCAATACCCAGTCCCCATAGCTCTCTGCGCTTTTATTGTGTTAAAAAACCTTTTTGATCAATATGCAAATGACCTGATATGAGTCCTGTATCCGGAGATGAGTCCAGCGGAAAGGAGCCCAGCACCGCCCGCGTCCTCCGAATCTCCTCCTTGCTGGCTGACGTCACAGAGCTGGAGCGCCAAAATCTTGCGATGCGCGAGCTAGCGCATGCGCAGTGTCGGCATCATGTTCATTCCCTGTGCTGGCATCAGCACAGGGAACGAACTACGCATGCGCTAGCTCGCACATCGCAAGATTTCGGCGCTCCAGCTCTGTGACGTCAGCCGGCAAGGAGGAGATTCGGAGGGCGCGGGGCGGTGCTGGGCTCCTTTCCGCTTGACTCCTCTCCGGACACAGGACTCATATCAGGTCATTTGCATATTGATCAAAAAGGTTTTTTAACACAATAAAAGCACACAGAGCTGTGGGGACTGGGTATTGCGGATGTGCTAGCGGCCATCTAGCAGTCCCTGTCCCCAGCTCTATGCACAAAATCCTGGTGACAGGTTCCCTTTAAGAACTGATCACATGGACTGTGATGTCATCACAGGTCCTTCAGCTCTTGCAGGGCATTAGATTCAATTGTATTGCCGTCCTGAGGATGGCAATACAGTTATATAGTTATATCTAGCAGGCAGGCAGTACATTCGGGGCCTGGGACAAAACATCAGGGGCCCAGGCCCCGAATGTTTTAACCTAGCAACGCCCCTGCACGATACATTATACACTATATCATACATTACGCCCCACACAGCATATTATTCACTATACCATGCGGTACACTTGGATATCATTGCTCTTTTTTATGTAATTGTTATTAATTGTAAGTTATTGGATTTGAGTCATACAACTAATGGACTCCGTGGTAGGCTCGTCACTGACAGGTCACGTGTGTCAGTGAAAACTGCTGTTATTGCGATTTGAGTTAAATGTTGGAATTCTTTATATTTCTGTCCCTAATGGTATTGTATGGATGCAGTGGGTCCCCCGGACACCATTGAGTTGTCACCACGTGGAAGGAATGGTACAGCGTGATGCACCCCAATGGGAAATAAGTCCAGAGAGTCGGGGTCTGCAGTAACCAGGGTGCTTCTTTACTGGAGAAACTCAAGTGCAAAATAATACAGGCAATGCACTGAGCTGGCTTCTGCAGTCTCCTCCCTGGCAGAAGAAGGTTCTGTGCTGAGGAAAGGCCTGAGCTAGCTGTCCCTCTCTCTGTCTCAGAAGGCTGGTGGCCCAGGGTCTGTGGCTCAGTCGTCTGGCTAGAGTCCTGGTCAACGGACTGGTAAGGCCACTTTCACATCTGCGCTGTTAATTCCGGTTTTGAGCTCTCAAAACCAGAATTAAACGGATCCATGCCATTTAATACATCCGGATGCAACGGTTTTGGCCAGATCTGGTTGCATTAAATCCAAACGCAGCAAACTGGATCCGGTATGAAAATCAACGTAAGTCAATGGGTGCCAGATCTGTTTCTTTTCTCTAGCAAAAAACAGATCCAGCACCATTGACTTACACAGATTTTCATTCCGGATCGGTTTGTTCTGTTTCGGCAAACCAAACACAAACCCAAAGCGGTTTTGTGTGCGGTGCCAAAATGCACAAAACGTAATGGATGCATCCTGATGACTTTTCTCCCCATTGACAATGAAATGGGACAAAACTGAACTGTTTAATTCTGCAATTGAAAATGCAGAATAACCTAACCCGGGATCTGTGGCTTAGTATCCCCGTATCAGCATCTTCAATTTGTCATTCGTACAGTCGGGCAGAGTCTCTTCTACTAAACACTGGTCCCCAGCAGACATCTAGGAGCTCTAACTGCTCTCCTTATATACAGTTTCTTACTGAACTAGTACCTTCTGATGGGAGGGTTGGAGTGGAGAAGCACAGCCTAAACAAAAACAATGTTGCAATTTCAGTCCGTCATAAAGTTTCAATACAAGTCTATGGGAATGACTGAGCGTTTTTTCTTCACAAAAACAAGTCTTCAGAAATAAACAAAAGAGCAATGGCAGTCAAAAGGTCAATGTCTCTGTTTCCTTCCAAAACTATGCAGAGTCATTTATAGTAACTCTGGAAGATTTCTAACTTCACAGTGAATAGATAGACTTCTCAGTATTAGCTGGCTGCATTAAAGGGAGTCTGTCATCAACATTTCTCCTTTGTAACCCTTCCCATAGCTTTCTAGCAGCCTTACAGTTAATAAAAACGTTACCTTTATAAGCAATTCTGGACTTACAAAACCGGCAAAAAACATCTTTGTAGCATATGCAAATGAGGTCTCGCAAGTGCCCAGGGGCGGCGGTACCCTCGTAGGTGCCTAGCTAGCTCAGCCTTATCGTCGCTTCCCCCCGCCCCTTCCTTCTCTCTGCCCGCCCATCCTTTCCCTCTGACCGCCCATCTACTAACTTCTTGTGTCGCCGAGATCCCGCGCCTGCGCACTCAGTTCGTCGGCCGGCGCATGCGCCGATGGACCGCCTCCTTTGTTGTGTTTTCGCGCCGCTAGCCTGCTGGTGCGCATTAATTACTGTGATGCCGTACAAGGAATGGGCATCGCAGTGCGCATGCGTGGAATCTCGGCGAAACAAGAAGTTAGTAGATGGGCGGTCAGAGGGAAAGGATGGGAGGGCAGAGGGAAGGAAGGGGCGGGGGGAAGCGACGATAAGGCTGAGCTAGCAGGGCACCTACGAGGGTAACGCCGCCCCTGGGCACTTGCGAGCCCTCATTTGCATATGCTACAAAGATGTTTTTTGCCGGTTTTATAAGTCCAGGATTGCTCATAAAGGTAACGTTTTTTTAACTGTAAGGCTACTAGAAAGCTATGGGAAGGGTTACAAAGGTGAAATGTTGATGACAGACTCCCTTTAACCCTTTCCATGGCACAGTGCAAATGAACAGGATATAGTACAATAAACATACAGTATAAAATACAGTTGAACAATATAAAACAGTATAAGTGTAAACAGCTGCATAAATCATAGTGCAGGTTAACCCTTCATAGTGCAATAAAGTAGGGAGTTGATGGCTTTGTGTAGTAGCAGTAGGGGCAAATGTCCACAAACATCCATACTCCAAAGTAGCCTTTCTGCAGGGTACTACAAGCTGGGGTGCCAGAAGATGGACCTGAGACTGATCCCTGGTTAGTCAGTCTAGCTCTGCCCGAGGAACAGTGAAGAGCTACACATGCAAGCTCCTCAGAGCTGGGCCCGAGCTCGGAGAACCAAAATCTCTGAGACTTATACAGCCAAGGAAGCTACTTTATTATCAAAAGCGCTACAGAGAGAATTAAAGTAGAAGATCCAGAATCTACAAGGCCATGCATTTGGAGTCAGTCAGTAAGGCATTATGCACATTTATGGAAAGAGAACTTCCTCTGTGAGAGGGAACATTGCTAATGCACCCTTCCACATTTGGAGACATTTGTATCTCATATCTGTACCTGAGGGCTCAGGAATTTGCAGATCATTGATACTAAATGGCCTGGAGACTTGACCATTTGCCAGCCAAGACACCTGCTGTCCTGCCCAGACCAACACCTAACATCAAGGGCACCCCAACTATCACCGGGCAGAAGCCCCAACATCAGGGCGTGACCAGAGAGAAGAAAGGGTGTGTCCTCCAGTCACTGCAGCCCCAGGGAATGACAGGAGAGACTGCCACCCTGAACTATGATTACTATTACCACCCTAAGGGCTACAACTACCACTTCCATCCTCCTCTCCTCTGGGTCACCACATCTGTATACTGAGAAGTCATGCCATAAGCCAATTCATTGTATGCTGCTGCCAAGAGAAGCCCAGGAGCTACATTCGGACACGGATCAATGTCGCCATGGGAACAGCATTATTGAGGCTGTGACCATGGGAACAATGTTATTGAAGTTATTACAGGTCTGTCACAGGCAGAGCATTCCACAAACTACAGGGGTGCAGCTACGAATTTTAATCCAGCCACCGAGAACATGACAGCCTTACCCGAGACATCTGGAAAACTGAGCCACGCCAGTGTATCCAATCCTATCATGTGTGATACTGTCTGCTTAGATGCTGTATCCAATCCCATCACGTGTGATACTGTCTGCTGAGATGCTGTATCCAATCCTATCATGTGTGATACTGTCTGCTTAGATGCTGTATCCAATCCCATTACGTGTGATACTGTCTGCTGAGATGCTGCATCCAGTCCTGTCATGTGTGATACTGTCTGCTTAGATACTGTATCCCATCTTATCTTGCATGATTCTGTCTGCTAAGCAACTGCATCCAGTCCTGTTATGTGTTATACTGTCTACTGTATCTAATCCAATCATGTGTGATACTGTCTGCTGAGATGCTGTATCTAATCATATCATGTGTGATACTGTCTGCTGAGATGCTGTATCCAATCGTGTCTGCCGAGATGCTGTATCCAATCCTATCATGTGTGATACTGTCTGCAGAGCTGCTGTATCTAATCCTATCATGTGGGATACTGTCTGCAGAGCTGCTGTATCTAATCCTATCATGTGTGATACTGTCTGCTGAGATGCTGTATCTAATCATATCATGTGTGATACTGTCTGCCGAGATGCTGTATCCAATCCTATCATGTGTGATACTGTCTGCTGAGCTGCTGTATCTAATCCTATCATGTGTGATACTGTCTGCTGAGATGCTGTATCTAATCATATCATGTGTGATACTGTCTGCCGAGATGCTGTATCCAATCCTATCATGTGTGATACTGTCTGCTGAGCTGCTGTATCTAATCCTATCATGTGTGATACTGTCTGCTGAGATGCTGTATCTAATCATATCATGTGTGATACTGTCTGCCGAGATGCTGTATCCAATCCTATCATGTGTGATACTGTCTGCAGAGCTTCTATATCTAATCCTATCATATGTGATACTGTCTGCTGAGCCGCTGTATCCAGATGCATGATACTGTCTGCACCCCAGTTTTATGGTTGTGGCCCTGTGATGGCTGCAGGGAAATTTCCCAGTGGGCCAATGCCTAGGAGGGCCACTCAGGCCCTCCTCACGGCCGCCACCCAGGTACATAATGATCGGATTCTCTCCTACTCACCTGGCCAGTAGCCCTCCTGAATTCAACTGTATCGACATCCTCAGGACAGCGATACAGTTGAATACTGTTGGACAGGTAGCAGTATTTTGTGCTGCACTGTGGTATTTGGTTCAGCAGGGGAGGTATATTGCTCTGCCCTGTGGTATTGCTGGCTCTCCTACTTCTGTTGTCGCTGCCTAATTATGTTGCCATCTTTCAGTTTGGACCCGCCTACAACATGGGGCTACTTTTAGTTTTTTCCAGGGCCACTTTTAGTTCCCAGTCCTCCCCTGGATGGGCGGTATTAGAATCCCTCAGGTGCAGGCCTCTCTGTTATGATGTTAGGTGGTGGCCGCCATCTTCCTTGGCTTCATTACTCTTCAGTCACTTTCTTTGGGTTCCTTGCAAGTATGTATCATGTGGAAACCTTAGAGACCCCATTATAGACAATGGGGTCTGTAACGAAACGGAAACACGGGCACAGATGTGAACCCCTATTATTAAGATAGGGGCTACACAGGACTTTGGCCTTACATCACTGTGTGCCGCTGCAGCATCACAACTAGAGAAAGTGAATGGGGTTCTACTACGACCTGCAAGCTGCTGCAGCCATGACCCAAGAGTCGCAAAATATACAAATTAACTTGCAAGTCGCAACATGATCCCATTCACTTTCACGAGGCTGTGCTCTTTGGTCATGCGATGTGCTGTGCGGTCAGAGTTGCTGTGTAGCCCGAGCATTTTCCACTCCAATGGGATTGAAAGTGCGTCTGCTCTGTCCAATCGTCCAGACATCCGTTTTGCGTCTGCTCTCTAGAGTCCGTGGAGACAGATTCATTCCAAAGCAATTATCATCTTCTGCGCTCACTCGCTGTTTATCATCATCGTCAAAACAGCAGCTGTCACTCAGCGGCCCGGAGCGTGGGAGGCGCTGCAGCTGTCATACAAGCGCACACGAGTGGACAAGTGACATCTCTTTACATTCCCGCTCCAATCATGACATCCCACAATAATTTCACATAAATAGAAATGATGCAGATGATGTAGTAGATGTCACCTGCAGTCCTATGTAACACCACAGATAACACAGCGATAGCTTTCAGAGTACAGATAATGTCGTAGATGTCACATGCAGTCCTATGTAACACCACAGATTATTATTATTATTTATTATTAAAGTGCCATTCATTCCAAAGGGGTAAACATACATAATACAGAAAATTGCACTAAGCATAAACAAGACGAGTTACAGACTGGTACAGAAGGAGAGAGGGCCCTGCCCCTGAGGGCTTACAATCTACATGGTATGGGAGAAGGACACAGTAGGTGCGGGTGACGTTGATCATGGCGGTATAGAGGCAGCAGGGTCACTGGTTGTAGGCTTGTCTGAAGAGGTGGGTTTTCAGGTTTCTTTTAAAGGATTCCACTGTAGGTGAGAGTCTGATATGTTGGGGTAGCGAGTTCCAGAGTGTGGGGGCTGCACGGGAGAAATCTTGGAGGCGATTGTGGGAAGAGGTGATAAGAGGAGAGGAGAGAAGGAGGTCTTGTGAGGATCGGAGAGTGCGTGTGGGGATGTATCGGGAAAGTAGCTCAGAGATGTAGGGAGGGGACAGGTTATGGACGGCCTTGTATGTATTTGTTAGTACTTTGAAGTGAATTCGCTGGGCAATGGGGAGCCAGTGAAGGGATTGGCAGAGGGGAGAGGCAGAGGAGTAACAGGTCGAGAGGTGAATTAGTCGGGCAGCAGAGTTGAGGATAGATTGGAGGGGTGCAAGAGTGCTAGATGGAAGGCCACAGAGGAGAGTGTTGCAGTAGTCTAGGCGGGAGATGATGAGGGCATGTACAAGCATTTTTGCAGCTAACACAGTGATTACTGTCCGAGTACAGATAATGTAGTAGATGTCACCTGCAGTCCTATGTAACTCCATAGATAACTCAGTGATAATTCTGAGTACAGATAATGTACATGTCACCTGCAGTCCTATGTAACACCACAGATAAAACAGTGATAACTCTGAGTACAGATAATGCAGTAGATGTCACCTGCAGTCCTATGTAACACCACAGATAACAAAGTGATAACTCTCTGAGTACAGATAATGTAGTAGATGTCACCTGCAGTCCTATGTAACACCACAGATAACAAAGTGATAACTCTCTGAGTACAGATAATGTAGTAGATGTCACCTGCAGTCCTATGTAACACCTCAGATAACAAAGTGATAACTCTCTGAGTACAGATAATGTAGTAGATGTCACCTGCAGTCCTATGTAACACCACAGATAACACAGTCAGAACTCCCAGAATACAGAGAATGTAGTAGATGTGACCTGCAGTCCTGTGTAACCCTACAGATAACACAGTGATAACTCCCAGAATACATATCATGTAGTAGATGTCACCTGCAGCCCTATGTAACACCATAGAAAACAGTGATAACTCCCAGAGTACAGATAATGTAGTTGATGTGACCTGCAGTCCTGTGTAAACCCACAGATAACACAATGAGAACTCCCACAGTACAGATAATGTAGTAGATGTGACCTGCAGTCCTATGTAACACAACAGATGACACAGCGATAGCTCTCTGAGTACAGATAATGTAGTAGTTGTCACCTGCAGTCCTATGTAACACCATAGATAACTCAGTGGTAACACTCTGAGTACAGATAATGTAGTAGATAGTACCTGCAGTCCTATGTAACACCACAGATAATACAATGGTATACCTCTGAGTGCAGATAATCTAGTAGATGTCACCTGCAGTCCTATGTAACACCACAGATAACTCAGTGATGACTATGAATACAAATAATGCAGTGAGTGATACCTGCAGTCCTATGTAACTTAGTGTGCTACCACCACTCAGCTCTGCTATATCTGTCAGCAGATATTCGTGTCCTCCATACAACAGGTTGTGTTCTCACTTTCCTGCTTCCTTGCTCCATCTGTGCTTTCCTTACGCTCCGTCTTCCTCATCCTTGACATCAAGGTTACAGTCACTTTGACTTTCTCTCTCATTCAACCTCACCCCCCCCCCCCCCCAAATCTCTAGCCGTGAAAGTGTTAACCTTTCCATGACATTGCATTAACCCGTGGCTCCTCTAACCTACCTTTAGAGATACAGGAGCCCATGATGGTGACTTGCGTGCCATGAAACCCTTGGATGATGAGAGTCAGCTCCGTGGACTCACTTTCCCCACCAAAGATCCAAATCTCATTGTGAATGGAAAAAGAGATTCCAGAGGTTATTGAAATCCCGGGCTCTCCTCCACGCAGCTGGGGATCTGGGACCTTTCACCTGGTTAATCCAGCGTTGTCTCTGGGTTGGAGTTGGCAGGGGGTCAGTTTGGTGGGGCTGATAGACATGGCAGTGCCAGGAAGAGGGAGCCTCTGTCTGCATACGCCTCTATGTGTACAGATTACACTGGGAATAACGAGCAAGGAATGAGCGTCACGTTGAGGAGCGCTGTTGCTCGGCTGCAGATTCCGCCCCTCTCTCCTCTTTGGGAGGGTTTGTCGTGTAACTGGGGACAGGAAGGATCTGGCTTCATCTTTTATCTGTGGAGGTGACAGTGGCCGATGCTCCTCCAGGGATTAACGCTACGTCGGCCGGAGAGAAGCTTTGTTGCACACGGCAGCAACAGGCGAAAAGCTTCCATTGCTGGTGACACCGGGTCGTCGTGTGGCAAGATACCAGACCTCACCTGATGCATCTGACAATAGAGCCTCCTCCTGTTCTGTAATCACACCCGAGCGGCCTCATGGATGACTGTGTCAAGAGAGATGTCATGTAATAATGAATCATTACTGAGATGTCAGGGGATCATACAGATCTACAGCAAAAAGTCTGGTCTAAATCACAAATCACCGCTCCCTTAAAATCAAGGGACACCCAGTAGTCCTGGAGGCATTAATGAATTCATATCCAGGAGCCCCTGAGTTATATCAGTGATTCTAAAACTGGGGATGGAGCCACAACCAACTTTCCAGGGCTGTCAAAAGTTAGACAGAAATGAATTTATCACAATATAAGGGTCCATTCACACGTCCGCAGTGTTTTGCGGATCCGCAAAACACCGGGCCGGAACCCCAATAGAAATGTCTATTATTGTCCGCAGCTCCTAAAATTCCTAGGTCCTTTTCCATGTCAGTGTTACCCAGTGTTTTACCATTTAGTATGTACGGGTGACTTGCATTATTCCTTCCTATGTGCATAACCTTACATTTATCAGTGTTAAACCTCATCTGCCACTTATCTGCCCAAGCCTCCAATCTATCCAGATCCCTCTGTAGCAGCATACAGTCCTCTGTAGTATATAAAATCAGTGCCTTGAAAAAGTATTCATATCTCTTGAACTTTTCCACATTTTTTCATGTTCTACCCATTAACATAAATGTATTTTATTGTGATTTTATGTGATAGACCAACACAGAGTAGCAAGTATGTGTGAAGTGAAAAGAAAATGACGCATGGTTTTATAATAATTTATTATTATAAATAAAAATCTGAAAAGTGTGGCGTGCATTTGTAGTCAGCCCCCTGTACTCTGATACCCCTAAATAAAATCCAGTGTGACCAATTGCATTCAGAAGTCACCTAATTAGTAAGTCCACTTGTGTGTAATGTATTCTCAGTATAACTACAGCAGTTCTGTGAAGGTTTCAGAGGTTGGTTAATGAACATTATTGATCAAACAGCCTCATGAAAACCAAGGAACACACAAGACAGGTCAGGGATAAGGGTGTGGAAAAGTGTAAAGTAGGGTTAGGTTAAAAAGAAAATATCCCAAGCTCTGAACATCTCACGGTGCACTGTTCAATCCATCATCCAAAAATAGAAGGAGTATGGCAAAACGTCAAACCTACCAAGACATGGCTGTCCACCTAACCTGACAGCCCAGGCAAGGAGAGCACTAATTAGAGAAGCAGCCAAGAGGCCCATGGTCACTCTGGAGGAGCTACAGAGATCCACAGCTCTGACGGAAGAATCTCTTCCCAGGACAGCTATTAGTCGTGTACTCGACAAATCTGGCCTTTATGGAAGAGTGGCAAGAAGAAAGCCATTTTTGAAAGCAAGCCATAAGAAGTCCCATTTGCAGTTAGCCACAAGCCATGTAGGGGACACAGCAAACATGTGGAAGAAGGTGCTCTGGTCAGATGAGACCAAAGTTAAACATTTTGTCCTAAATGCAAAACGCTGTGTGTGGAGGAAAACTAAGACTGCACATCACCCTGAACACAACATCCCCACCGTGAAACATGGTTTTGGAAGCATCCTGCTGTGGGAATGCTTTTCTCTAACAGGGACAGGGAAGCTGGTTAGAGTTGATGGGAAGGTGGATGGAGCTAAATACAGGGCAATCCTGGAGGAAAACCTGGTAGCAGACATCCCAACCTGCAAAAACTCATTTCAGGGAGGTTTTCTTTTCTTTTCTTTCACAAACTTTTTATTACATTTTCCAAACATATGCAGTATCTGCACACTTTGCTCTATGGTGTGGAGGACTGGGCTCATTACCCTGCTCCAAATTATCATATTTATGTATATGATTAAAGGGATTCTGTCACCACCTATAAGCCCTGTGAGCTAAACATCTGCTCATGTCCAGGGCAGCATTCTGATTTCTAACGTGGCCTTATAAAAGCTATTTGTGGCTTTATTCTGCGGAAAAACAGGGTTTACTAACCTGTCAATCATTGAATTAAGGTGCCCAAGCAGGGGAGGTCTGTGGATGCATGGTGCCCGGCTGCACGCATCGCCGTTCGTGCCCAGCGCCGCCTTCTACTCCTCAGTGCCGCCTCTCCCTCCCTCCTCCCGCTTTGAGATCCTGCGCGTGCGCACAGGCTCAGCCTGATGCGACGTTGCGGACTGCTGCCATCGGCTTCTTCTTGCACTGTGCGCACCCGCCGAGAAGGGGACATTGCTACAGGTTGCCGGAAAGGTTTACTGCGAGTAAACTAGAGATGGGAAGTTCGGATCTTTCACATGAATCGGTTCATTTGAATCAGTTCATTCAAATGAACCGATTCATGAATCGAATCTTCGGTTCATTCGCTGAGCTGACAAGAAGCAAGTGAACCGAAGCTTAGGTTGCGCACTGTGCGGATGCTTCGATTCACTTGCTGACTCGCTGAGTCGGCTCTTGGTCTGAGTCAGGAAGTTTATTCTTTAAAACCCTGTGTGTAATTATCTACCCCACTGTAGGAAAAAAACAAGCATCCAGGGGGGGTGAATTTAACACTGGGGTAAATAATATAATTAAAATGGAGGGTTAAATGTGTAAATGTATTAAAAAAAAATACATCTCTCTCAATAGTTATATAGCTACTGAATGAGACAGAAGAAGGGATGCCTTTAACATATATATCTCCTTGAGAAGCCAATTTGACCCTAAAGGGTTAATTCAACCTGTAATCTAAACTCTGTCCTGTCACTTCTCTTATCTCTCTGCTCTGCTATCAGTAAACCTTTGGGTCATGGAGCCAATAGCGGGAGACTCCTTGAACCTGCGGGAGACTTGAGATCCCTGTGGTAGAGGCTGCAAAAGACTTGATACTGGGGCAGAGGTTCACCTTCCAGTAGGGCAACGACCCTAAACATCTATCCAGTGCTACAATTGAAGGGTTTAGATCAAAGCATATTCATGTGTTAGAATGGTCCAGTTAAAGTCCAGACCTAAATCCCATTAAGAATCTGAGGCAAGACTGGGAAATTGCTGTTCACAGACGCTCTCCATCCAGTCTGACTGAGCTTGAGCAAAGAAGAATGGACAAAATGTGAGCCTCTCGATGTAGAAATCTGGTAGATACATACTCCAAAAGACTTGCAGCTGTAATTGCAGCAAAAGGTAGTCCTACAAAGTATTAAGTCGGAAGGGGTGTGGGGGGAGGGGGGGCTGAATACAAATGCAAGCCATAGTTTCCAGATTTTTATAAAAATAAAAAAAAGAGAAAAAAATGTATAATTTTCTTTTCACTTCACACATACTTGCTACTTTGTGTTGGTCTATCACATAAAATCCCCAAAAATACATTTACGTTTGTGGGTGTAATGTGAAAAAATTTGGAAAAGTTCAAGAGGTATGAATACTTTTTAATGGCACTGTCTATACAGAATACTGTCCTCTGTAGTATATATACAGTATACTGTCCTCTGTAGTATACATACAGTATACTGTCCTCTGTAGTATACATACAGTATACTGTCCTCTGTAGTATACATACAGTATACTGTCCTCTGTAGTATACATACAGTATACTGTCCTCTGTAGTATACATACAGTATACTGTCCTCTTTAATATATTAATATATCATTAATATATTGAACAGAATAGCCCACTAGTGACAGTCACCCAATCTGAGTAGGTACCATTAATACCCACTTTCTGTTTTCTATTACTGAGCCATGATGTTCTATTGAATGTACTCAGGGCCGGTGCAAGGATTTTTGCCGCCCTAGGCAAGATAAAAAATGCCGCCCACCCCCCCCCCCCCCTTATCAGATGATCTGCCCATATGACATCACATATGTTCCACCCCTTTTTCAGCATTTAAATTAAAAGAACTGCTATGTTTCCCTTAGGGTTAATCAAGCTTCTTGTAGCTGTCTCCCTGACAGCCGCTAGAGGTGCTTCCGCGATTCTCACTGTGAAAATTACAGTGGGAAGACGCGGAACAAAGTTTTGAATGCGTGCACATGTGCATTCGCAGCTGAGAGGAGGATCGGGGAAAAGAGTTTCCAGTGCCGACGCTGGAGAAAGGTATGTGGCTGAAGGGGTTTTAACCCCTTCAGCCCAGTGGGAGGGGGACACGAGGGTGCCCCACTCCTAACAACTATACAGGTTCTTCTCAAAAAATTAGCATATTGTGATAAAGTTCATTATTTTCTGTAATGTACTGATAAACATTAGACTTTCATATATTTTAGATTCATTACACACAACTGAAGTAGTTCAAGCCTTTTCTTGTTTTAATATTGATGATTTTGGCATACAGCTCATGAAAACCCCAAATTCCTATCTCAAAAAATTAGCATATCATGAAAAGGTTCTCTAAACGAGCTATTAACCTAATCATCTGAATCAACTAATTAACTCTAAACACCTGCAAAAGATTCCTGAGGCTTTTAAAACTCCCAGCCTGGTTCATTACTCAAAACCGCAATCATGGGTAAGACTGCCGACCTGACTGCTGTCCAGAAGGCCATCATTGACACCCTCAAGCAAGAGGGTAAGACACAGAAATAAATTTCTGAACGAATAGGCTGTTCCCAGAGTGCTGTATCAAGGCACCTCAGTGGGAAGTCTGTGGGAAGGAAAAAGTGTGGCAGAAAACGCTGCACAACGAGAAGAGGTGACCGGACCCTGAGGAAGATTGTGGAGAAGGACCGATTCCAGACCTTGGGGGACCTGCGGAAGCAGTGGACTGAGTCTGGAGTAGAAACATCCAGAGCCACCGTGTACAGGCGTGTGCAGGAAATGGGCTACAGGTGCCGCATTCCCCAGGTCAAGCCACTTTTGAACCAGAAACAGCGGCAGAAGCGCCTGACCTGGGCTACAGAGAAGCAGCACTGGACTGTTGCTCAGTGGTCCAAAGTACTTTTTTCGGATGAAAGCAAATTTTGCATGTCATTCGGAAATCAAGGTGCCAGAGTCTGGAGGAAGACTGGGGAGAGGGAAATGCCAAAATGCCTGAAGTCCAGTGTCAAGTACCCACAGTCAGTGATGGTCTGGGGTGCCATGTTAGCTGCTGGTGTTGGTCCACTGTGTTTTATCAAGGGCAGGGTCAATGCAGCTAGCTATGAGGAGATTTTGGAGCACTTCATGCTTCCATCTGCTGAAAAGCTTTATGGAGATGAAGATTTCATTTTTCAGCACGACCTGGCACCTGCTCACAGTGCCAAAACCACTGGTAAATGGTTTACTGACCATGGTATTACTGTGCTCGATTGGCCTGCCAACTCTCCTGACCTGAACCCCATAGAGAATCTGTGGGATATTGGGAAGAGAAAGTTGAGAGACGCAAGACCCAACATTCTGGATGAGCTTAAGGCCGCTATCGAAGCATCCTGGGCCTCCATAACACCTCAGCAGTGCCACAGGCTGATTGCCTCCATGCCACGCCGCATTGAAGCAGTCATTTCTGCAAAAGGATTCCCGACCAAGTATTGAGTGCATAACTGAACTTAATTATTTGAAGGTTGACTTTTTTTGTATTAAAAACACTTTTCTTTTATTGGTCGGATGAAATATGCTAATTATTTGAGATAGGAATTTGGGGTTTTCATGAGCTGTATGCCAAAATCATCAATATTAAAACAAGAAAAGGCTTGAACTACTTCAGTTGTGTGTAATGAATCTAAAATATATGAAAGTCTAATGTTTATCAGTACATTACAGAAAATAATGAACTTTATCCCAATATGCTAATTTTTTGAGAAGAACCTGTATAGTGCCAGGGAAATGAGTTTGTTTTCCTGGCACTATAGTGCTCCTTTAACACCAGTACTGCACAGTGTCTGTTCTCTGCAGGAACAGGCTATAGACACCAGTACCACTACATTAAACTGTACTGGTTCTGGGACTATAGTGTCCTTTTAGGCTCCATTCACACGTTCGCAATTTCGTTCTGCATTTTGCGGAACGGAATTGCGGACCCATTCATTCCTATGGATCCGCACTTCCGGGTTACATGTCCTATTCTTGTCCGCAATTGCGGACAAGAACAGGCATATTCTATTAGTGCCGGCAATGTGCGGTCCGCAAAATGCGGAACGCACATTGACGCTTTCCGTGTTTTGCGGATCCGCAGCTCCGTGTATCCGCAAAACACGTTGCGGACGTGTGAATGGAGCCTTAATGTGAGGTAAATTTGTTTCCAATGTAGTATTAATAACTAAACAATTAAATAATAAACATATTGTATTGTCTACTTACCACCAGGACAATAAGATGATCTGGTCTCTGGCTGCAGTCTGGCTCTGGGGACTCCCTTGTCACTCTCTTCTCCCCCCCTCCCTTGTCACTCTCTTCTCCCCCCCTTCCTTGTCACTCTCTTCTCCCCCCCTCCCTTGTCACTCTCTTCTCCCCCCCCCCCTCCCTTGTCACTCTCTTCTCCCCCCTCCCTTGTCACTCTCTTCTCCCCCCCCTTGTCACTCTCTTCTCCCCCCTCCCTTGTCACTCTGTCCCCCCCTCCCTTGTCACTCTCTTCTCCCCCCTCCCTTGTCACTCTCATTCCCCCCCTCCCTTGTCACTCTTATTTACTCCCCCCTCCCTTGTCACTCTCATTTACTCCCCCCTCCCTTGTCACTCTCATTTACTCCCCTCTCCCTTGTCATTTTCTTCTCCCCCCCTCCCTTGTCACTCTCTTCTCCCCCCTCCCTTGTCACTCTCTTCTCCTCCCCTCCCTTGTCATTCTCTTCTCCCCCCCTCCCTTGTCACTCTGTTCTCCCCCCTCCCTTGTCACTCTCTTCTCCTCCCCTCCCTTGTCATTCTCTTCTCCCCCCCTCCCTTGTCACTCTGTTCTCCCCCCTCCCTTGTCACTCTCTTCTCCCCCCTCCCTTGTCACTCTCATTTCCCCCCTCCCTTGTCACTCTCATTTACTCCCCCCTCCCTTGTCACTCTCATTTACTCCCCCCCCTCCCTTGTCACTCTCATTTACTCCCCCCTCCCTTGTCACTCTCATTTACTCCCCCCTCCCTTGTCACTCTCATTTACTCCCCCCTCCCTTGTCATTCTCTTCTCCCCCCCTCCCTTGTCACTCTGTTCTCCCCCCTCCCTTGTCACTCTCTTCTCCCCCCTCCCTTGTCACTCTCATTTCCCCCCTCCCTGGTCACTCTCATTTACTCCCCCCCTTTCTTGTCACTCTCATTTACTCCCCCCCCTCCCTTGTCACTCTCATTTACTCCCCCCCTCCCTTGTCACTCTCATTCCCCCCCACTCCCTTGTTACTCTCATTTCCCCCCCCCACTCCCTTGTCACTCTCATTCCCCCCCACCTCTAATGTAGCGTGGCCGAGCTCTGTTCGATCCGCGGTACAGGAGCATTTGTTTCCTGTACCCGGCCGGACTGAAAGGAAGTGCACACAAAAGATCCTGTACCGCGGACCGAACAGAGCTCGGTCACGCTACATTAGAGGCGCTTCCCTCCTGTCAGTCCCTTTATTCAGGCTGTGCCCGGGTGGTGCACAATCATAGACTCACCAGCCCGGGCAGTGCGGCAGCCGCCCGGTGCGGGGGAGGGCCCGCCGCCGTACTTAAACCAAAAAACTTGCGGCATTGTTTTTTTTTTAAAACCGCACAGGGCCGGCGCCCCCTGCTAAATTGCGCCCTAGGCGGCTGCCTAGGTCGCCTTACAGGTGGCGCCGGCCCTGTACTAACCTTTTATGTGGCACAGTATGAAATGCTTGGAGAAGTCAAGATATATGACATTCATTGACTCACTTTGGTCAAGTCTAGAACTTACCTCTTCATAGAAACTGATTAGATGAGTTTGACAGGACTGATCCCTCGTAAATCCGTGCTGATACGGCATTATGAGCTTGTTTTCATTGAGGTACTCCAGGTACTCAAACACTTTAGCCACGACAGATGTTAGACTTCTCGGCCTATCGTTTCTGGGCTCTGTTTTTGTCCCCATTTTGAATATTGGCCTCACATTTGCTGAGCGCCAATCCTGTGGAACAGACCCTGTCATTATAGAGTCCATAAATATCCGAAATAAGGGTCTGTCTGTTACATTACGTAACTCACTTAGGATATGGGGGTGTATACCATCTGGACCTGGTGATTTGTCTATTTTAATCTTTTTTAAGACACTACTGCCAGTTTTTTCTGGGTCAGACAGGCCACATTTATTACTTTGAAACGTCAGCTTTTCATCTGACATTTAATATAGCTCAGTAAACACAGTGGCAAAAAATATTTAATAAATTAGCTTTTTCCCTTATCCTCACTCCTTAAAGGCAAACACTCAAATTGAATAATTTTACCATTTATATACTGTATATCTGAAAAACATTTTATAGTTATACTCTATACCATGGGTACTCAAGTACTTTTTGTAAAGGTCCACATACCTGAGTCTGCTGTAGGATGAAGTTCCGAGCTGCAGGAGGGACAACACTATTGGTGTGTAGCACTGCATTTTTTTTTTTTTTACAATAATCCCCACCTCCAAGCCTACCTAATTTCCTTTCTGCTGACCAAACAGTAAGAATGTCCTTTCAGTGCCTCCTAACAATAATGATGACCCTTTAATGCCCCTCAGACAGTATGATATCTCTTTAGTGCTCCACAGAGTATGATACACCTAAGTCCACCTTCACAGCAGGGTGATCCCTTGCTGCCCCCACATATTATGATGCTCTTTAGTGCCCCTGACACATTGTGATGCCTCCTTAGTTTCTCCCTACAGAGTATGAATACCCTAAGTGCCCCCTGACAGTAGTAATGCCCTATCTGTGCCCCTTCACAGCTGTAATGCCCTCACTGTGCCCAGGGGCGTAGCTAAAGGCTCATGGGCCCTGGTGCAAGAGTTCAGCTTGGGCCCCCCTTCCCTCAGTGCTCTGTGGCCAGGGGTAGGGGAGCACAGAGCCTTCCTGCTGCCTGAGGCAAAAATTGAAACGGCACCCCCCCCCCCCATTCTAAATTCTCGACCTAACCCCTTCCCTCCAGCTAGAGATGTGACGCTCAAGCACTTTCTATAATACTGGTGTCTTCTTATGTGACACAAGGGTCTTTGGGCCCCCTTAGGCTCCTGGGCCCGGTAGCGACTGCTACCTCTGCACCCCCTATGAAGAAGGCACAATGGGGATTATTACTGTGAAGGGGGCATAGTAAGCCCTTACCTGTGCCTGTGCCGCAAGCCGGTCTGAAAACAAATGCGGTCACCGGGAGTAGGCAGTTCCGAGAACAGCCACCGGGGGCCTTCATCGGGCTGTTCTCGGAAGTGCCTGCTCCCGGTGACCGCATTTGTTTTCAGACCGGCTCGCGGCACAGGCACAGGTAAGGGTTTACCTGTGCCTTGCTGGACTTGTGAAAAAAGAGGGCAGCCCGCATATGTTCACGGGCGAACAATGCGAACTGGCCATCGCTGTTCATCAGTCCCTCTGAGAGCTGAAGACAACACACCACTTGACGATCCCGGTCTTTGTGACAGATTGCCCTGCCTATACCCCTAATGTACGAGTCTCCCACTCCCAGCACCTGTCTGACCTGCACTTCTGGAGCTTGCTGGAGCTGACATTCCCCTGACTGGCAGAGTGTCTGGCTGTAGCAGTGACATCCCTGGACTGACATCCACCTCATCTGCCAACTTGCCAAACTTTTTGGATTGTGTCCGATGAGGGCTAGCCTTCTTGACACACTCTTTCTTCTATCCCGCCTTCCATTACCCAGCTACCTACCTCACTTTCCTGCACCTCCATACTGCCACTCTGCCCAGGGGCAGAGTGGGAAAAAAACTAAAAGTGGCCCCAATGTTGTAGGTAGGTCCAAATTGACAGAAGGTGGGGCCAATACCAGTTTGCAGGGTCAGCAATACCATAGTGCAGCCCAGAATACCTTCCCAAATAACCAAACACCACAATGAAGCACAAAATAGCTCCGCAAAAGCTTGTCCCTCTATGGTGGCCATCAATAGCTACCTCGTTCTGTCCTCCTCCTCTAATTGTCTCTAATTAAGATATGGACCAAGGGGCTTAGAAGGTGAGATGTGGGCCATGACACCAAGCTATCCCTACCTTCAGCATGATGCCTGGACTTCCTCTAATAATGACCCCAATAGTGACCCTAGTAGTATGTACCCAACTAGCGGCAGTGAGGAGGGTTCAGGTGGCCCCATAGGCATCGGCCCACCGGGAAAATTCCCTATAGGGTCTGTGGCCAGTTTGCCCCCGACCCTCCCCCACATCTACCCCAAAAAGAGTCTGCTCAATGTGCAGCAAACTCCTTGCCATATTATCATGGAATCGCAGTGTTGGAATTTGCTTAGATCCAGGATCTAGATTTCCATTCACTCACATTTTGGACAACAACATGAACCCTCAAACAGCTGCTCAAGGACTGCGCACATTGCACAAGATATACACTTGTCAACCATAGAGCACATATTTGCTAATGGGGATTACACCAGGGAAACAAATCAAGGTAAGTGACACAATGCAATGAAAGTGATAAACAAGCTAATGAATGAAGTTTTCTTGTAAAGTCACAGAAACTAAAGTCACTTAATCTCTCATCAAACGTTTAAAGGGGTTCTCTAAGAGTATAAAATGTCCCCTCATGTGCCGGGCACCCCAAATGGAATATACATAGCCCGCTCCCTGTGCCGCTCTTGGTCCCCGCACTGACGCTGCTGCTTCTCCATGCACACAGATGAAAACATCCGGTGTCGGGGGGAGCAGCCAATGGCAGGCGGGGACTGGTACGAGCCTTCCTAGCGTCACCAGCTATGCTAGGGAGGCTTGTCCCGATCCCCGCCTGCCATTGGCTGCTCCCCCTTCCCCCCCCCCGACACCGGATGTTATTATTAGTGTGCAGGGAGAAGCAGCAGCGGCGGTGCGGGGACCAGGAGCGGCACAGGGAGCGGGGACCAGGGTAAGTATATTCCATGTGGGGTGCCCGTCACAGCTGGGGACATTTTATACTCTTGGAGAACCCCTTTAAGACAAAACATACTTTAGATGAAAACACACTTGCTAACTCACTTTTCAGTCTGCTTATAATGCTATCATTCTGCAAACAGTCTGCAGAATTTTCCTCTGGATTCATTGCACAAGAATATAACTACTATAATACTGCTCCTATGTACAGGAATATAACTACTATAATACTACCTCCTATGTACAAGAATATAACTACTATAATACTGCCTCCTATGTACAAGAATATAACTAATATAATACTGCTCCTATGTACAAGAATATAACTACTATAATACTGCTCCTATGTACAAGAATATAACTACTATAATACTGCCTCCTATGTACAAGAATATCACTACTATAATACTGCTCCTATGTATAAGAATATAACTACTATAATACTGCTCCTATGTATAAGAATATCACTACTATAATACTGCCTCCTATGTACAAGAATATAACTACTATAATACTGCCTCCTATGTACAAGAATATAACTAATATAATACTGCCTCCTATGTACAAAAATAAAACTACTATAATACTGTCCCTATGTACAAGAATATAACTACTTTAATACTGCTCCTATGTACAAGAATATAACTACTATAATACTGCTCATATGTACAAGAATATAACTACTATAATACTACCTCCTATGTACAAGAATATAACTACTATAATACTGCCCCTATGTACAAGAATATAACTACTATAATACTGCTCCGATGTACAAGAATATAACTACTATAATACTGCTCCTATGTACAAGAATATAACTACTATAATACTGCTCATATGTACAAGAATATAACTACTATAATAATGCCCCTATGTAGAAGAATATAACTACTATAATACTGCCCCTATGTACAAGAATATAACTACTATAATACTGCTCCTATGTACAAGAATATAACTACTATAATACTGCTCCTATGTACAAGAATATAACTACTATAATACTGCCTCCTATGTACAAGAATATAACTAATATAATACTGCCTCCTATGTACAAAAATAAAACTACTATAATACTGTCCCTATGTACAAGAATATAACTACTTTAATACTGCTCCTATGTACAAGAATATAACTACTATAATACTGCTCATATGTACAAGAATATAACTACTATAATACTACCTCCTATGTACAAGAATATAACTACTATAATACTGCCCCTATGTACAAGAATATAACTACTATAATACTGCTCCTATGTACAAGAATATAACTACTATAATACTGCTCCTATGTACAAGAATATAACTACTATAATACTGCTCATATGTACAAGAATATAACTACTATAATAATGCCCCTATGTAGAAGAATATAACTACTATAATACTGCCCCTATGTACAAGAATATAACTACTATAATACTGCTCCTATGTACAAGAATATAACTACTATAATACTGCTCCTATGTACAAGAATATAACTACTATAATACTGCTCATATGTACAAGAATATAACTACTATAATAATGCCCCTATGTAGAAGAATATAACTACTATAATACTGCTCATATGTACAAGAATAAAACTACTATAATACTGCTCCTATGTACAAGAGTATAACTACTATAATACTGCTCCTATGTACAAGAGAATAACTACTATAATACTGCTCCTATGTACAAGAATATAACTGCTATAATACTGCTCCTATGTACAAGAGTATAACTACTATAATACTGCTCCTATGTACAAGAATATAACTACTATAATACTGCTCCTATGTACAATAATATAACTACTATAATACTGCTCTTACGTATGTATGTCTGTCTATTAGCTGGAGAACAGTGCTTTGTTGAGTGTTTCCGCTCCTTCGTTCGTGGGTTCAGCACCCAGAACGTAATTGAAATTAATGGGACCCTTTATTAGCCGTATTAACCCATCTCCCAGCTTTCGAGAATGCATAATGCTGATAATACTCCTCTACTGTTCTGTGCAGTTCAGTTTCCTAATACATTAGTACACAGCTCTAAATGCCTGACGTCACCACTAGGAGGCGCTCCCTGCATGAGTAGTGACAGCTTCCAATGAACTCAATAAGAGCTGCATCTCTCCTAATAATTGCCCCCTAGTGGAATTTGCTGGCAGCCATAATTCCATGATTTCTGGACTCTAGCAGTATGGCTGCTCCTCTTGTGGGTGAGCTTGCATCTATCAGACATCTGTGATATATCCATCTCTGGGACCCATTCATCCTAGCTGCAGTGGCCATAATCCAGTGATCGGGTCGAGGGACGGTGCCTGTCCCAGACGTAGGGGCCACAGCTGTCGGACACGTAGGGAATATCCTGTGGATACGACAAGCGAGCGGCCCCTGAAACCGAGGGATTACTTGTGGCGAACGTGTAACGCAAAGGCTAGGCTTAGATACACAGTTTCAGCAGACTGTATCACACATGATAGGATTAGATACACCAGCTCAGCAGACAGTATCACACATAAAAGGCTTAGATACCAAGGCATGAAACCACTAGTCATTTACTAGTGGAGGATGTTTAACACAAAGGCTAGGCTTAGATACAACAACTCAGCAGACAGTATCGCACATGATTGGATTAGATACAACAGACAGTACCACGTATGACAGGATTAGATACAGCAGCTATCATCCCGCCCAGGAGTAGATATTACTGTAGATACAGTGGTCCAGTATCACACATGACAGGATTAGATACATCAGTTCAGCACACAGTATCACACATGATAGGATTAGATACATCAGTTCAGCAGACAGTATCACACATGATAGGATTAGATACATCAGTTCAGCACACAGTATCACACATGATAGGCTTAGTTACAGCAGCTCGTCACACAGTGTCACACATGACAGGATTAGATACAGCATGTCAGTATCACACATGATGGGATTAGATACAGCATATCGGGAGACAGTATCCCACCCAGGAGTAGATGTTAGATAGAGTGGTCCAGTATCACACATGACAGGATTAGATACATCAGTTCAGCGGCAGGCCACAATCCATGTAGTCAGATGTGGAGCTTCCCTGCAGGGGTTAATCCCTCGCGGTCACATGCACTCATTTCTTCTCAGCACGCGCCGGTGACAGCACCATCACGGAATCTTCAGGGAAGCGAACCCTGCGTCCTTGGGCAAAGTCATCTCAGCCGTACGTGTGTCAGATGCCAATTACCCACACAGAACATGGCCACCGCGGTGTGAACGCCGCCCTGCCGTGCCCGCACTGACAGTCCATGTACATCTTCACATCCACAACTGTCATTGTCCTGATAAATCTAAACTGAAAAATAAAGCAACTTTGCAATAATTAAAAAATGTCTTATCGTTTCCTTCCTACAGCTCCTGTGTGGGCTATGGGTCTCCATGGTAACAGACAACAAATCCATTCTGCGCGGTCTAGTCCCGTGTTCTATCACGGGACTACACCGTGACTTCTGGTGACGCGGCCGCACCGGACATGACAAAAATCAGCTGAAGGAGAGGGTGTGCGCCTCAGCGCAAGCGCACTACCACGGGTGCGCAAGCGCACTACCACGGGTGCGCAAGCGCACTACCACAGGTAAGGTAAAATTACAGTGAGCGCTGCGGGAGAAGTCCATGAGTTGGGCTGTGCTGGCTGGCTCCACGCGTGCGCACTGAGAGGTAGGGAGTTCAGATGGTGGTTCGCTGTGCGAGCAATCCCTGGCCGATGGAGCGCACAGTGTAATCCCGACGTTTGTGGCCGACGGGAGTACATCGCGGCTTGCACCCCCCTCCTACCGCAGCTAAGGCTCCATGCGCAGACGCAGTGTCTCCCGGAGCCTAGCTGTTGGTGGTCGCTGTGGTGAAAATAACCTCGCCACTGGGTTTTGGAGGGGCCTGTTTGCCAGCCTCTTGCCTCAGGATTATGGCCCATATACTAACTTTAAAGGAGAAGGTAGACCGGCCGCACAGCCTTAGGCTACATGCACACGACCGTATGTGTTTTGCGGTCCGCAAATTGTGGATCCGCAAAAAAAGGATGACGATCCGTATGGCATACGTTTTGTTTGCGGATCCATTGTAATAATGCCTATCCTTGTCTGCAAACTAGAAAAAAATAGGACATGCACTATTTTTTGGGCGGAGCAACGGAACGGACATACTGATGCGGACAGCACACAGTGTGCTGTCCGCGTTTTTTGCGGACCCATTGAAATGACCCGCAAAAAAAACGGATCGGACACGGAAACAAAATACGGTCATGTGCATGAGGCCTTAATCTGTGAAGCTGTTTTGGGCAGGAAAGCCATGCTTGCGGTCGGCCAAATGTGACTTCCATGGAATTCGGGAACCCCTGCTCGGATCTGGGTGATTTTTGGATATGTTGTTCACCCAGATCAGAGCTATCAATGGATGAATAAATTATGGGGATATGTGGGGTTTTGAGGTGTTTTCTGTGTTTTGGGGAAAAATTGGTGTTTTCTGCCTGTGAGTGATTAAGTTAGCCCATTATGTTTGGTAATTGTATCACAGGCAGAGCCTATTGTGTTTTGGTAATTGTATTTTGTTGATTGCGTCAAAGACAATGCCTATTCTGTTATTGAGTGCGTCACAGGCAATGGCATTGTGTTTGTTGAATGTATAGTTTTTGTGTTAAAACTGTAAAGGATTGGCTGCTATGTTATGTCCTCAGTTTCCAACCAGGTCCACTGGGGTGGTACCCTTGTTGGAAAATGTGTATATAAGTCAATGCTTGTGTGTTCAATAAAGAGTTCCTGTTTTACCCTTCAGCATGTTGAGGCTGGTGTTTGGGTAACTGATCGACACTGGGGATTGCTATACGCTGAAGATTTGCTATACTCCCCTGGCTATAACTACTAGCTCTTGTAAGAGCTGTTCCTGTTCCTTGTTCCTGTGGTGGTTACGGTGTCGAGTGGAGTGCTTGGAGTCCTCGGGAAGCGCTAGAAGCATCCATCAACGGAGGTACCAGGAGATCCGTTACAGTCGCGCATGCGCATTTGGTGGCCGCTTCTCCCGCAGTACTCCCTGTAATTTTACCTTACCCGTGGTAGTGCGCTTGCGCACCCGTGGTAGTGCGCTTGCGCTGAGGCGCACACCACTTCCTCCAGCTGATCTTCGTCATGTCCGGTGCGGCCGCGTCACCGGAAGTCACAAGGGGAAAGGGATTTTCATGGGGTAAGGTTTTTTGATAGAGCACTCATACTTTCTTTAGTCTCATACTTTCTTCCATTTCTTCCCTACTTTATGCTGACGTACAATGGGTAGGTGAGCCAGAGGCAAATGTCAGATAGACGGAAATAAGACGGCAGGATCAAGCTATGCTGTTGCTCTGTTGTCTGTTACCATGGAAACACATAGGAGGTCATTTACTATCAGATATACGCAGTTTTAACAGTTTTCTGTCGCAGATTATTTGTGCCACAATCTGCGACTTTTCTCCGCTCACGCAAGGTCTAAGAAAACGGGCATGGCGTGGTTATCAAAGAATTCATATTATGGCGTAAACTCCGGATAGGCCATCATTATCACAGTGGCGGGGTCCGAATCTCTGCACCACCAATGATCAAGGGAAGCTCTGGTGAGTGTGGCAGGCTCCTGGCAGCTTACCAAGCACGGCGCCATACATTGTATAGTGGCTGTGCATGGTATTGCAGCTTAGCCCTATTGACTTGAATGGGGCTGAGCTGCACCTAGGCCATTTGACAGATGTAGGGTGGCGTCACATGGCCTAGGAAGAGGCCGCGGCGATCACAGAGTAGAACCTCCACTGATCTGATATTGATTACCTATCCTAGGGATAGGTCAACAATATACATTTCTGGATAACCACTTTAAAGAAGTTCTTTGGGCTACAGATACTGATGACCTACACCACCAGGATGGGTCATTTTCAGATTGGTGGGGATCCTGCAGCGGGAACCCCCACTGATCAGCTGTTTCGGGGCTACCGTGGCGCTGGTAACTATACCAGCTGAAGCTGGAGGCAGACAGCGCCGTACACTGTGTAGTGGCCATGCAGGGTATTACAGCTCAGCTCCCGAGCTTCAGTATGCCAGTGCTGGAAACTGCAGAGCATACAGAGCCTTCGGCGCTGCAGCAGCCAAAACCGCGATCAGTAGAGGTTCCAGCTGTTGGATCCCCACCAATCTGATGTTGATGACCTATGGTGAGGGTAGGTCATCATGATCTGTAGACCGGAGAACCACTTTAAGGTTAAAGGTACACATATATTTATATAAGTATAAAGTATAAACTCAGTACTTGGTTGAAAAATCCAGAGGGTAGTGACTTGGGTGAGTTTTCAGAGTTTTGGGGTGCGCAACCATGATACAAACCAAATCACTGGGTTCCGACAGGTCCCCATTTATGGTGAGATTACAGCACTACAACCCTGCTATGAAGTCTTTTCAGGCTCTATAGCTTTTACATTGTAATACATCACTGTTCTTTAGTATATAAGATCTGGGTGACCCAGTGAGCTATCAGGCACAGCTGGGGCCCCTGACTTCTAGTACCTGGGCAGAGGGGGCTCTTCCATTAGGCCACTTAGACTGCCGCCTAAGGCCTCTCGCTGGTGGGGGCCTCGCTCTGGCTCCCACCCAACACCGCTGCAAGTACAATTATTGGCTTTCGTGGCCGGCGGGTGGCCTAAGTGGACTAATGCCGCTCTGAGCCCCTCTCTGCCTCTTCAAGAGAGCAGTGGCTGCTGGGGCTCGGAGCGTGCCGCCGCACAGGCACGTCTTCTGAACGTTGCCAGCCCTGCCCCAGAGCGCTGCGCAGCCACGCAGGGGAGAAGAAGAAAGAGCCAGGGCCCTCACCTCAGTCCGTGTCTGGCTGCCGCCCACAGACAGACAGTGGTGCCCGAAGCCCAAGGTGTGTGTGTGTGTCTCACTGCTGCTGCCCTGCTCAGTGCCCACTCCTGGTCCGGCTACACCAGCAGCCAGCAGTCAAAAACAGCGCAGCAGGCAGGCAGCCTGTTTCCTGCTATGTACCCCCCCCCCCCCCCCCCCCACACACACAGGTGGAGAAATGTGCCATTGGGGGGTAAGATGTGCTGCTGCCAGGCCCATGGAGGGGGAGAAATGTGCAATTTGGGGGGGGGGGGGGGGGGGTGGAGTCCTACCATGCTACCATGGAGGGGGGAAGAAATATGACACGAAGGGGGTGATGTGACATGGATGGAGGGGGAGTAATGTGACATTAAGGCCGGGGGGGAACATTGGGGGCACTTTTTACTGGCACATTATTAGGTGCCACTATGGGGGCACTTCTTGCCGGCACATTATTGGTGGGCACTATGGGGGCATCTACTGAGGCCACAAAGAAGGGGTATTTTATATGGAGGGCTCTGTACAGTGGCATTTTATACTGGGACACATTATGGTGGTACTATGGGAAAGGGGGAGAGGAGTACTATGGGGTCATCTCCGGGGGGGTATTTTATGCTTGCAAATTATAGGGGACACTAAGGGAATCTAATGGGGCACTATATAGGGGCTTTTTATACTGGCACATTATGGGGGACACTATGGGGACATTAGCTCAACTGGGGGCATTACAAGGGGGTATTTTTTGCACTGTCTATTATAAGGAGAATTATTTCTACTGGGGGGGGGGGGTCATTATGGTGGGTTTTATTACTCCCCCATGGTATGACCCCCTAGTAGCAGCACCAGCCTCTCCCTGCTCTGCTATCCCTCTTCCCCTTCTCCAAATCCTTATTATGAAATCTTTCTCATTAGGATAAAACATAACATCAGCTCCGCCGAGCCCCAGGGGCGAAAATGTTTGGAAGTGGTGTCCGAGATCCTCAAGGGCCAAGCCAAGTAATTGTAAGTTTTCATGTGAAATATGTTTATGTTATACACATATAGCAAACACTGTGCCCCACAATATACAGTATACCGCTACACTGTGCCACACAATATACAGTATACCTCTACACTGTGCCCCACAATATACAGTATACCTCTACACTGTGCCCCACAATATACAGTATACCTCTACACTGTGCCACACAATACACAGTATACCTCTACACTGTGCCACACAATGTACAGTATACCTCTACACTGTGCCCCACAATATACAGTATACCTCTACACTGTGCCTCACAATATACAGTATACCTCTACACTGTGCCACACAATATACAGTATACCTTTACACTGTGCCACACAATATACAGTATACCTCTACACTGTGCCCCACAATATACAGTATACCTCTACACTGTGCCACACAATACACAGTATACCTCTATACTGTGCCACACAATGTACAGTATACCTCTACACTGTGCCACACAATATACAGTATACCTCTACACTGTGCCACACAATATACAGTATACCTCTACACTGTGCCACACAATATACAGTATACCTCTACACTGTGCCACACAATATACAGTATACCGCTACACTGTGCCACACAATATACAGTATACCTCTACACTGTGCCACACAATGTACAGTATACCTCTACACTGTGCCACACAATGTACAGTATACCTCTACACTGTGCCACACAATATACAGTATACCTCTACACTGTGCCACACAATATACAGTATACCTCTACACTGTGCCACACAATGTACAGTATACCGCTACACTGTGCCACACAATGTACAGTATACCTCTACACTGTGCCGCACAATATACAGTATACCTCTACACTGTGCCACACAATGTACAGTATACCTCTACACTGTGCCACACAATATACAGTATACCGCTACACTGTGCCACACAATGTACAGTATACCTCTACACTGTGCCACACAATATACAGTATACCGCTACACTGTGCCACACAATGTACAGTATACCTCTACACTGTGCCACACAATGTACAGTATACCGCTACACTGTGCCACACAATGTACAGTATACCTCTACACTGTGCCCCACAATATACAGTATACCTCTACACTGTGCCCCACAATATACAGTATACCTCTACACTGTGCCACACAATACACAGTATACCTCTACACTGTGCCACACAATGTACAGTATACCTCTACACTGTGCCCCACAATATACAGTATACCTCTACACTGTGCCTCACAATATACAGTATACCTCTACACTGTGCCACACAATACACAGTATACCTCTACACTGTGCCACACAATGTACAGTATACCTCTACACTGTGCCCCACAATATACAGTATACCTCTACACTGTGCCTCACAATATACAGTATACCTCTACACTGTGCCACACAATGTACAGTATACCTCTACACTGTGCCACACAATATACAGTATACCTCTACACTGTGCCACACAATATACAGTATACCTCTACACTGTGCCACACAATATACAGTATACCTCTACACTGTGCCACACAATATACAGTATACCTCTACACTGTGCCACACAATATACAGTATACCTCTACACTGTGCCACACAATATACAGTATACCTCTACACTGTGCCACACAATGTACAGTATACCACTACACTGTGCCACACAATGTACAGTATACCTCTACACTGTGCCACACAATATACAGTATACCTCTACACTGTGCCACACAATGTACAGTATACCTCTACACTGTGCCACACAATATACAGTATACCGCTACACTGTGCCACACAATGTACAGTATACCTCTACACTGTGCCACACAATATACAGTATACCGCTACACTGTGCCACACAATGTACAGTATACCTCTACACTGTGCCACACAATGTACAGTATACCGCTACACTGTGCCACACAATGTACAGTATACCTCTACACTGTGCCACACAATATACAGTATACCTCTACACTGTGCCACACAATATACAGTATACCTCTACACTGTGCCACACAATATACAGTATACCTCTACACTGTGCCACACAATGTACAGTATACCGCTACACTGTGCCACACAATGTACAGTATACCTCTACACTGTGCCACACAATGTACAGTATACCGCTACACTGTGCCACACAATGTACAGTATACCTCTACACTGTGCCACACAATGTACAGTATACCGCTACACTATGCCACACAATGTACAGTATACCTCTACACTGTGCCACAAAATGTACAGTATACCTCTACACTGTGCCACACAATATACAGTATACCTCTACACTGTGCCACACAATATACAGTATACCTCTACACTGTGCCACACAATATACAGTATACCTCTACACTGTGCCACACAATATACAGTATACCTCTACACTGTGCCACACAATGTACAGTATACCGCTATGCTGTGTGGTCTGTTCTATAAGCACCACATTATTTTCTGTCCGCCACCACAAAACAATCTGGAAGTGTCCCTCCATGTGGCATCATGTATGTGGGCAGTCATTTTTTGAAATTATGACAAGTGCCCTTTTTTTTTTAACTTAAGCCCCTGCCCTTCAAAATGTCTGTGCACTTCCCTGCCCTGTACTATGTGCTGCAAGCATGTAGTTGCTTAACCCTGACTGTGACATCACTGTGTATACTCTGTTCTGTGATGTCACTCACTGTGCATGTTAACCCTGTACTGTTAGTCACAGTGATGTCACATACAGTACAGCCAGGGTTAATCTTTATTATCGCTTACATATCTTGTGTTCGTGGGGGCCTCATGTTCGAGCTTCGCCTAAGGCCTCACAAAGTCTAGAGCCGCCTCTGTACCTGGGGGCCAACAATACAATCAATCCCTCGGTCAATCTCTGGATGTGTTCACAAGCTACAGTTATGGACTCTGGCCACTAGAGGGCGCACAATCACTGTAGATTCAGGGGTAGGGAACGCTGGTCAGGTAGAGGTCTAGACAAGCAACAAAAGGTCTCCCATGTTTAGGTCACAGGCCGCACATATACAAGGGGTCACCACTAGGGATGAGCGAATCGACTTCGGATGAAACATCCGAAGTCGATTCGTATAATACTTCGTTTGAATACTGTACGGAGCAAGCGCTCCATACAGTATTAGAATGTATTGGCTCCTATGAGCCAAAGTTATTACTTCGCAAAGTTTCGCGAGACTTCGCATAACTTCATAAATCGATTGAACCGAACCCAAGTTTGGGAAATGAATGGAACCGAACCCGAGTTTAGGAAATGTTTTTTTACAGTAGAGATTGATTTATGAAGTTATTATGCGAAGTCTCGCAAGACTTCGCGAAGTAATAACTTCGGCTCATAGGAGCCAATACATTCTAATACTGTACGGCGCTCCGTACAGTATTCAAACGAGATCAATAGAAGCCAGATCACAGCAGGAGATCACATCATCAATTTGTCATTTTGACTTATGACATAGTCATAGAAGGTCCCTCATCCAAACCTGAACTCACACCCAGACCTGATCCCATATTCAGAGCTGATTCCACATGCAAAAATGATCCTGTATCCAGACTTCATTCCATATCCAGAAGTGATCACAAATTCAAAGGAAATTTCCTATCTAGAGCTGATCCTACACCCAACAGCTGATCCCATATGCAAAGTTGAACCAATATCTACAGCTGATCCCACACTCAAAGCAGATCCCATATCCAAAGCTAATTCCACATCCAGAACGTATCCCATATCTAGAGGTGATCCCACAGCTGATACCATATCTAAAACTGATCCCACACCCATAGCGGATCCCATATCTAGAGCTGATATCCCCATAACTGATCAGTAATCCAGAGTTGATCCCACAAACCAAAGCTGATCCTATATCCACAGCAGATTCCACATGAAGAACTAATCCCATACTCAAAGTTGATCCCATATCTATAGGTGAGCCCACATCCAGAACTAGTCACACGCCTAAAGCAGATTCCATATCTAAAACTAACCTCACATCCAAAGATAATTCCATATCAAGAGCTGGTTCCACATTCAGAACTAATCTGACTTCAAAAAATGTTCCTGTATCCAGAACTGATTCCATATCAAACGCTGATATCCAGACTTTATCCAGTCAGGGAAATTAACCATTAACCTATATGCCCTCGGTTCCAAATTTTGCAATAAATTCAATGGCCATTGGAGAATCAACAAACCACACACACGGGGTGTGATCAATGATGATTTCAGAGCAGGGGTTTATATACAGTCTTGGACAATACTGTTTGCACAGGCGCAGTATAGGGATTCATCCATATTTGGCTAGCAGCCTAGGACGTCTGTAGCTTGTTAGTGTGGAATGTGAATGATTATCAGCAGAACTCGACCTTGAAATGGTATCTAGTTATCATTATCTTCAGAAGCTGACATCATAGTAAAATGTGATAAGATGCTATATGAATCTAATATGAGAATCTGAATCTGCCAGCTTCTGTAGAGGATAGCATGGAGTAAACCTTGCAAGTACAAAGACAAGATGGAGACCATAGTGATTTCACTCACAATCCCATATCCAGAACTGTCCCCATATCTAAAACTGATCTCATATCCAGAGCTGTCCCTAGATCTAAATCTGGTCTCATATCTAGAACTGTTCCTATATCTAAAACTGATCCCATGTCCAGAAATGTCCCTATATCTAAAGCTGGTCTCATATCCAGAACTGTCCCTATATCTAAAACGGATTTCATATCCAGAGCTGTCCCTATATCTAAAACTGATCCCATATCCAGAACTGTCCCTATATCTAAAACTGATCTCATATCTAGAGCTGTCCCTATATCTAAAATTGATCTCATATCCAGAGCTGTCCCTATATCTAAAACTGATCTCATATCCAGATATGTCCCTATATCTAAAACTGATTTACTATCTAGAGCTGTCCCTATATCTAAAACTGGTCTCATATCCAGAATTGTCCCTATATCTAAAACTGATCTCATATTCAGATATGTCCCTATGTCTAAAACTGATCTCATATCCAGAGCTGTCCCTTATATCTAAAACTGATCCCATATCCAGAACTGTCCCTATATCTAAAACTGGTCTCATATCCAGATATGTCCCTATATCTAAAACTGGTCTCATATCCAGAGCTGTACCAATATCTAAAATTGATCTCATATCCAGAACTGTCCCTGTATATAAAACTGATCCCATATCCAGAACTGTCCCTATATCTAAAAGTGGTCTCATATCCAGAGCTGTCCCTGCGTGTATATCTAAAACTGATCTCATATCCAGAATTGTCCCTATATCTAAAACTGATCTCATATCCAGAGCTGTCCCTATATCTAAAACTGATCCCATATCCAGAACTGTCCCTATATCTAAAACTGGTCTCATATCCAGAACTGTCCCTATATCTAAAACTGATCCCATATACAGAACTGTCCCTATATCTAAAACTGATCCCATAACCAGAACTGTCCCTATATCTAAAACTGATCTCATATCCAGATTTTACCCCACATTCAGAAATAATCCCATGTTCATGGCTGAGTATGAAGAAATAAAATCTGGTGCCTCCACAGACAATGCCACAAACCCTCAACATGATGATTTCTCCAGTGTGGCAGCTCCAGTGATGTCTGAGAAGATTCTTGGAGGAGACTAATCTGAATGGACCCCAAGTACCAAGCTTTCCTAGAGCCCTGAACAGCTGGTCTACCAAGACATACCATGGCCTATGATCTAATTGTGCTCCTACTGTGTGGGAGCTGTAATGGAGGTCACATTGATGGTTACCCAGCTTTCCCGGGAAGAGATATAGCTAATAAATATACTGTATATAAGGGCACTTTCACACTAGCGTTAGTCTTTTCCGGCATTGAGTTCCGTCCTAGGGGCTCAATACCGGAAAAGAACTGATCAGTTTTATCCTAATGCATTCTGAATGGAGAGCAATCCGTTCAGGATGCATCAGGATGTCTTCAGTTCAGTCTTTTTTACTTTTCAGGACAGAGATAATACCGCAGCGGTTTTATCTCCGTCCAAAATCCCGGAACACTTGCCGGAATGCCGGATGCAGCATTTTTTCCCATTGACATGCATTAATGCCGGATCCGGCCCAGAGTGTTCCGGCAAAACGGATCCGACATTGCGGTCTGCGCATGCTCAGACCGCAAAAAATGTGAAAAAAATGAATGCCGGATCCCTTTTTTCCGGATGACACCGGAGAGACAGATCCGGCATTTTAATGCATTTGTCATACGGATCAGGATCCGGATCCGTCTGATAAATGCCATCAGTTTACATGCGTTTTGACGGATCCGGAACTGCCTGCCGGAATCCTCTGCCACAATTGTGAAGGTACCCTTACAAGGAAGTGGCTGAACATTGCAATGGATGTTTCAGCGAGCAGGTGGAGTAGACCCTGGCCTGGACTCTACATTATGGACCCGGAGTCTGGGCGTTCCTGGCCACAGCTGGAATGTGTCTGAGTCACATCCTGGTGATGAAGTAGAACATTCCAGACATACCGGCCTATAATTATACTGCAGCCGCTCTACCTGACCAGCAAATACAGCCACCAAGGGCGGATCTAACGGCGCAGCCGCCACACCATATGCTGTACAGTCACATGAAATATACATGAACCTGGCACATCCAAGTCTCCAGCCCGACACACAAATCCCTACCTCTCTAGAGATCTGCAGAGCATTGCTCTGTCCTCTCTTCCTCCTGACAGATACATAGTGATATCTTCTGCAGATTATTAAACCATTGACCTCTCTAGAGATCTGCAGAGCATTGCTCTGTCCTCTCTTCCTCCTGACAGATACATAGTGATATCTTCTGCAGATTATTAAACCATTGACCTCTCTAGAGATCTGCAGAGCATTGCTCTGTCCTCTCTTCCTCCTGACAGATACATAGTGATATATTCTGCAGATTATTACACCACAGACCTCTCTAGAGATCTGCAGAGCATTGCTCCCTCTCTCAGCACAGCTTCTCTGGGGTGTACAGATTGTGGGAGCGCCGCTGATCTTCTATGTGAGAATCATTACTGGGCCGGAGCCAGGATATTTGTGGTCGGGGAGCGGTCCTCATTTTTGTCATCCCGTTGCCATGGAGACAAGATAAGAGCTGCGCTGATTGTATTGCCCCTGGACACATAACGGCTCCTGATGTCGATATTTTACTCCTCGCTCTGTAAATATCCTCTGTACAATAGTTGGAAGTATTACCTTGTCGGCCTCCGCTTTGTACCTGAGCCCCGGGGTCAGAGGCCTCTATACTGGGCTTCTCCTACACATTTGATGCTTAGACCTTCACCTTTTGCCCTATACTGAAGAGCTAAGACCCTCAAAATCTAAGTACCCCCAGAAAGTACAAGTCCTCCATCTAAATGTTCACATCTGTTTCTGGGAAAGGTGGGAGACAATCAGTATGTCCGCCATTACTTTCCCAGAGTCCTGAATGGAGGAGGAGCTGCCATTCACAATTCTTCTGCAGGTCCTCTATAGATAGCTGCAGCCGTGTGTTACCCCACGCGGTGGTGGTTGTGTGAAGGTTCACAGGTCGGTTGCCGTGGTGACAGAGGTGTCATGACCGTCACATTCTGCTTTCACACTTCAAAAAATAGAAAGAGAAAAGGAACGAGAAACATGGAAGCTATGAGGGTTTAACCTCCGTACCACGATCCCTAAAGCCTTGTATCTAAACCCATCTATGTACTGTATACTGTCTAGTGAGCTTCTGTATCTAATCCTGTTATGTGTGATACTGTCTAGTGAGCTGCTGAATCTATGGCAATCAATGCGATACTGTATTGTCCCACTACGTAAGGGTGGGCACTACACAAGGGTCAATTGGGTCACGTTGCTCTCCACCTCCTGTGGAACATGGTTATGGTATTTTATGTTTGTTGTCATACTATCTCCTGTGTACCAGGCCTGTTAGGGGTGTAGTTCCTCCTCCTAGGCAGTAGAGGGAGCTAGGGAACCCCCTAGTACAGTGGTGGCGAACCTATGGCACGGGTGCCAGAGGTGGCACTCAGAGCCCTCTCTGTGGGCACTCGCACCCTGGAAAAAGTCTATGGTGTACCAATATGCCTTAGACTTTTCCTGCCATTCATCAGCGCAGGGCACTCTATGAACGGCATGGGCAGGACACTGAATGTAGGCAGCTATTATAGCTAAATGATAAAGTACATGGAAGATATACTATATTGGACTGTAGTATTTAGGTTAAATTGCCGTGTTGGCACTTTGCGATAAATAATGGGTTTTGGGTTGCAGTTTGGGCACTCAGTCTGTAAAAGGTTCACCATCACTGCCCTAGTATATATAGTCAGGTCTAGTCCAGGGAAAGGGTGTGTGGTCAGAAGCCAGCTGGGAAGCAGCTTCTGACATGCAGCTAGATAGCCCAGGCTCCTAGCTTGCTTCCAGGAGAAGAAGTTACCTCCTGAAGATATCTAGCACCTTGAAAAGTACAGTGCAGAGCCACTTTTATCCAGCTAAGTAGAAAGCTAAAGGGCAGAAGGATATTTACAGCAAGAAGAGATATACCAGAGGAAGGTTTCCCTACCCAAGGATAAAGCCAGCAATAGGGCATACGGGCCTTGGTGAAAGCCAGACAGGATCTGAGGAAAGTACAGCCTGATCTGTAAGTGTTATTCCCACTGAGTATCTTGCAAAGACTTTGCCTGCCAATTGTATGAAGCCTGCCTGTATTCAACATTATACATATGGAACTAACTGAAGACTGTATATAGTTGGACTGTTCAGTAAAAAGAAGTTCTGGTTCACTGCAACTTTGTGTACCTCAATTATTCCTACAACAAATCGGTGTGCCACCGTTACCGGCACTGGCGTCACGAACTATAAGGGATCTTGCCACAGGCACACTAAACCTACAACACCCAGGGCACCTCACCTACCACCTGGCCTGGTCCCTATACACAGAGAGTGCCCCAGAGGATCCATGTGCCAGCCTCTCCATCACTACTGTACGCCTGCCCAGGGTATATAAAAACTGTGAGTACCAAGAGCAACCCTCGGTTTGTTAACTACCCCTGTGACCTCACATTCGCTCACCCTGCAGGGCTGCGTACTGCAATACTGTCTGCTGGGACGCTGTATCTAAGCCTATCATGTGTGATACTGCCTGCTGAGCTTCTGTATCTAATCCTATCATGTGTGATACTGCCTGCTGAGACGCTGTATCTAATCCTAATCCTATCGCCTGCTGCGCTTCTTTATTTATTTATTTATTTATTTTACGCACTTCTATAGCGCTACTACAGGCATGCTCAACCTGCGGCCCTCCAGCTCTTGCAAAACTACAACTCCCAGCATGCCCAAACAGCCTTCAGCAGCGCATTGTGGGAGTTGTAGTTTCACAACAGCTGGAGGGCCGCAGGTAGAGCATGCCTGTACTACTATATTCCACAGCGCTATACAGACATTAGCATCACTCTGTCCCTAATGGAGCTCACAATCTAAGTTCCCTATTAGTATGTCTTTGGAGTGTAGGAGGAAACCGGAGAAAACCCACGTAAACACGGCGGAAGACATACAAACTCCATGCAGATGTTATCCTTGGTTGGATTCAAACCTAGGACCCCAGCGCTGCAAGGCACCAGTGCTAACCACTGAGCCACCGTGTTGCCCATCTGAGCTTTCCATTAGGGATGAGTGAATTGACTTCGGATGAAACATCTGAAGTCGATTCGCATAATACTTCGTTTGAATACTGTACGGAGCAAGAGCTCCGTACAGTATTAGAATGTATTGGCTCAGATGAGCCGAAGTTATTGCTTTGCGAACTCTCGCGAGACTTCGTGCAATAACTTCATGAATTAATTTGTACTGTAAAAAAACATTGGTACTGAACCCAAGTTCGGGAAATGTTTTTTTACAGTACAAATTTATTTATGAAGTTATTGCACAAAGTCTCGCGAGAGTTCACAAAGCAATAACTTCGGCTCATCTGAGCCAATACATTCTAAGGGTCCATTCAGACGTCCGCAAAAGGGTACGCATCCGTTCCGCAATATCGGGAATGGGTGTGGACCCATTCATTCTCAATGGGGCAGAACGGGATGCGGAGAGCCGCATTTCCGGAGTGCGACCACGTACTTCCGGGTTTCGGCCCTGAACTTCCGGGCCGCAGCTCCGCAAAAAAATAGAACATGTTCTATTCTTGTCCGCAAATGCGGACAAGAATAGGCAGTTCTATGGGGGGTGCCGGCCATACACCACGGACGTGTGAATGGACCCTAATACTGTACGGAGATCCTGCTTTGTACAGAATTAGAACTAAGTCGATTCGCTCATCCCTACTTATCATATGTGATGCTGTCTGCTAAATCACTCTAATTCTATCATGTGTAATATTGTTGGCTATGCTGCTTTATCTAATCCTATAATTTGTGAAATTGATTGTATCTCCTCACCTTTCTCCTATTCTCCCACCTTCTCCTCTTTTTTTCTAATCTTCCCCCTGCCTATTCTTTTCCTCTCCTGCTTGTTCTCTTTCTTTTCCTCCTCTACCCCTTCATTTTACCTTCCCTACTCTTTTTCATCCTCCTCCCTCTCTTCCGCCTTTCTCCCCTCTCCTCATCTTTCATATCCTAATTGCCTTTCATTGCATTGCATATCCTCTCCTTCCTTCACCTCCTCTTCCTCCTCCCTTCTTTCTCCTCCTTTTCCTCTTTCTCTTGTCCTTACTGTCCTCCTCTTTATCCCCCACTTCTTCCATATCTTCCTTCTCCTCTACCTCCTCTTCTCCTCTACCTCCTCCATCCCTTCCGCTTTCCTCTAATCTGCTTCCCCACTCTCTTCTCCTTTTCATCCTCCTCATTCTCTTCCTCCTTGCTCTCCTCCCTTCCTATTCCATATACTCCTTGTCTACTTTCTCTTCTTTTTTCGTTTCCTCAACCTCCTCCTTTCTTTCTCCTCCTTTTTCCCCTCATCTTGCCGTTCCTTTTCCTTCCCTTCTTCCTCTGTCTCCATCACTTCCTCCTCCCCATCTACCTCCTTTTTCTCCTCTTCTTCCTCTCCCTTGGCTTTTCCCATGTTAATACTCTTCCCACTTTCTCCCTTCTCCTCTTATTCCTCCTCCCCTTCCTCTTCTTCCTAATCCTCCTCAACCTCTTCTTCACCCCTCCTCCTTTTGCCATCTTCCTCCTTTTCTTTCCCCTTCTTCTCCTCTTTCTCTTCCCCCTTTATCCTGACTTTTGTCCATCTTTATCCTTCTCTTCCCTCTCCTCTTTCTCTTCCTCCCCCCTTCCTCTTCCCACTCTTCTTCCTCCTCCTCTTCCAGTCATTAGTGGTGGTCACCCACCATCTTTTCAATTTGTAGAAGACTAAGGAGCTGCGATCTCAAGATAAACTTTTGATTCTAGGAGAAATTTGAAGTTCACATAAACCATTTAGCAAATTGGTTTGTAAATTTATATGCACATCCCTTTATAAAATTACCAGAACTGAAAGACCAAAATCAGATTTTTAGCAGGAAATTCTAAAGAAAAACATAAACCTATAAAATACAGGGACTACACATCTTGAAAACTAAGTGCACCCCAAAAACATTTCCTGAAAGCAGACAACCTGATTCCCGTGAAGCAGTTGCCTTCACAGGCTGTTAAGAACTATGTCCACCCTCATGTAACTTTGTAACAAACAGGAATGTGTCAAAACAAACATTCGCACCTAAAATGCACATCCAAGCTGAGGTTTACACATAAAAAACATGTAACACAAAGATTTACCATAATATTTGTCCGTCATTGTGACGAATACCACGCCTCGTGCCCGCTTGACATCACTGACATCGAGCTCACGAGACGTGGTATGATCACGGGTTACCAAAGCGTGACGTTGCGCCCTCCAGAGGAGCAGGTAAGGTTGGCTTGGTACAGGTTACACAGAGACCTCTTGTCCATGCGGGTACAGAGAGGCAACAACCTGAGAGAGCCTTTTCACTGCCGCAACGAAAACAGCGCTGTCTCAGCCCAGGTATCTGCCACCAGCTTCTCGTTTGATATAAGCCTGGTCCGCTAACGGGATTATATTGGGTGAGAAACCAATCGGGGGTAGCTTATAACTAGGCCGAAACACAGACGTGGGGATTCGTGATCGAGATACAAGATAGCACAAGATTAAATTATATGTTTAATCGCCTTAAGGGCACACTAGATATAATACAATACACAGAGAATATATACAGTGGTCTGAGGTTACAGATACAGGTGATATAGGTACAACAGGGTTAAGCAGAGCAAAAGTGAGTTACCGGGTAGTTGAAAGTTCTATGATGGTGATGTCAGCGGTTTCCAGGTCTCTCCAATCACATTTGCACGATGTGACCCCCTTTCAGAGAAAGACGGCGCCCGCTGGCTTGCATGGGCTTATGACCTGTAGCCGGCCGCTCCACTCCCCGCCTATGGGTAGGGTCCACCCTCCTACTCTGGTGCTGGCAGCAAATGACCCAAAAAACCCCTTAGGGCTCATAGCCCCAGACCAGAATGTCACAGGAAGATGGTTCCGGGCCCAATTGATCCGCCTGGGTTCTGGCTACAACTAGAGTCCAAACATGGTACCGTTAGTTGGTTTCTGTGGGAAGATATGGATATCTCCCTTCCCTGGCATCCCATCCTCAAAACAAAGACCATAGGCACGTTCATCGTGCCCACCGGGACAGAAATATGTATCAGGTTTGCGCCTGCGATGGCCGGGCGATTCATAATTCCTTATGAAATGTAGGTGCCAACATGTCTAGGGGGTATCATTGATCCTGGCAAGGGCTGATACCTCCTGCTGGGGGTTTTCAGGATCCGTGCTGTCTGACTGGAGGTGTGAAATGTAATAAAATGTGGCCTGCTAGGAGTTTTCTGCTATCTGGCTGTGGCTTTGAAGCAGGGCCCCCCTGTGGAGCTTGATTTCCTCTGCCATCTTTCACAAAATGGTGGGTGTGAGGACATGGCTGACAGTAAATGATAATCCATAATCCTCACAGGAAAATACATATTCCTCACAGTCATCCACAAATGTGTTAAAAATATGTATTGTACACTGCAAACAGCTTTTGTATTACAAAAATCTACATTTTTTGAGAGCACAAAATATGCCTCGTATAAAAATATAACCTAATAATGAATACACACAACCACCTTCATACAGCTTTGCAGCAAACAGTGATTATTAGCAAAAATTGCACAAAAAGTATTGGGAATTATATTGGTATATCATTTTCCGTTATACAAACTGTAATCTTGATGACTATAGACCCTAATTCTAATATGAGGCCGCATTCAGACATGGGGGCTTTGTTGCTCCTATATTACTAACACAACACCTGAACCTCCAGAGAATGAGTGCCATAAAGCTGGTTCCGCTAAAGATAATGTGTGGACAGGATAGGAGTAGTGTAAAATGGAAACTTTATCGATGTTTGTGTGGTGCGAGTGAAAAAGGACCCCTAATGTGACAGTTAGAGAGCAAGTATACACAAAAGTCCATGTTATCCCTCCCCTGGGGTCATCTGCAGTTAAAAAGGGAGAGGAGGTTCTAATTCTCTCCTCCTCTCCCTGTAGCACGTCCCCCACGGATCTTCCATTCTCCAGGTTGAGTGAGATCATAGCTGAAGGAGGGAGGGCTGCTTTCACCCCCTCTATCTCAGGCTGTATAGTAGCTGCAGATATGAGCCAGGTCTTATTTTAAAGCTGACAATGTAAGTCCACTACACAGTACAAGTACACAGTCAGAGATAGAAGCTTTAGAAACCGGTTATTGCAGGTATATGCAGCTTCTACTTCATGTGGCTCCATTTTTGGTTGTGTCAGCTTTAAAACATGACTGATATACAGCCTGAGATACAGCCCTCAGTACCAAGCACAGGTTAACTTTGATGCTTCAGTGTTGATCACGGTGAATTTTTGAAATTGACATAAAGGAGCAATTTTCAGACTGCAGTGAAGGGGTTAAGAAGTTGCATCTGCCGGTGTCTGGTAGTGGCAAGCAATTTTCCCCCCTACTGATTAGCTTGGGCCCGTGATGGTGGTGCCAAGTGGACTGCTGATCTGCTCACTTGTTTTGTGCCCATATTTCTACGACTATAGAAGCTATTGTGATGCCAGGATAGAAGAATGATAACCAGCAGCGAAGTCGCCTCCTGAATTTCAATGGAACTGGCTCATTCTACCTCTGTCTGCATTCACCCGCCAGGCAGTGAGAACTCTGGCAATTACTGCCAATTAGACTGAATTGTGATCAGGTTATTAGTGGGGCACCTTATGTTTTTTTATGTACAGTCACCACCACCCACCATTGAGATGCAGACGTGCCAGCGCACATAGATCCTTGCAGCTTGGAATAGTTGGACATGTCAGGGCACAGTCCCTGGCGCTCACTTCACATCGCTAAATTCTCTGTGAACTGGTTTAGTCATGAGAATCAGAAGGTGGTAATACCCAGGCTGGCCAGCAGATGGCACACTCTGCTTTGCACAGTACGGGACATTAGAGGGGGACTCCTTGCAGAGTTGTAATGGTATGGTGGAATTCTCATATATATTTTTTTCTTTCTTCTTTTTTTTTTTGTGCCCATTGTGTTTTATGGTTGGGATCAGAGGTTGGATGCTTCCCGAAAACGCCTGCACCTGGAGGAGAATGTGTAGCTACCTGCACCTTGTAAAAAGGCATGAAGGCGTCACCTAAAAATCTCAGTTTGTGGGATCCATTGTAACTTCCACTGATGCCTGCCGGACACTGAGACGCGGGTTGTAGACTGGTTTCTGAAAGGAGACAAAATGGCTCTTATATGGGGTAATGGATGAACACCCAATATAATATAATGTCCCGTGCTACAGAATGGTAGACACCCAAAGCGCCTCCATAGGGGGGTTGGAGCATTGCTATAAACATCTCCATAATATGGCACCTGCTAAAATGTGCCACTCTTTATACTATAATTCTGTCGGGCTCTTATTGGTTATGACATAAAATCTATAGACTTCTGTAGGTGCCATGTTACAGCTCAGAGACACGTGTGAGGAGTCCGCATAGTCAGCGGTGATGAGGTGCTGCCAATCACCCCCTCCATCTGCTGCTCCTGGTATCCGTCACACATGGATCCTACAGGACAGACATGTCTCATGCCTGTAAATCCATCATGGAGCGGCTCACATTCCTGCCCTAGATGTGATCCCCTCCCTCCATGATTATTTATATGCTGCAGCTCCTCAGTGACCTCTCCCCTGAGTCATAAACTATGGATCAAATGAAATTGGGTTTATCTGCCCTTGTACCCTCCAACGCAACAGAGCAAGACCCTCACATAACTGCGCTGAGCCTGAATATACATCCACAAGACCACATACAGTGAAGCTCTGCTAATCCGGCAACTGGTTGTCCAGAGAAACCTCGGCATTGGTAGCAGCTCAGCATCACACATGACAGGATTAGATACGGAGGATCAGCAGACAGTATCACACATAATAAGAACTCTTTTTATTATAAAAATGAAAAATAGCAAATAATTACATTTTTCCCCGGACAACAAAATACATCCTAATCTAAACCACCACCATACCCGGCCAGTATCTCGCCTCATGTCCACATAGTCCAGATACCACCACCACAACCCAAAATCCAATTGGCCGGGAACACACACATCCCAACAAAAATCCCCCCTCCCCCTTATACCCCCACCCAACCTAATCTAAACCCCCTAAGATCCAAACAATATAAAATTATAAAAACAATGTCAGCATAAACATCAAATTTATAACAAAATCATAGCAAACACTTGACTACCAACAACTTCCGCAAGCCAAAGTTCAGTACTTACAAGGCTTTAATTTTAAATAAAACAAAACAAAAATTTAAATAGTGGCATGCTGGCCCACCATCAGAGAAAGGGGAAAGGAAAGCCCCTCCAATGCCCATCTAGAAGGCAAGACCCATGCCCACCACAACATCCCCCCTAAACGTTCCCTCATCGTGAACCCTACTCCTATCCCTAACACTGACCCTGCAAGAAAAAATATCCCTGATTCTATCTCTAACTCTGACCCTAAATCTAACCCAAATCTCAGTAAAGGATGTTATGGAGAGCAGAGACCCCATCCACCAAACTGGCAAAGAAAAAACAAACAAAAAAACCTTTCAAGGAGAACTACTCAGTCAGGGCACCCAAAAAGGGAAAACCCCTCCAAAGGCAAGAGGCTTTGGATGCACCTAACCTTTCAATCTCGAAAGATTGGACCTTCGCCTGCTCACCCATGATGTTGCTACAAACCTCTTCCACCAGAAGGATTTTTTTTCTAAGCACCGTGCATTCCTACGTGAAATGCCTAACCACTATGCTAACTAGAAAAGAAGTGCACCGATCCCTACCACCCAGACCTCTGAGTGAACCATTGGTCGACTCTGCATAAGAGAGGCCGGCTAGACCAGGCCAGCCGATGGAGAAACCCACCTCTGTATTAAAAGTGCAATAAAGCAGGAAGTGGTCCATGTTTTCCAGCACGTCACTACACTCCTCCCGTGGACAACCTTTCATCAATACTTCTGGGGGATCCTCACTGAATTTAAAAGTTTTAATCCCACCTCGAGGACTACACTTGGGCAAGTCTTTAAGCGCCAGCGGCTTCTGTACATGGGTCAACAAAACTCAACTGACAAGTAACTTTCTTGACAAGGTCTTGATCTCCAGCACCTCCAGACCCTACTAACTAATCATCTTCAAAACCGGGGCAGCATAAGCCAGGAGATGTCCATGGGGCATATGCAAGTCTTTCACTTGCCCTTTATTCTCCCATTCCTGGAACAAAGGCTGAAACCATCCCCTACAGGAGGAGCCCTCTCTTGCTAGAGGTTTGCCAGGTTTATCTTGGGTGTTCACAAGGAACACCACTGGGTTAACCATACATAACCGTCCTAGTATCCTTGGTAGGTAAGTAACCTCCCTCTTGATTAAGACTATTCCCCCCATAACAGCTGAAAAAAAAACTGGCTATAGACCCGGGTTTAGAGAGGTTCTGGCAAAATACATACACTTCCCAATTTTATTAACAACAGTAACAGGTAAACCTTGGCCAAATGAACCCTTTCCCAAAGGGTCAAAGACCAACCTTTCCACGGACCTACCTTCTGTGCAGCTATTTTCAGCCTACCTCCTAGTTTTTCATTGGGTAATCACCCGGGCCAAATTCAATGCCTAAGATTTTAGCAGATTCCTGAGGGTCTAGAAGGGTGTCCGGAATACTGAAATCAGGATCTCCTCCCACCCAGAGACTTTCACACTTATCCCAATTAATCTTGGACCGAGATGCTTCTGAGTAATGTTCCACTTTAGACATCACCCACTCTGCCTCCCCTATTGAGGACACAAAGATAGTGACGTCATCTGCATACGCAACCACCCTCTGAGTGGCTTCTGGGTCGTCCAGATCCATCCCAACTCCCGCCAATGGTCCACAATCAATCCTCGCAAACACATATTCCAAAGGACTCAAAGGACAACTCTGTCAGACACCAGAACCAACCTCAAAGGGGGTTCCAACCCAACTATTTACTAGCGAGAAAGTGCCTGCCCCAGCAAACAAAATCTGAAGCCAATTCACAAACTTCCCAGGCCATACCTCAGAAACACAGACCAGAGGTGCTCATGGTTCACCTGGTCGAAAGCTTTAGCCTGGTCTAAAGACAGCATGTACCACTTCCAGGAGCCTGCATTACCTTGCTCCATTGCCTTTTGGACACCAAGCACAGCACTAAAAGTACTGTGGCCTGGCATAAAGCAACGCTGGGCCGACGAAAGGAACCGGGATTCAAACTTCACCAGACGATTAAACAATACTTTTGCCAGAATCTTTCTGTCCTTGTTGAGGAGTGCTATGGGATACCTATTCTGAATACTGGTCGAATACTTAGCCTTCAACAGAATGATCAAGGCAGACCTTCTCATTGACTTTGGCAGAGTGCCTGAGGAAAGACTGCAATCAAGAGGGGAATTAAGGTTCCCTTAAAGGTCTTATAGAATTCAGATGTTAAGGCATCTGGACCTGGCGATTTCTTGAGGGCAAGCCCTTCAATCGCCAGTCTGACTTGCTCTTCCTTGATCAATTCTGTCAAAACATCAAGAGAGCAGTCTACTTCCGGTTCAGGGATGGCTTCAGCCAGGAAAGCTGACACTTTATCTCGATCTAGTTCTCTCTTTCCCAAAAGGTGTCAGTAGAAAGATCTGATAACCTCCAGGATCCCTGATTTGGATTTCTTCCTGGAGGCCTGTACTGTCAATCAGTCCTGTCCTTGAAGCCCATCGCCAGCAGAAGCTTCACCACCCTCTTTCTGGGAGGTCGTGTATCATTGCAACGCCACCGGAGACGGACTACATTCCTCCTGGCACCAAGTGGCCCAGCTGATGGGAGCAACCACTGATCTCCCCTTTTTTCTTGGAAAGCTTTTAGTTCATATCTGCCATCTCTGGAGCCTATAGATGAGGGATTAGAGGGGGCCTGGCGGAGCAACTGGACTAGGAGGAACTACAGATGTCCGTATTTCAGGACCAACATCACCAATGGAAACAGCAGCATTAACTTCAGAAGCATTACCATCAGCAGCAGCATTCACATTAGCATTCACCACAGACACAAGCTTGGACATCTTACCATTACTCACACTGGCCGGGATGGTCATTCCAGATGTTCCTGACCCTGTTTTTGCTGAAACCTCCACATCCTTGGGTGCTTGCACAGAGGCATTACCAGATGTCATGGTTGGTGTCTCAATGCCTCTGACAGCACCCTCCGCTTCATAGGTTTGTTTATTGGCCCGGCCCAGTGTTTTTTTTTTATCATTGGCACTGTTGTAATGCTGTCCAGACTGGGAATTAAAGGGAACCTGTCATCAACTTTATGCTGATCTCACTGAGGGCAGCATAAAATAGTGACATAAATGCTGATGTCAGCGGTGTGTCACTCATGAACTAATAGTAAGTGGTTGCTGAGAACCAGCATCATAATCATTGCAGCCCAGGCCTTGAAAAGAGTCAAATGTACTTGAGAAGAGTCCTGGTTATTCATAATCTCCTGCTCTCACCCATCTGCTGATGATTGGCAGTTATCTCCTAGTGAGAAAGGGAGAAAACTAGCTAGAAGACTGTCAGTCATCAGCAGGTGGGCAGGAGAGCAGGAATTCATGAATAACCATGACTCTTCTCAGGTGGCCATGACTCTTCTCCAGGCCCAGTCTGCAATGATTGTGATGTTGGTTCTCGGCAACCACTTACTTTTAACTTTTAAATGACAGACCTCTGAAATCAACTTATCTGTCTCTTCTTTATGCTGCCGTTAGTATGGGCAGTAAAAAGTTGATGACAGGTTCCCTTTAATATGCTTCTCTTTGCCACAGGTTCAGGCTGTGAAATGGGCTGTTCAGGAGAAGGGGTACTGGAACTCCCAACCCCAGCGACCCCTCTGCCTGCATGTAACGTGACACTACTTTGCAGTAGTGTAAACAATGGGGCTGCTGAGATTACTTGAGCTGCTTCTGGCACCGGACCATTCCCCCTCCTACTGAGGAATGGCCAACAGCACCGGAGCCTCTCACTTTCTTACCCATGCTTCTGCCACACTGCTTGTACGAGTGGTCAGCCGACCCACCTAACTTTCGGTCGTCCGCCGACCTATCGCACCATCAACCAACTTCAGCATTACCCCATCAGCTGACTTACAGCGCACGTTGGAGGCCGACTTCCGGTCTACGCCTTCAGCACAACCTGCCCCACCCTCTCTGCTGAGGAGAGTGTGTGACGCCATCTTGGCCTCACTTGCTCTGCTCTTCCCGCTCCCACATTAAAGGTCCACTTCAAAGGCAGAACTTGGGGGCAAACAGGACTCATATCCTGAACTAACTTTTCAGTCGGCTCAGAGCACAGGGGAGACTGTGATATATAGCAAATTCTCACCTGACCGTTTGTAGTCTAGTGTTGTGTTTTCAAGTTCGGCGTACAAGGTTCGGGTTATTTAAGAATTCCTTTATGGATTCCGCTACCACGGACCATAAGTTATGGAATCCACAACGGAATTCTTAGATAACCCGAAGCTGAACCTGAAAATACAAGTTCGCTTATCTCTAGTGTAGTCTTCTGTTTCTTGTTGCTTTTCTTGCCTTTTTTTTTTTTTTCTCTGCAGGTTACTCTGACCCAAAACACAGTTTCCCCATTCTGGCAGGTGACTCCATGGTGCAGATCTGGGTCAGCATGCCTGGTGGATGATCTTCCTCATCAGAGTGGCTAATTGGTAGACACACCTGCCTGGCTCTCAGCTACACGCTTTCCAAGCTCTCCTCCTCCTGAGTCAGCTTCTTGTGCTTGGGATCCTGGATTAATCCTCCATTTTCCTGCACAGGGTCCTGAACCCCTTCCTCCATGCTGCTTTCCACCTGGTCAGAGTCTTCAGAAGAGGTAGAGGATTCCTCCGTATAACCATCCTCAGATGATAACTACATTATCTTTCTTCCCGTATTTCCTCTTTTGCAGGTTTCACAGGGGATGCCTTTGAAAACCGGTCGTCGTTTTGGAGTTTTTCTGAGAAGGTCCCTCCACCTTTCAGTATGGCCGACCTTCTCTCCTCCAGCTTCTCTACCTCCACTACCACTTCTTTGCCCCAGAGATCTTCCTGACTTGGACCTTTACCATGCTCAGTTACCCCCGGAGTCACGGCAGGGATCTTGCAGCCTCCTGGTACTCCTGGAGCCAGGATGCTATACGAGAGCTGAAAGTAGATGTCAATTCTCCAGCTCTCATCAGCCCCCACTCCTCCACCTCCCTGCGGCTGTGCTGGGGCTACTCCGGAGGGACCACAGTCTGCGGTTTTCTGGGTTCTTTCCTTTTGCAGCCTTAATGCTAGCCCCAACCTCAAGGGGGTCCAAGGCCGCATTACTGCAACCCCGAGCTGACTGTCTTCCCCCTGAGGGTGGTTGAACAGTCCCAGCTGGTCCGGACAACCTCCAAACCCCCGCTGGCTTACTCTGGTGGGTGGGAGTGTGAGGCTCCATCCCTAGATGGAGCCTCCAAGACCCACTCTATCCAGAGACAGTGATGGCCAGTTCGCAGTGTTCGCCAACAAAGAAATGCGGGCTGCCATCTTGACTCACAAGTCCGGTGATGCACAGGTAAGCCCTTACCTGTGCCTGCGCCGCTAGCCGGTCTGAAACAAATGCGGTCACCGGGAGCAGGCAGTTCCAAGAACAGCCCGATGAAGGTCCCCGGCGGCTGTTCTCGGAACTGCCTGCTCCCGGTGACGGGATTTGTTTCAAACCGTCTCGCGCCTTGCTACTGTCTTTATTGGTCTAACCTCATGTCATTTTATGCATTTATTCCAGGTCCTAATCTGTTTGCAACTGTTGTGTTTCTAACGCCCCAGAGGTGCGTTACCACCTTCCACACCTCCCCACTGTCTTCTGTGGTTAATATATTTTCATCATATGTATTAATTTCCAGGTCCTGTATAATGTGCATATTCTTTTCCATGTAAATGTTATGTTCAAGTGTAATATACCTGGTTCACCAGCAGATGGCGGCAACCATGGCAGAGCTACCTTGTCTAGAATGGAACCTTCTTTCCATTCTAGCTTGCTCCCTCAAGGGAGGAGTTTTAGTTAGTGAAAGTCAGTCTAGCTTACCCCCTGCTAGGGGAAGGTCTAGCTTACCCCTCTTAAGGGGAAGGCTGTGTGCAAGCCAGCAGAAGCACCCCTAAGCTCTGCTGGACATGGAGGCCAAAGCTGCAAGCCTCACAAACCAGAAGTAAAGTTCCCTGGATAAAGATAAAGACAGACCAGACTACAGAAAGTAAAGTTCAGCAGAAAGGAAAAGTTTCTATTTAATTCTGTCAGTACAGCAGAGCCAAAGAACAACAGATGTAGCAAAGCCGAGTGTGTTTGCTTGCAAGTTTTAATGGCAAAGCCTGCTGGTAACCAAGATAAAGTTGGAAGATTGTTTCCTGATGAAAGTTTATTCAAGTAAAGCAAGTCTGGACTTACTTTATTTCATCATCCCCTTCATCAACTATCCCTTGCTCTGCTTTGGACGACAACGCCTGGGGTTCCAGCGTATCCAGGTAGGAGCACCGAGACACATGCACAGCCACATCTAAAGTAACATTATAGGCTACCCTTACACCACTCTGGAATTCCTACACCTGGGCAGGGCCGATCCTAGGGTCACAGGCGCCTGGGTGCAGAAATATTTCTGGCGCCCCCACATGGGCGTGGTTATCTTACTAACTCCTCCCCTTTACAATGTTTCTATGGCAACAACTTCAGCCCCACTAATCGGCGGCTCGGCTGCTCGGCTTAAAAAAAAAAAAAGTCAAAAAAAAAAAAGTCAAAAAAAAAAAAGTCCCGGCGGCTCGCTCGGCCAGGGCCGGACTGGGGATAAAAACCAGCCCTGGAAAAAGTTGCACACCAGCCCCACAGCATTGCGTCATTATTTACTTGTTTATAATAGGAGAAAGCATTCATTTTAAAACACGTGTGTAAACACGAATATGAACTTTGCCCCACGATAGCTCTTTTGTAGAACCCCCATAAAAACTTACAGTTACTTGACTTGGCCCTTGGGGATCTCGGACGCCACTTCAACACTTTGGCCGGGGGCTCGGCGGAGCTGATGTTGTGCTTTAACCTAATGAGAAAGATTTCATAATAAGGATTTGGAGAAAGGGCAGAGGGATAGCAGAGCAGGGAGAGGCTGGTGCTGCTACTAGGGGGTCATACCATGGGGGAGTAATAAAGCCCACCATAATGCCCCCCCAGTAGTAATAATTCTCCTTATAATATGCAAAACATTTGTAATGCCCCCAGTTGAGCTAATGTTCCCATAATGTGCCAATATAAAATACCCCTTCTCAGTGCCCCCGTAGATGACCCCCATAGTGCCCCCCCCTTCCCCATAGTACCCACCATAATGTGTCCCAGTATAAAATGCCCCTATACAGAGCCCCCATATAAAATATCTTCTTTTTTAGCCTCAGTAGATGCCCCTATAGTGCCCCCCAATAATCTGCAGTAAGATGTGCCCCCATAGATGCCCCCAATCATGTGCCAGTAATAAGAGCCCCCCCCACCATCATGTGCCAGTAGCCAGAGCCCCCCCATATCATGTCAGTAGCCAGAGCCCCCCCATATCATGTGTCAGTAGCCAGAGCCCCCCCATATCATGTGTCAGTAGCCAGAGCCCCCCATATCATGTGCCAGTAGCCAGAGTGCCCCCAATCATGTGCCAGAAATAAGAGCCCCCCCACCATCATGTGCCAGTAGCCAGAGCCCCCCCATATCATGTGCCAGTAGCCAGAGCCCCCCATATCATGTGCCAGTAGCCCCCCTTATGTGCCAGTAGCCCCCCTTATCATGTGCCAGTAGACCCCCTTATCATGTGCCAGTAGCCCCCTTATCATGTGCCAGTAGCCCCCCTTATCATGTGCCAGTAGCCCCCCATATCATGTGCCAGTAGCCAGAGCCCCCCCTTATCATGTGCCAGTAGCCAGAGCCCCCCCCATATCATGTGCCAGTAGCCAGATCCCCCCCATTATCATGTGCCAGTAGCCAGAGTGCCCCCATATCATGTGCCAGTAGCCAGAGTGCCCCCATATCATGTGCCAGTAGCCCCCCATATCATGTGCCAGTAGCCCCCCTTATCATGTGCCAGCCCAGTAGTCCCCCCTTATCATGTGCCAGCCCAGTAGTCCCCCCTTATCATGTGCCAGCCCAGTAGTCCCCCCTTATCATGTGCCAGCCCAGTAGCCCCCCTTATCATGTGCCAGCCCAGCCCAGTAGTCCCCCCTTATGTGCCAGCCCAGTAGCCCCCCTTATCATGTGCCAGCCCAGTATTGTACCTATATAAAAAAATAAAAAAAAATAATACACTTATACTTACCTCCAGCAATGCGATGCGATGCAGGCCGCCTCTTCCGTCTGTGTCCCTCGCTATACGGCTCAGGCGACGCGATGACGTCATCGCGCCATCACCGGCCTCTGATAGGCTGCTGGCTTAGTGCTGGCAGCCTATCAGAGGAACAGGAGGGGACACACCTCTCCCTCCTCTGCCGCAGCACAGACAGGCATCTGTATTGCCGTCCTGAGGACGGCAATACAGATGACTATGGAGATGAGCGCTTCCGCAATGGAGGCGCTCATCTCCTGCTCTGCCCTGCCGCCGGCCGCGGCCGCCCCCACTTGTCACCAGGGCCGCAGCGCTGGGGTGCGGGGCACCCACTGCACCCCGTGTAGGATCGGCCCTGCACCTGGGTACCACCAACACCATCTACTTAAGGAGACTCTGTCCCTTGTTGCTTCAATGCAACTGGCGGCACAACAAAAAACACTAAGAAAGGACCCCCGGCCGCGGTTGGGTGTCGCATGTTCATGTAATGTACCTGGTTCACCAGCAGGTGGCAGAAAACACGGCAGAGCTATATTTAGATGGAATGGAACCTTCCATTCCATTCTAAACCCCCCCTTCCCATTCCCCTGGAGAGAGGTGGGCGCGCCCTACTTCCTGCAGGAAGGGTGGGGCAGAAGTTCTAGTCAGTCTAGTTTACCACCAGCTAGGGGAAGGGTGTACAGGGGCATGTCTCTGCTGCACGTGCCCATGCCAGACAGAGCACCCTAAGCTCTGCTGGCCTTGGAGGCCAAAGCTTGAAGTCTCAGGAGCCAGGGGGAAAGATCCCTGGCATAACCTAGAGTCAGACAAAGTGAAGTGCAGCATACAGAAGAAGCTGAGTTATACAGCCATAGAACCAAAAAAGAAAGCCTCACTATTATGCTGTAGGGTAGGGCAAATGGAAAAACAACCGTATAAACCTAAAAAGTGTTGCTGAACAAACAACCATAGAATGCCCAATATATTAAAAAATATATACTTTATTTTATCATTAATAGATCATGATTACATAGATATAAAAGATAACACAAAAAGTTTGAAAAAGTCAGCAAAAAACCTGGATGCCGTAGTCCCCCGGCCGGTGTCTCTATAACCCGCCAAAAAGGTGAAACACATGTCAAGTGTATGTATGGTATGCAATGGGGTGATTTACAGAGAAGTGGTATATGGTACTAACCACTAAAATAATAACGGTGATCATCACTCCATTGCATAGCCACTGAGCGAGTGTATGGGTATTGAGCCCTTAATGATACACAAATGGCAGCAAAAAGTAAAATAATGTCTATCTGAAGTGCTCAAATGAATAAGTCTCCATACACCAAACCATCTAATAAAGGCTATAAGCAAAATTCACCCATAGGCACCTGGTGGAAAATCATAACATACCAAGAGACATGATGGAGGGCAGAGACAACAGGCACAGGACAGGCTGGAAACCCCGACGCGCGTTTCGCCTCAGCTTCGTCAGGAGGTTAATGAAGTGTGGCCATAGTCCCCTCTTTATACCCCCCATGTAGCTTCAAGGCATAAACTCATTACATGTAGCAGCTGATGCGCACTATCGATCGCTTGTGTCTGATGATGTGCCCCGAGTGCACCATGGAGACGCCGCATTCATCAGGAGGAGGGGTGGAACGCAAACCATGCGTTCCAGCCCACCTCCCAAGGAAACGTAGCGGCGTCCCCACGTGACCCGGCGCACAGCGCATCACAACACAGCGCTGCATCAGACTATCAAGCGTGAGTAGTATCCGGCTATAACAATATCAGAACCTGATTATGCATATCGGACAACATAATTCACATAGAAATAGCCCTAAACGAAGTCTACATAGGGTTGTTGGCAATATGGGGCACCAATGGAAGGCTAAATACATCTGACTACATACTAATATCAAGGGGGGAGGGAGATGAAAATATAACATCATGATTTTTAAGGAATTTAATGTGTTTACACACCCGTGAATACAGAATTCCAAAGAAAAAAATAATCATAAATACAGCATAAAATATATCATAATTCATCCACAATGTGCGAAGTCCAGTACTCCCATCTCAATATACACTTATGGATGGGTTCCATATAATCCACAAGTCACAATATACAGTCGTGGCCAAAAGTTTTGAGAATGGCACAAATATTAGTTTTCACAAAGTTTGCTGCTAAACTGCTTTTAGATCTTTGTTTCAGTTGTTTCTGTGATGTAGTGAAATATAATTACGCGCACTTCATACGTTTCAAAGGCTTTTATCGACAATTACATGACATTTATGCAAAGAGTCAGTATTTGCAGTGTTGGCCCTTCTTTTTCAGGACCTCTGCAATTCGACTGGGCATGCTCTCAATCAACTTCTGGGCCAATTCCTGACTGATAGCAACCCATTCTTTCATAATCACTTCTTGGAGTTTGTCAGAATTAGTGGGTTTTTGGTTGTCCACCCGCCTCTTGAGGATTGACCACAAGTTCTCAATGGGATTAAGATCTGGGGAGTTTCCAGGCCATGGACCCAAAATGTCAAAGTTTTGGTCCCCGAGCCACTTAGTTATCACTTTTGCCTTATGGCACGGTGCTCCATCGTGCTGGAAAATGCATTGTTCTTCACCAAACTGTTGTTGGATTGTTGGAAGAAGTTGCTGTTGGAGGGTGTTTTGGTACCATTCTTTATTCATGGCTGTGTTTTTGGGCAAAATTGTGAGTGAGCCCACTCCCTTGGATGAGAAGCAACCCCACACATGAATGGTCTCAGGATGCTTTACTGTTGGCATGACACAGGACTGATGGTAGCGCTCACCTTTTCTTCTCCGGACAAGCCTTTTTCCAGATGCCCCAAACAATCGGAAAGAGGCTTCATCGGAGAATATGACTTTGCCCCAGTCCTCAGCAGTCCATTCACCATACTTTCTGCAGAAGATCAATCTGTCCCTGATGTTTTTTTTGGAGAGAAGTGGCTTCTTTGCTGCCCTTCTTGACACCAGGCCATCTTCCAAAAGTCTTCGCCTCACTGTGCGTGCAGATGTGCTCACACCCAGTGGCGTAACTATCAGGGAAGCAGGGGAAGCAGCTTCTTCGGGGCCCGAGCTCAGAAGGGGCCCGGGAGCAGTCACTGTACTTCCTCACCCCGGGCACCTGTCAGAGCAGCTGACTTCTCCTGCACTTGCACCTCTGACCTGACATCAGTGACATTGCTCCGCCTCTCCCCCTCCTCAGTTCTTATGATGGACACTGACCAGCAACAGGACGGTCCAATGTGGGTGGAGCTATAATAGCCCCGCCCCCTTTTCTACCCGCGATTCCTGCAGCTTGAGTCTTCCCTGCCCGGCAAGCTGAACATCATTTGGATTGCCACAACTGCACGAGTGATGTGAGTGGCAGGAGGGGAACTGGGGTTATATTCAGCTTTCCCAGACTGTGCACATGTGACATGCAGTACAGTAGGAAAGCTGGGTGAATTATATCATGAAATGTCATCCAGCTTCCCTGCTATCCTGCATGGCACAAGTGCAGAGGCATTAGATTATGCGGGAGAGGCACAGCAGGAAAGCTGGGTGTCTATATATGTGTATTGTATATGTGTGCGTCCATGTATGTGGAGAGTGCGTGTATGAGTGCATCCATGTAAGTGGAGAGTGCGTGTATGAATGCATCCATGTAAGTGGAGAGTGCGTGTATGAGTGTGTCCATGTAAGTGGAGAGTGCGTGTATGACTGCGTCCATGTATGTGGAGAGTGGGTGTATGAGTGCGTCCATGTATGTGGAGAGTGCGTGTATGACTGCGTCCATGTATGTGGAGAGTGCGTGTATGACTGCGTCCATGTACGTGGAGAGTGCGTGTATGACTGCGTCCATGTATGTGGAGAGTGCGTGTATGACTGTGTCCATGTATGTGGAGAGTGCGTGTATGACTGTGTCCATGTATGTGGAGAGTGCGTGTATGACTGTGTCCATGTATGTGGAGATGCATGTATGACAGCGTCCATGGCTGCAGTAGGAAAGGTACAGAGGCTAAAATACTTGTGGATATGTAGAGGTAAATCAGACATGTCTATTACAATTGCAGCGCAGGTTTTAAAGGGGTTGAGTTGAATATAAACTCCGTCAGCAACTGGAAATGGTAAAAACCAAAGTTGTGCTAAAAATGACAGTAAATACAGTAAATAAAAAGTCACAAAATAGCCATCTGAGAGGGGTTTGCACAGGAGGAGGCGGTTTGTGAAGAAATGTGTAAGTGTGTGTGGGGGGCCCTGTACAAAAATTTGCTGTGGGGCCCAGTCAGTTCTAGTTACGCCTCTGCTCACACCTGTCTGCTGCCATTCCTGAGCGAGCTCTGCACTGGTGGCACTCCGATCCCGCTGCTGAATCATCTTTAGGAGACGATCCTGGCGCTTGCTGGACTTTCTTGGACGCCCTGAAGCCTTCTTAACAAGAATTTAACCTCTTTCCTTGAAGTTCTTGATGATCCTATAAATTGTTGATTGAGGTGCAATCTTAGTAGCCACAATATCCTTGCCTGTGAAGCCATTTTTATGCAACGCAATGATGGCTGCACGCGTTTCTTTGCAGGTCACCATGGTTAACAATGGAAGAACAATGATTTCAAGCATCACCCTCCTTTGAACATGTCAAGTCTGCCATTTTAACCCAATCAGCCTGACATAATGATCTCCAGCCTTGTGCTCGTCAACATTTTCACCTGAGTTAACAAGACGATTACTGAAATGATCTCAGCAGGTCCTTTAATGACAGCAATGAAATGCAGTGGAAAGTTTTTTTTGGGATTAAGTTAATTTTCATGGCAAAGAAGGACTATGCAATTCATCTGATCACTCTTCATAACATTCTGGAGTATATGCAAATTGCTATTATAAAAACTTAAGCAGCAACTTTTCCAATTTCCAATATTTATGTAATTCTCAAAACTTTTGGCCACGACTGTACACTATCAATGAATACCATGCATTATTATGTAAACATAAATAACAAAAGATTACTAGTACATAAACAATATAACAGCCTAATCACATACTGGTATACTCAGAGTGTATACTGTAGATGAGTAGTGTACTCCAGCCTGTCAGTACAGCAGAGTCAAAAAATAACAGATGTAGCAGAGTGGAGTTTGCCTGCCAGTTTCATGCTAAAGCCTGCTGGGACCAAGACAAAGCCTGTAAACCGTTTTGGAGAAACATTTATTCAAGTAAAGCAGACATTGAACTTCATCTCAAGGTCTGGACTCAAGTTCTTCCTAATCCCTCAATTATTCCCCCTTTTTATTGCTTCAGAGCCAAAGCCTGGGGTCCAGCGGTGTCCAGGTAGGAGCACTGTGACACACATAAAGAGACATTTGGGCCGCACTATACCACTCAGCATTCCTACACCTGGGACGCGATATATATAGCATGCCCCGGGAGCAGGACGCCCGTTGCAATTTTAGCGTCACAAACAGGATTTACTTTTGTGTCTTTATACTACAAGGCCTGCAGAATTGTCAGAAAACCTCCTAAAAATTACTTTACTACGTTTATTGCGGAGCGACAGGCGTAGGAAAGTGCGTGTCGGCTACCGAGGGGTTAATCCGCCATCTTTGCCAGTGATGGTGTATGTTTTTTTTGTACCTCAAGAGCGGGAAAACAGGGAAATGCCCAGCCCAAGAGCGGGAAGCGACAGCCCTGCCCACCGGGAACTGCCCAGTATAATTGCAGGAAGCGAAGACTTCACCCCTAAGACTCCTCCTCATTTACCAGTTTGCAGTAGCCTAGAGGAAGATAAGATGGCGCGTCCTCTGCGGCCCTACTGAGTTGAAATGGCGTGGAGTGACAAGCCCGAACTGCAGGCTGCCCTGCAAAAAGTGAGACTCTCGCAAGTACAGCAGAACCCGAAGAGAAAGTCTGAGGTGTTCGCCCCGCCGGCTGGAGTGTCAACTCCACCGCCCAGGAAGAGCGGTTCGTTCTACCAGTTGAACCTGATGGTCAAGCCAGAAGTTATAGCCCACGCCCAGACGATGTGGGACTACAAAAAAAGCATAGAGGCCTGGGTGATCCACGTCCTGGACCACCCACGGCTGGGGGATCCGAAGCTGGAGCGGCGCTGAGGGACCGTCTTGTGGTTCTCCGTGGAACGCAGCTCCGGGTTCCTGGAGGATGACGAAGACAGAGAAGAACTCTTTGAGGGACGCAGGTCGGTGAAACTCCCCTACCTGCGCCAGGCCCATCATAGCTTATACGCGGTGGACCATGTGGAGTACACCCCCATGGGCTCCCTCAAGGGACCATTTGCCACCGGGGTGACCTTCCTGTCCAAACCCCTTGTCCCTCCATGTGCGCTGCCTCCAAGAGACCGCTGAGGGAGTCCTCCGCTTCCAAGAGAAGCCACAGCCCCAGCCGGAGCTTCTGATCCCGGGTATACCCCTGCCTCCAACTTTCCAGCTGGGATGCTTGTCAATCCCCGTCTTCTCCTACAACCCAACGGTGGTCAATTATCAGTTACCATGGAAGATGGCATCGGCCGCAGTAAGAAGGCCCCGATCACCACCGTTGGAGATTCCTTGGCCACAGCCCCTACAGCTGGAGATCCTGAGCTACCCTGCCCTGGCAGGAGGTTCCGGCACTTCAAAGGAAAATGTGGCTGCCGCCATAGCCAGTATGACCACCCAGTCACTACCGAGGTCCTCCACTAGAGGTCAGCGAAGGACAATCATGGCAGCGAGTTTGGCCTACAAGATGCAGGAGCGCCCTCTAATGTCATTCAGCAGCTTCAGCAGCAAGGAGGATTTTCGATACCTCCTCTAAGGAGCGCTCTATTGCATCCTGAAGGGAAAAGAAAATCATGAAATAAAGGGAGCCACATCATGGATGGTTTTTTGAAGGGTGAGGACTTGTTGGCTATTTTGTGGTTTGTTGCTCTTGTTTGGCCCTCATCTGGATGGACATGCTTGTAAGGACTCCCCCATCTGCAAAAACACTCCCAAGTTGCGCACGTCAGCGCTCAATTCCTTTTTCCTGCCTTCTCTGGTTAAGTGAGAGCCCCCTTTTGCTCAAAGAGTTCTCATTACCTTTGCTGCTATTTTATATTATACCCATGTGGATTACAAATGACTTTGGCACTATTTGTTCCAGTTTGGTGCACTTGAACCGCCAGCACTAAAGGAAAAGACTCCAATGTGAATTTGATTGCACTCTGTTATTGCATTATATTTTTGCACTATTTTTGCACTAATGTTTTAGGGTACTTTCACACTTGCGTTTTTCTTTCCCGTCCTAGAGATCCGTCCTAGGGGCTCTATACCGGAAGAGAACTTATCAGTTTTATCCCCAAGCATTCTGAATGGAGAGCATTCCGTTCAGGATGCATCAGGATGTCTTCGGTTCAGTCTATTTGACTGATCAGGACAAAGATAAAACCGCAGAATGCTACGGTTTTATCTCCGGCCAAAAATACTGAAAACTTGCCTGAATGCCGGATCTGGCATTTTTTTCCATAGGAATGTATTAGTGCCGGATCTGGCATTCAAAATACTTCAATGCATTTGTAAGACGGATCAGGATCCTGATCAGTCTTAAAAATGCCATCAGTTGGCATAGGTTTTGCCGGCGACGGAACTGCTTGCCGGATCACTCTGCCGCAAGTGTGAAAGTAGCCTTACCGTTTCAGCAACGTTCAAATATTTAGCCCATTGTATGTATTCTTTTACAGGTACAACATATGCACTACAAATGGACTCTGGACTTAAAGGGTTTCTATCACTTTGTATGACATAATTAGCTGTCAGACACTAGCGATCTGCTAGTGTCTGCTCTGGCCAACCATCCTACTATAATCACTTGTGGGGCAGCGGTTTTGCTAAAAAACTAACTTTTATAAATATGCTAATGAGCCTCTAGGTGCTATGTGGGCGTCATTAGCACCTAGAGGCTCCGTCTACCTTCATACACAGCCGCCGCCCAGCGCGTCCCTCCAGCCCGCCCATGTCCTCCTCCGTGTGACGCAGCGGCCGAATTCTCGCGCATGCGCCGTGCACGGCTGTATTCGGCACATTTGAGATGTCTGAGCTCGGAGCGGTCAGACATTCAATGCGCATGCGCGGATGTATTCGGCGCATGCGCATTGAATGTCTGACCGCTCCGAGCTCACATCTCAAATGCGCCGAATACAGCCGCGCACGGCGCATGCGCGAGAATTCGGCCGCTGCGTCACACGGAGGAGGACATGGGCGGGCTGGAGGGACGCGCTGGGCGGCGGCTGTGTATGAAGGTAGACGGAGCCTCTAGGTGCTAATGACGCCCACATAGCACCTAGAGGCTCATTAGCATATTTATAAAAGTTAGTTTTTTAGCAAAACCGCTGCCCCACAAGTGATTATAGTAGGATGGTTGGCCAGAGCAGACACTAGCGGATCGCTAGTGTCTGACAGCTAATTATGTCATACCAAGTGATAGAAACCCTTTAATATAGTTGCCAGATAGCTAGCACCTTACTTCATTGCTCATGTGGACTGCCTCTGAGGACGTCAATGTAGAGTCACAAGCAGGTATAACATCGTCAAGGGTAACCTCGCTAGGAGTTCTGGGAGAGAACCGGCTCCTCTGCCTACTTTGGTGTGTCCTAAGGCTTAGTGCGCAGCCTTATGGATATGTATGTTTAGCTACCTGTTCAGTCATCAAGGTGACAATGCATAAAGCATTATAAGGCTTGGTGCTAGGAAGGGATTACAGGATGAAGCCACCCTTCTATTTGCGGGTGTCTCATAGTATCGTGGAGGGATTATAGTACATAACACCCCCACGCTCCATATACAACTCTGGCCCAGTCCTGTGTGGAGTATTTGAGCGCTTAGTGCAGTATCTTTTTTGGTTCACTGGTTATACCGAAAGGGCAAACTGTGAATAGACACCCTACTCATACAGGCAGGAACCTAGTTAGTATATGTATGTCATGAAAAATAGTCTCATGCAGCACTCTACCTTTCCTTGAGCACATCCTAAGCACAAGCCGAGGACAGCTTGGTTTTAAGTAAGGGGGAATGTAACACTCCAGAGCGGTGTTACCACTTCTGCACCTTGCTACTGTCTTTATTGGTCTAACTTCATGTCATTTTATGCGTTTATTCCAGGTCCTCCACACTGTGCATTCCTAACTCTGCTGCCATGGAGGCAGTGGCGTAGGGATCGCCATAGCAACCATAGCAGTGGCTATGGGGCGCTACGCCACTGGGGGCCCGTCCGGGCCGCCTTCTGTTGATTTTTATATATTTTTTAATTTATTTACATACACACTACACACAGGCAGCCTGGCTGGGGAGGAGTCAGGACTGGAGCAGGGCGCACGCAGGGCCGGGCCGACACAGTGGCTGGGGAGGCTCCAGCCAGGCCACTTAGTAACTCAGAAGATCCGATGGTATATTCTAACCCCCAGGCGTTCCCATGGTGGTGGGGACGCTTGCCTGGGGGTTAGAATATACCATCGGATCTGAGTTTTCACAAGCTCAGCGAGATCTTAAAAACTCAAATCCGATGGTATATTCTAACCCCCAGGCGTTCCCCTGGTGACAGGGACGCTTGCCTGGGGGTTAGAATATACAGGGCCACGCCGCTCACAGCAGTATATTTATAAACTAATCAGTAACTACTTTAATCATTGCTCATTGCTGATCTCTTTACTTGGGGGCGGGCGGCGCTCACTCACTGACGTCACGCGCCTGCTCCTCCCACTAGGCGGCACAGACGCGTGACGTCAGTGAGTGAGCGCCGCCTGCACTGCCTGCTGTTACCGGAGCTAAGACAGAGTAAGATATCCAAATAATCCAAGTAAAGAGATCAGCAATGAGCAATGATTAAAGTTAAAGTAGTTACTGATTAGTTTATAAATATACTCCTGTGAGCGTCGGGGAGGGAGATCTGTGGATGGCACTGTTTAGGGGGGATCTGTGGATGGCACTGTTTAGGGGGAGATCTGTGGATGGCACTGTTTAGGGGGAGATCTGTGGATGGCACTGTTTAGGGGGAGATCTGTGGATGGCACTGTTTAGGGGGAGATCTGTGGATGGCACTGTTTAGGGGGAGATCTGTGGATGGCACTGTTTAGGGGGGAGATCTGTGAATGGCACTGTTTAGGGGAGGGGGGATCTGTGAATGGCACTGTTTAGGGGGGGGATCTGTGGATGGCACTGTTTAGGGGGGAGATCTGTGGATTGCACTGTTTAGGGGAGGGGGATCTGTGGATGGCACTGTTTAGGGGGGATCTGTGGATGGCACTGTTTAGGGGGGATCTGTGGATGGCACTGTTTAGGGGGGATCTGTGGATGGCACTGTTTAGGGGGGATCTGTGGATGGCACTGTTTAGGGGGGATCTGTGGATGGCACTGTTTAGGGGGGATCTGTGGATGGCACTGTTTACGGGGGAGATCTGTGGATGGCACTGTTTAGGGGGGAGATCTGTGGATGGCACTGTTATGAGGGGGGGGGGGGGATCTGTGGATTGCACTGTTTAGGGGAGAGGGGATCTGTGGATGGCACTGTTTAGGGGAGGGGGATCTGTGGATGGCACGGGGGGGGGGGGGGGGGCATAATTTTTTTTGCTATGGGGCCCATGCATTTCTAGCTACGCCCCTGCATGGAGGCCAAAGCTTGAAGCCTCAGGAGCCAGGAGGAAAGTTCCCTGGCATAACCTAGAGTCAGATAAAGTGAAGTGCAGCATACAGAAGAAGCTGAGTTATACAGCCAGTCTGTCAGTACAGCCAGAGAGAAACAGAGTCAGAGAGAAACAGATACAGTAGAGTTGAGTTTGCCTGCCAGTTTCATGCTAAAGCCTGCTGGAACCAAGACAAAGCCTGTAAACCGTTTTGGAGAAACGTTTATTCAAGTAAAGCTGCCATTGAACTTCATCTAAAGATCTGGACTCAAGTTATTCTTTTATTCCTCAATTATTCCCCCTATTTATTGCTTCGGAGCCAAAGCCTAGGGTCCAGTGGTATCCAAGTAGGAGCACTGTGACACACATAAAGAGACATTTGGGCCGCACTATACCACTCTGCATTCCTACACCTGGGACACGATATGTATAGAGGGCTCTGAGGGGGGCCCCGCCCCTTGCAAATGGATTTGATACAATATTTTAGCAGACAGTATCACACATAATAGAAATAGGATTAGATACAGAAGCTCAGCAGACAGGATCACACATGATAGGATTAGATACAACAGCTCAGCAGACAGTATCACACATGATAAGATTTGATACAACATCTCAGCAGGCAGTATCACACATGAATGGATTAGATACAGTATTTTAGCAGACAGTATCACACATAATAGAAATAGGATTAGATACAGAAGCTCAGCAGACAGGATCACACATTCTAGGCTTAGATGCAGCAGCTCAGAAGACAGTATCACTCGAGATAGAATTAGATACAGCGGCTCAGCCGACAGTATCACATGATAGGATTAGATACAGCAGCTCAGCAGACAGTATCATATATGATAAGATTTGATACAACAGCTCAGCAGACACATGATAAGCTTAGATACATCGGCTCAGAAGGCAGTATCACACATGATAGGATGGAGCAACTCAGCAGACAGTATCACATAAGACCGGTCTCCACACTCGGTGCAGCCGATCACCTCATGGATCTGTCATTATTAGCTGGGATGTGTCGGTGCAGGCTCCATATCCAGCAGGCAGTTCCTGCTCAGGTATATCTGTCACCATCCATATCTGTCATCGTCCTGAGTGTCGGCCACAGACTTCTCCACTTTCATATTTATTTTCTAACGAGATCCTGGTGTCTGAGTGGAGGCATGAAGAGGTTACTGTAAATTAATTAGTGTTTTAGCATCAACGCAGCAATGATGAGAGTAGGGGTGAGGACTGTCATTTGAGTGGCATGGCTTGGCACCCCCAAGTCTCGTCTGCGCATTTTAGCCCAGTCTCTCTCTCATTCCTGTGCGTGGCGTTATATCGGCAGCCCTGACCGCTGACAAGGCGTACATACTATAGAAGCAGACCATCCAACTGCAATGGGGCCCTTAGAGAGACGGGGCCCAACCCAGGATGTCATCCTGTTAGGGCTCATTCAGACGGTCATAATTTTGCGGAATGGGTGCGGACCCATTCATTTCAATGGGGCCTCAAAAGATGCGGTCAGCATCCGTGGTTCCGTTCTGCAGGCTCCGCAGAAAAGATAGAGCTTGTCCTATCGTTTTTATTATGCATGTTTTATTATGGTTGTGGCCATGTGCGGTCTGCAAATTGTGGAACGTACACGGCCGGTATCCGTGTTTTGCGGATCCACAAAGCACTACGGCCATCTAAATGGACCCTTAACATCATAATAGGAGGGGATTTCTACAGGATAAAATCACTAAGGTGCCCGGACTGGGCACCCACCACATGTGACCCGGGCAGTGCCATTGGAAAGTTCTGCAGGGACTGCCCTCTCCACCAGGGGCGCTTTTCCAGTGAAGTCTATGGAGTTCTCCACCCTACAATAATATCTTCCCATATGCTAGCTAGAGTGTGGGGGTCATTGTGGAGAACACTGTCACCCATGTAAGGCTTCTTACAGCAAACAATCAGTATCAGGGGTCCCTGGTGATGACATCTGATAATGGGGGGAAGATTACAGCAGGATTCCCAATGATAATCTGAACCAGATATCCATAGATGCTCCTGATAGGGGGGCAGGGACTGTGCATTTCTATGAAGCCCAGGTGACTCTGTGACTATATTATAGCTCCCTGCAGTGGCTGCTGTAACTTTCTGGACCCATTTGCAAGTGAAAGAAGAAGTCAGGAGCAGAACTGGCTGACATGGGGAGAAAAACGCTGACAAGGATGGAACATGTGGAGGTCGCCATCCAAAAATTTGTTTTTCTTCAGATACAGTTTCTTTCTGTGGTCATGAAATCCTAGCTTTCAGAGACAGATCCACTTTTTTGCTGACATTTATAGTCCTCCACTAATGTGTGCATCATGTTCTAACGGCAGAATTATGATCGCAGCTCTTGATGGGACTGGAAAATAAAACTGCCATACACAAGACACAGCTATCTCTCCTGACACTCCCCCCCCCCTCCCCTTCCTCTTCATATAAATGCCTGCTTGGCTCGGCCAGATTTGAACTGGGAGAGGCAAGAAAGTGGCTGCCAGATACCTCAGGCAGTGGCTTATCTCAGAAAAAAAGGATTGGGCATGTTGAAATCCTGATCCTTCTCTCCCCTAACATCTGCCATCGGGGTGAGTCGGGATGCCCCCATATTAAACATTAGATTCGTTCAGCCAATGTGTATGGCCAGCTAAAAGGGGTATTCCTGTGGAGATTTATGGCTCATCCATGGGATCGGCGGGGATCCATCTAGCGCATGCGCAGCTCTCTCCATTCACTTCTATGGGCGTTCCAAAAACAGCCATTCATGCTTGCTCTGCTAATTTCTGAACCCCCATAGAAGTGAATGGAGAGAGATGCGCAGCCACCTCTCCACTCACAGTGCCTTCCATTCACAGCGGCGAGAGACTGGACCCTGTTCTGCTGTGGACATGCCGTAAATGTCCACATGGAACACCCCTTTAAGATGTGCTTTCCATTGCTTTACACTGCATCTCAGCTTGTTCATATTGGCCGCTGCGCATAAGCGCAAGTCGGCAAGGCTACGTCTCCAATCATTCACAGGGGGGAAGTTAAATAATAGAAGGAACAGTGATCCCAGCAGCACAGAGTATTTCAGGAGATGAATATGCTTAGCTTGTGGGTGGGGGGGCAGTGACTCCCGCACTCATGTCATGATGGAGGATTCTCACCGGGCCCCTGTGTGTTTGACTCTAATGACAGTTGGAATTCCTGCAGTACTGAAAGAAAGCTTCTGTCACTAATTGTGTGAGTGGGGGGAGGGGCGGAGTAAGGGCCCATTTTATCTGCGTTGGGTCATGTCTGGACTAAGTGCAGCTTATTTCGGGTTTTCTATTAAGTGGCAACATTTTTCTTTCCTTCCAACACTTTGCCTTTTTATCTCCTTGCCACCCTGCATTTTGTGGCCAGACGTTCCAGAGGATGGGTGTGGAGTCATTGGGAGCTACACAGAGAGCGATGCTCTGCAGCCTCTTAAAGGGATAACACCAATCAAGTAGCGACATCGTTATAAGTGTCTATGAAGGGGATTCTCACTTCTAAAATCCAAACACCCCATCTAATATGGCCACCTCCCACAAGGCTTGTCTTCTTTATCTAGGATCCTGCATATTAAAGGGCATCTGTCAGCAGTTTTGTACCTATGACACTGGCTGACCCGTTGCATGTGCACTTGGCAGCTGAAGATATCTGTGTTAATCCCATGTGCATATGTGTCCGCATGGCTGAGAAAAATGATGGTTTAATATATGCAAATGAGCCTCTAGGTGTAACGGCAATGCCCCCCGCTCTCTCTGCAATTGCCGCGTTCTCTGCACTTTGATTGCCACGACCAGGCAGTGAAAACATCGTCACACCTGGCCCTAATAAGTGCAGAGAGCAGAGCCTCTAGGTGTAATGGTAACACCCCTGTTGCACATAGAGGCTCATTTGCATATAATAAAACATAATTTTTCTCAGCAATGCGGGCACATATGAACATGGGACCAACACAGAGTGCACATGTAACAGGTCAGCAAGTTTCATGGGTACAAATCTGCTAATGCAATGTCGCCACCCCTTGGGGCCCTGCCAGTTGCAGTGTTCTCCGCGACCCAGGCCCCTCTTTTCAAGGCAATAGTGGGTGGTACCCAGGTGTAGGAATGGCTGAGTGGTATAGAGTGGCCTACAATGTCCCTTTAACTAATGTTGTGTCACGGTGCTCCTATCTGGATACGCTGGATCCCAGGCGTTGACTACGAAGCAGAAAAAGGGGAAAAAAACAACTTGGGGATGAAGAATAAATTGAGTCCAGACCTTGTGATGAAGTTGAAGCAGCTTTACTTTGCATAAATCGTTTCTCCAAACGGTTTAGAGACTTTATCCTGGTTCCAGCAGGCTTTGGCATTAAAACTCATCTCTGCTACATCAGTTGCTCTCTGACTCTGCTGTACTGACAGGCTTAAATAGAATCTTTGCTTCTTCTCTATGCTGCAACTTTTCTCTGTAGTCTGACACTAGATTATACCAGGGAACTTTTCCTCCTGGCTCCTGAGGCTCTAAGCTGTGGCCTCCATATCCAGCAGAGCTGAAGGTGCTCTAGCTGGCTTGGCTTGGGCAAGGGCACGTCCTGCAGTGACGTGCCCAGCACTTGCTTCCTTCCCCTAGCAGGAGTTAACTACACTGCTCCTAGAAACTAATCCCCACCCTTTCTGCAGGAAGTGGGACTCGCCCACTCCTCCACAGAGGGGGGTAGAATGGAATGGAAAGCTCCATTCTATGTACCTGTAATACTGCCATTTACACTGCCACCTGCTGGTGAACCAGGCACATTACAATTGAACATAACAGCTGCAAAATAGGAAATGCAGTGTTTGGACCTGAAATAAATAATAAATACACATGATGACATGAGGTTAACCAATAAAGACAGTAGCAAGGTGCAAAAGTGGTAATGCCACTCTGGGGCGTTACACTGACAGATGCTGTTTAAAGCAGCGTATGACTCATATAATGCCACCGCCATGACAGATTCCATACGTGTTTTCATCCTACTCCCTAGAGACCCTTGTCCACCATACTGATCCCATACCTGTAAAGCAGTTTACCCAGCGGCGCTCCCTTTCCCTCCACGTGGATGTCTCTCTGTAGAATTGGCTGTCTCTTTCCTGGTGGTCTTTATGTATAGTGGTCTCTCAGGGACATCGGTGCGTTTGCTGAGGGCTGTGTCTTGTATTTCACTGGTCACACTCCATATGGTGGATGATTGGAGGTGTCTATACAGAGCTGGCAGCACTGGCAGCCATAATCTCTACCAGTGCCCGTCCAGACCGCGTCACTGCCACCCTCATACAATGTACGCAATGCAGCATGGCATCCCGGACCAATTAAACCCCTTTAAGGCTCATGCGTACCACCATATTTTGCATCCATGTCTGATCCACATTTTTTTTCCGGATTGCACATGGATGCCATCATAACAGGACTAATCGTAATACACCGCTGGTACATGTGACCATGAATGACAGGTAGTACAAGAGTTAATGAAGGGTTGCTCATCAGGTCTGGTGCCCAAATGTGGGGGGAGGGGGGATTCTTGACATGTTCTTGACAACTCATCTTCACCTTCTCAGAGGCCTGTTCAGACATGACAGACCTCTGATGGTGGAATGCGAGACATTCATTGATGGACATGAGGAACGGGCACCAATGATCCAGTAGAAGACAACCCCATACGAGGTGACTCTGGAGCAACCATTTAAAGGGGAGATTTATCAAAACTGGCTTAGTTGCCCATAGCAACCAATCAGATTGCACCTTTCATTTTTCAAAGCTCCTTTGGAAAATGAAAGGATCAATCTGATTGGTTGCTATGGGCAACTAAGCCAGTTTCCCTTTACACCAGTTTTGATAAATCTCCCCAATATGGGATGATTCACAAATAACCCATTCATTATAATATGCCCTATGTCTGCGGCTACACATTGTGGTATTTATGGACTTCTTATGGTCCGAACACGAATAGAGAGCGCCCTCAGCTATCATTCATGGCCGTTTTTTGAGATGGGATCCGTACTAATCCTATACATATGCCATAAAGGTCCAGATGAGAATACCCCTTTAAAGAGGACCTGTCCCTTCTCCTGACATGTCTGTTTTAGTAACTACTTGCCTCCTCTTGTAAGGCCTCCTGAACACAACCGTATGGCTTTTTCAGTGTTTTGCGGTTCGTTTTTCACGGATCCGTTCTGTTTTTTTTTTGTTTCTGTTCCGTTTTTCCATATGGCATATACAGTATACAGTAATTACATAGAAAAAAATTGGGCTGGGCATAAAATTTTCAATAGATGGTTCCGCAAAAAACGGAACGGATACGGAATACATACGGAGTGCATTCCGTATGTGTTCCATTTTTTTGGCACGCGCGTGATAAATAAACTGAATGTTTACAATCAACATGTCTTAGCAACCATGCGTGAAAATCCCTTTGCCTCCGCACTTGCTAGCAGACGCGATGCGATTTTCACGCAGCCCCATTCACTTCTATGGGGCCAGCGTTGCGTGAAAATCGCAGAGTATAGAACATGCTGCGATTTTCACGCATCGCAAAAGTGATGAGTGAAAACCACCGCTCATGTACACAGACCCATTTAAATGGGTCCTGATTCTGTGCCGGCACAATGCATTTGCATAACGCATTGCACCCGTGCGGAATTCTCGCTCGTGTGAAAGGGGCCTAACAGTTTGCAATGAAGGTCCAGCAGGGTGTTACCAATTGGGGGGGGGGGGGGTGCCCCTGCACCGTTTGACACTATCCAATCAGTGCTGCCAGTGTCAGACTGTGCGGGGACACTCTCCCAACTGGTAACACCTATCTGAAGCTTTATTGCAAACTGCTAGTAATTCGCTCATAATTTCTAGTAGGAATAATAGTGGAATAACACAAAATAGAGACATAAGAATAAATGCTCCAGAATTGTTATTTCATGGGGAATGGAAAGGGGACAGCTCCTTTATAAACAATGGGATAGTCCATGGCAGAAATCCCAGTCTGGCCCTTTACTTGAATAAGAACTGAGCTGCAGTACCCTGCCAAGGCCACCACGTAGAGGATGGCGCTGTCTGTTTCTGGTTTCATCAACTGTATAGCCTTTGGCACCAGCGGCAGCCTTACATAGCTGATCGGTAGAGGTGCGGGTGTGAGACTGCTGTGTGCCTCATCTGTAGGAACAATCACACAAATGATTGAGAAAATCTAAGGCTACTTTCATACTCGCGTTTTGGGCGGATCCGTCATGGATCTGCAAAAACTGATCCGTTGCAATAATACAACCGCACGCATCCGTCATGAACGGATCCGTTTGTATTATCTGTAACATAGCCAAGACGGATCCGTCATAAACTCCATTGAAAGTCAATGGAGGACGGATCCGTTTTCTATTATGCCAGAGAAAACGGATCCGTCCCTATTGACTTACATTGTGTGCCAGGACGGATCCGTTTGGCTCAGTTTCGTCAAGTGGACAGCAGAGCGCTGCAGGCAGAGTTTTGGTGTCCACCTCCAGAGCGGAATGGAGACTGAACGGAGGCAAACTGAGCGGATCCTTTTCCATTCAGAATGCATTAGGGCAAAACTAATCCGTTGTGGAGCGCTTGTGAGAGACCTGAAACGGATCTCAGAAACGGAAAGCCAAAAAGCGAGTGTGAAAGTAGCCTAATAACTGCAGAGGGTTATCCTATGAAGAAGCTCTTTCTAACAAACCTAGAACCAGCCCTGTACCTCACATGGATCCAGAGATCTCCCCAGGGCCGATCCTACACGGGGTGCAGTGGGTGCCCCGCACCCCAGCGCTGTCACCCGAAAGGCGCCGAGCGCAGGGCCGGACTGGCCTGCCGGGATAGCGGGAAATTTCCCGGTGGGCCGGCAAGCCTGAGTGCCGCAAGGCCGCGGCCCTGGTGACAAGTGGGGGCGGCCGCGGCCGGCGGCAGGGCAGAGCAGGAGATGAGCGCCTCCATTGCGGAAGCGCTCATCTCCATAGTCATCTGTATTGCCGTCCTCAGGACGGCAATACAGATGCCTGTCTGTGCTGCGGCAGAGGAGGGAGAGGTGTGTCCCCTCCTGTTCCTCTGATAGGCTGCCGGCTTAGTGCTGGCAGCCTATCAGAGGCCGATGCAGGCGGCGCGATGACGTCATCGCGTCGCCTGAGCCGTATAGCGAGGGACACAGACGGAAGAGGCGGCCTGCATCGCATCGCATTGCTGGAGGTAAGTATAAGTGTATTATTTTTTTTTTTTTTTTTATATAGGTACAATACTGGGCTGGCACATGATAAGGGGGGCTACTGGGCTGGCACATAAGGGGGGCTACTGGGCTGGCACATAAGGGGGGACTACTGGGCTGGGCTGGCACATGATAAGGGGGGCTACTGGGCTGGCACATGATAAGGGGGGACTACTGGGCTGGCACATGATAAGGGGGGACTACTGGGCTGGCACATGATAAGGGGGGACTACTGGGCTGGCACATGATAAGGGGGGCTACTGGGCTGGCACATGATAAGGGGGGACTACTGGGCTGGCACATGATAAGGGGGGACTACTGGGATGGCACATGATAAGGGGGGACTACTGGGCTGGCACATGATAAGGGGGGCTACTGGCACATGATATGGGGGGCTACTGGCACATGATATGGGGGCACTCTGGCTACTGGCACATGATATGGGGGGGATCTGGCTACTGGCACATGATATGGGGGGGGGCTCTGGCTACTGGCACATGATAAGGGGGGGGGGGGGCTCTGGCTACTGGCACATGATATGGGGGGCTACTGGCACATGATAAGGGGGGCTACTGGCACATGATAAGGGGGCTACTGGCACATGATAAGGGGGTCTACTGGCACATGATAAGGGGGGCTACTGGCACATAGGGGGGCTACTGGCACATAAGGGGGGCTACTGGCACATGATATGGGGGGCTCTGGCTACTGGCACATGATATGGGGGGGCTCTGGCTACTGGCACATGACATTTATTTTGTCAAAGCCGTTGACTAAGTTATTGTCAAAGCAAATTGGTGGGGCTGAAGTTGGGGGCTGAAGTTGTTGCCATAGAAACATTGTAAAGGGGAGGAGTTAGTAAGATAACCACGCCCATGTGGGGGCGCCAGAAATATTTCTGCACCCAGGCGCCTGTGACCCTAGGATCGGCCCTGGATCTCCCCCTTCATTGCTCTTCTAGATTTATTTCAAGCTGTCAGCCTAGGGGGGGCATATCCTTTCTCGTGGGTGTGTCCTTTCTGCTGCAGCTGGTGGCAGTTGAAGGATGGAACTGAGCATATGTGTCTGTCTCAGTGAACAGGACAGAGAAATTAGATAAAGGGCAAACAGCAGGTGGCGCTATACAGGTAGATTTCAAGCTGTCAGCCTAGGGGGGGAGGAGGAAATGTCCTTTCTCAGAGGTGTGTCCTTTCTGCTGCAGCTGGTGGCAGTTGACGGATGGACTGGGCATCTGCTTCCTTCTCAGTGAACAGGACAGAGAAATTGGAAAAAGGGCAAACAGCAGGTGGCGCTATACAGATAGATTTCAGTGAATAACTCAGGAACTATAATACATTTTTAATTACATGCAGTTACAAAAGTATTCAGATCCAGGTGCTGGTTTGAAAAATTTAGAATATTTTTTTGTGCGACAACCCCTTTAAATATTGAAAATGATAAAAACTCCAAAGTGATCCAACCCTGTCCCTCAGTGGTGCCTCTGGGTGGGACGCTGGCCGCTGAGATCAGAGGAATAAGTCTGTCTTGTAATTTACATTCCTTGTGATTTTGTCAGGACGTTCCTGCTTCTCTATGCTGTAATTACCCCGCTATGTGGGCTCCTTCATGTACCGAGAGACGGGGTCTCCTCCCGACTGCCGCATGGGGCAGCGGCTCATGTCTCCCCAGTACTGGGGTGAAGGTCACGTCTCTCTACTGTCTGGGTTGAGCTGTCTCAGTCCTGGTGTGCAGGTGGAGCACAGCGCGGTGCTGCAGCAGCCAGGAAATGATCTGTAATCAGATCAGCACAGGAACAGAAGCACCCGACCTCTATAGACAGGCTCACCCAATGACTTCTCCAAAGAGGCGCCAGAGTGATAATACTTCAGCCTCTGCTCCCTGTTATCAGCCACATTCCGGCGCTGATATCGCTTTACAGCTTTTTAATTACCTGGACACATTAACCTTTACGAGGGTGAGTCACTGTGCGCTGTGCCCATTTATGATCACAGAGTCCAATTAACAATAATGTCTTGATCTGCCCAGGATGCCCCCCAAACCCAGCACAAAGAGCGTTTCCGCACGGTCAGCACATTCCTGACATTCTGGGCCGCGTTGGCTCGAACCGCAGCTGTTTGTTGAGATAAAAGGAACCATAATTATAATTCAGCGCCGATTTTAACATCACGTGGCAAGCCGATGCTCTTATCCGGACATTCCAGATGCCGACGTGATGTCCGATGAACAGAGGCACACAGTCCACCACACGTCGTTCATAGGGACAACAGGCCATCGAGGGCGCCCAGATGTCGCTTGTACGTTTACTTATCCAAGTGAGCAAAATATTAAGGGCCACCCCTTAAAGGGTATAGACACCTTTGGGTGTAATGATTTAAAAGTATTTTGGGCTAAAAAATATATATATTTTATATACACATTTTTATTGAAAATCTGCAGCTTCTGTGTTTCACAATACATAGCAGCTGCAATACACCATTCACAGGGAAATCCATCATAAAGATCATCTGATGGCTCAATCTAAAGTCCCTCTCTCTCCTCTCCTGAACAATCTTCTTAGCTGATTTATCGCCCTGTCATTTATTTCAGGAGAGGAAGAAAAAATTCAGTTTGTCCCCCCCCCCCCCTCACCAATCTGAAGCTTAAGAAGGAGCTCTCGCCTCTCCTGACGCACCTGCTTTAGTAAATACTTACATTCCCCATGTGATTAATGGAGCATCTAATTTCTATGACTCCATGATGTACCATTCCTTTACTATTCCTGTTATGAATGAATTGATAACAGTTTGCAATAAAGGTCCAGATGGTGTTACCTGCACAGTGTGGCATTGGCAGCACTGATTGGATAGTGTCAAACTGTGCATGAACACAATCCCAACTGGTAGAAACAAAGTAGCAGGTCCAGCCGCACTCAGGTCTGGGATAAAACCACACTTTTTTTTATTTTAAATAACTTTTTTTTTTAAGTCCTAAATGGCACACAGCAGGACATCTCCCCACACCAGTCAATGCATTTCGGACTGTACTCAGTCCTTATTCATGACATCACTCCCAACTGGTAACTCCCATCTGGACCTTCATTGCAAACTGGTAGCAATTCATTCATAACTTCTAGTAGGATTAATAGACAAACCAAGGGGATAGATCTACTGTGTGGAAAACTTATGGAGCGTAACTACCGTGTGGGGCACTAAGGCTACTGTGTGGGGGCACTGAGGGGGGCGTAACTACTGTGTGGGGCACTAAGGGGGTTTTCTACTGTGAAGGGGGCATTTAGGCGGCACAAGTACTAATGTGTGGGACACAAGTATATCTGCTGTCTACACTGGTATCAACTGTAACAAACCCACAGCTGTATGAACAGAACTACTCATAGGTCTACTGCTTCTGAATGTAAACAAGTGGGCACTAAGGGAGCAACATTTTTATAAAGAGGCACTAAGGGGCATAACTACTGTGTGGGGGCGCTAAGAGGGCATATCTATTGTGTGTGGCACTAAGTTTTTTTTTTTCTACAGTGAAGGAGGCATTAAGTCGTCAGAAGTACTGTGTGGACGCACCAAGGGGATAGATCTACTGCGTGGGGGCACTAAGGGGGTTTTCTACTGTTAAGGGGGCATTAAAGGGAACCTGTCACCTGGATTTAGTGCATAGAGCTGGGGACATGGGCTGCTAGATGGCCGCTAGCTCATCCGCAATATCCAGTCCCCATAGCTCTGTGTGCTTTTATTGTGTTAAAAAACCTTTTTGATCAATATGCAAATGACCTGATATGAGTCCTGTGCCCGGAGAGGAGTCAAGCGGAAAGGAGCCCAGCACCGCCCCGGACCACACAGGACTCATATCAGGTCATTTGCATATTGATCAAAACTGTTTTTTTAACACAATAAAAGCACACAGAGCTATGGGGACTGGGTATTGCGGATGTGCTAGTGGCCATCTAGCAGCCCATGTCCTCTGCTCTATACACAAAATCCTGGTGACAGGTCCCTTTAAAGGGTTTCTACCACCAGAAATACTGTTATGTAGCTGACTGATATAGCGATGCGCTAGTGTCCGCACTACATAACAGTATGTTTCTAACATTAGTCTCTGCAGCCGTTTTTGTTAAAAAAGCACTTTTATAGATATGCTAATGAGCCTCTAGGTGCTATGTGGGCGTCATTAGCACCTAGAGGGCTCCGTCCACTAACCATTTTAGCTTCCTATCGCGTCCCTCCAGCCCGCTCCTGTTGATTGACGTAAAACTTCTCAGTATCTCGTACCAATTCCCGCACCTGCACCGTGCGCTTCTGTATTCTCCCGGCGCCGGCTTCCTCACTGCGCCTGCGCCAACTACGTTACAATGAGGAAGCCGGCACCAGGAGCGCGGCATTCACTCACTGGGCCTGCGCCGAATACAGAAGCGCACGGCGCAGGCACGGGAATTGGTACGAGATACTGAGAAGTTTCGCGTCAATCAACAGGAGCGGGGCGGGCTGGAGGGACGCGATGGGCGGCTGAAATGGTTAGTGGACGGAGCCCTCTAGGTGCTGATTTTACGCCCACATAGCACCTAGAGGCTCATTAGCATATCTATAAAAGTACTTTTTTAACAAAAACGGCTGCAGGGACTAACGTTAGAAACACACTGTTATGTAGTGCGGACACTAGCACATCGCTATATCAGTCAGCTACATAACAGAATTTCTGGTGGTAGAAACCCTTTAAGGCGGCACAAGTACTGTGTAGGGGCACCAAGGAGCTAGATCTACTGTGTGGAACACTTATGGGGCATAACTACCATGTGGGGCACTAAGGCTACTGTGTGGGCGCAATGGGTGGGACACTAAGGGGGTTTTCTACTGTGAAAGGGGGCATTAAGACGGCACAAGTACTGTGTGGGGGCACCGAGGGGATAGATCTATTGTGTAGGACACTTATGGGACTCAGCTACTGTGGGGACACTAAGGGGGAGCAGTATCTACACTGGTATCAACTGTAACAAACCCACAGCTGTGTGAACAGAACTACTCATAGGTCTACTGCTTCTGAATGTAAACAAGCGGGCACTAAGGGAGCAACATTTTTGTAAAGAGGCACTAAGGTGGCATATCTACCGACATATGGGGTAGATAAGTCGGTAGATATCAGGGCAATAAATATTGAGTTTTGTTTGGCTGTTAACCCTTGCTTTGTAACTGGAAAAAATAGATTCAAATGGAAAATCTGCCAAAAAAGTAAAATTTTGAAATGTTATCTCTATTTTCCATTACGGTAATTCTTGTGGAACACCTAAAGGGTTAACAAAGTTTGTAAAATCAGTTTTGAATACCTTGAGGGGTGTAGTTTATTAAATGGGGTCATTTTTGGGTGGTTTTTATTATGTAAGCCTCACAAAGTGACTTCAGACCTGTAGTGGTCCTTAAATAGTGGATTTTAGAAATTTTCTGAAAAATTTCAAGATTTGCTTCTAAACTTCTAAGCCTTGCAACGTCCCCAAAAAATAAAATGGCATTCCCAAAATGATCCAAACATGAAGTACACATATGGAGAATGTAAAGTAATAACGATTTTTGGAGGTATTACTATGTATTATAAAAGTAGAGAAATTGAAATTTGGAAATTTGCTAATTTTTCTAAATCTTTTGTAAATTTGGTATTTTTTTATAAATAAAAATGAATTTTTTTGACTCCATTTTACCAGTATCATGAAGTACAATATGTGATGAAAAAACAATCTCAGAATGGCCTGGATAAGTAAAAGCGTTTTAAAGTTATTGTCACATAAAGTCAGATTTGCCAAAAATGGCTTGGTCCTTAGGACTAGTTCAAACGAACGTATGGCTTTTATAATTTTTTTGCGGTCCGTTTTTCACGGATCCGTTGTTCCGTTTTTGAGTTCCGTTGTGTTTCCGTTTCGTTTTTCGGTATGGCATATACAGTAACATACGGATGCATTTCCGTATGTGTTCCATTTTTTTTTTGCGGACCCATTGACTTGAATGGAGCCACGGAACGTGATTTTATATCAAGACACGGAGGCTCATATTGCTTAACTCTTTCTTTACTTGAAAAATAGCAGCAAAGAAGATAATCTGAAAAAAACATTACTACAGAGGTAACATAAGCCCCTCCCCCTTAGTCCTCCATAAAGGGACCTCCTCCACATCTCCACTTCCTCTTTCTTTGCTGCTGCTATTCAGTTAAGTACCTCACCACAGTCCTCTGGGCTGTGGGTGAAAGATTTGTCTATATATATATTGATTTTTGGTTTTATATTGCCTGTGTTTTTCGATTGTTTTATTCCTTAGGGATTGCCCTTTTATGGGTCGCGTTTTCTCCCCTTAGTTATATATTTGGGATTATTTTTCCCTTATTCATTGTTTTCTTGTTTTCTCCCGTTTCTTTTTGTTTTCCCCCCATCCTTTCTTCTGTGGGGGTAATTTTCCCGCCCTCCGGTGGTAGCTGACTGCCTTGCGGCTTCTGGTTTTTCTTACCGGCCACTGAGGGGTCTCCTGTTACCTTCGACGGTCGTTTTCCGGCGCCATTTCCTTTCTTCTTCTTCTTCTTCTTCTGGCAATATCGCGAGAGCTCGGCGGCCATTTTGGGTTGCGCCTGAAGTCTCGCGATTGCGGGATTTCGGGCGCGCGCGCTCTCAGGCTGTTCTGTTCTCCCAGCGTCCGAGATCGCGCGAGATTTCGGAAGTTTCAGTGCTTTCGCCAACGGTCACTTCGGCTTGCCGCGCTCCTGTACTGTCGCTTGATTCATTACCTCTCAGGGTCCTTAATTTAGGTATTGTTGGTTTTGCCCATTACTCACCTATCATGTCCCTGGTTCCAGCCCCCTCTTCTCTGATCATTAGCAGCCCCTTGCTGGATACTAATCATGCTGCTCCCCAGGCTATGCCCCCCCCCCCCTTCTGGGGCAGCTATTCCCTCTATGGCAGATGCCCAGGCTAGGGCCTTGCAGCAGTCCATTTCAGACGCTATTTTGTCTGCTCTGGGCTCTGTTTCCTCAGCCCTCACCAGCTCCCTGTCTCAGGTCCTCTGTGCCCAGACAGTTACCATGACGCATGATACCACAGTGTCATTACCTAACACCTCCAGAAACTCCTTGACCGATGGCTTAGTTACATCATCTGACAGCGCGCTCCGGTCGCGCAAAAGAGCCTGTCCGCGCAAGGCAGAATGTGCACGGAACTGGAAAACGGCTAGAGCCCAGCCGCAACCAGAATCTGACTCTCAGGAGTCTGAGGAGGAGGTTGAGTTACATTCCCCAGTTAACTCTGAGGGAGATGAGTTTGACTTGGATGAGGGGCAACCTGATCCGGCTTCCCGGCCGTCTGCGTCTAAGTCGTCTGCGACGACCGACGCGCAGGCATCCCTTACGGATCCATCCGGTTCCCCGTTATTTGACCTGGACTCGCTCCATCACCCCAGGTCATCCGAGTGGCTGCCGGCTCCCCATGTCGCTAGCTACATTGAGTCCATGGCCCGCAAGCCTCTTAGCAAGGAGGCTAGAAACAAACTGCGGGCTGAATGTCCCCGTCCGACTATACCAAACAGGGTGTGTGAAACTCCCACAGTCAACCCTAAGGTCGTACAATTTTTGTCTAAATCGGGGTTTAGTCCCCGTAGAGGCCTGGACTCAGCCCTTCGGGCGTGCCAGGACAAGTTGTTGGACATTATGGGGCCACTAGCCAAGATCTTTGATTTGGCGGAATCGGCTAAGTCTGAGGGCCGACTGGTAGACCCCGAGGAACTTAGAGGCTGGGTCCTACGGGCCATATGCCTGGCAGGCAACGCCAACACATCTATTGCCATTGAACGCAGGAAGGCCATCTTGATCAAGATGGAACCTAGGCTAGCCAACATGGCCCTAACTGAGTCGGGCAAAGACTCCCAGGGACTCCTTTTTGGTGATCCCTTTATTAAGGAGCTGGGAAAGTTTGTGGGCACATTTACTGCCCTTGATAAGGCGCAAACCTCTATGCGCAAGGTTTTCAGTAACCGGGTTTCCTCCAGGGCCGGCAGTTCAAGGGGCCGTCTGGCCGGCCGTTCCTCCTTCCAGTCCCGAGGCTCGGGACGAGGTCCCTCTTCATCATCCTTCCGGTCCTTTGGTCAGGACCCCAGGCAACCTCCATCCTTCTTCCCATCGCGGGGTTCTTTTGGACGAGGCAGATCCTATCGTGGACAGCCGAACATTCGACGCCCTTTCGGTAAGTCAACAGTTTCTTCCCCCTTTTTTGGACCTATGTATAGGGGGCAGACTCCGTTTCTTTTCCCATGTGTGGGCCACTATCACTTCAGATCCGTGGATTTTGTCCACAATACTAGGTTTCCACATATAACTAGTGTCGAACCCATATCTTTTAAGGACTCCCCCGCACACTCAGGCGTCCCTGTCCGCCCAATCCCTCATAGACGAGGAATTGAATCAATTGCTCCTGAAAGGAGCCATAGAGCCAGCCTCCCGGACCCCTCGGGGAGTGATCAGCAATATGTTCCTCGTGGAGAAAAAAGGGGGTCAATTCCGACCAGTAATAAATCTGAAGGCCCTAAATTCCTTTGTGAGATACCGTCATTTCAAGATGGAGGGCATCCACCTCCTTCGGGATATGCTCCTTCCTCAGGACTGGCTAGTGAAACTAGACCTAAAGGACGCGTACCTTACGGTACCGATTGCTCCATCCTCAAGGGATCTGTTGCAGTTCCGTTGGCGGAACGCCCTGTGGCGGTTCACGTGCCTTCCCTTTGGCCTGTCGTCCGCCCCATGGTGCTTCACGAAGTTACTTCGCCCGGTCATGGCCTGGCTCCGCAGCCGAGGTGTGAGGCTCATAGTCTATCTGGACGATATTTTGATCATGGCCGGGGATTATTCCACCATTCTGAGTCACTTGCATCTGGCAATGTCCCTTCTCACCAGCTTGGGTTTCATTATCAACCGGGAGAAATCCTGTTTGATCCGGTCCAGGACTTTGGAGTTCCTAGGTTTCCTGGTGGACTCGGAGGCTCTGACTCTCAGTCTTCCCGCAGTAAAAGTCAGTTCCATACGCAAGGAATTGCGTCGCACGTTCGCTTTACCTCAGGTGTCCCTTCGTCAGTTGGCCAGAGTGATAGGTCTGTTATCGTCCTCCATCCAGGCGATTTTCCCAGCCCCACTGCATTATCGGGCCTTACAGCGCCTGAAGATTGCTCATCTGCAGGCGGGAGCTAGCTATGCGGACCTCATCATTCTGGACTCGGACACTCGGGACGAGTTAGTTTGGTGGATTGCTAACCTGTCAGCCTGGAACGGGAGGGCCATTTTTGGCCCTCGTCCGGACCTGGTACTGGAGTCCGACGCCAGTCTCCTGGGCTGGGGGCCCCATTGCGAGGGAGTGTCCACCGGGGGCCCTTGGGCGTCCTCAGAGTCATCCCTGCACATCAATGCCCTAGAGCTCCTGGCGGGATCCTTGCGATCCGCAGTTTCGTCAACTGAAGGACCAGAGCGTGTGTACGTCTGCGGATGGACAACGTCTCGGCTGTCCGATATATCAACTCCATGGGAGGTACCCGATCCAGGATGTTAACTCATCTGGCCAAGGAGTTTTGGGACTTCTGCCTTTCCAACAACGTTTCGGTGGTGGCGGAGTACTTACCAGGGCTCCACAATACTCGGGCCGATTGGAGCTCTCGTTTCATGTCCGATTCCAGCGATTGGAAATTGGACGAGGGAATCTTCGCCTCTGTGTTATCCCTCTGGGGTCCGTTTTCCATTGACCTTTTCGCGTCTCGATGGAACGCCCAGCTCCCCAGGTACTTCAGTTGGAGGCCGGACCCATCTGCGGAGGCGGTAGATGCTTTCCTACAACAGTGGTCAGGGAGCCTGATGTATGCTTTTCCACCTTTCTCCCTGATTCCACGGGTCCTGGCCATGGTGCGTTACCAATTGGCGGATTTGGTCCTAGTGATCCCGTTTTGGAACACTCAATCGTGGTTCCCTCAGCTCCTGGAGTTGTTGGTGGACTATCCCCTGTTATTGCCCCACTCAGCGGCCCTATTACGGGGGCCGTTGAGTCAATCGCACCCTCTTGTAGTCTCAGACTCCTTACGCCTGCTGGTTTGCAGGATTTCGGGAACCCCGATCCACCCACAGATGTTTCGGAGACGGCTAGGTTCCTATTGGAGAGCGCATGGGCCCCCGGGACCAGAAGAGCTTACAAGTCTGCATGGCAGTCTTGGTCTGGTTGGTGCCTGCTCAGGAATCTGGATCCCGTTACGACCTTGGTGAATAATATTATCTTGTTCCTTTCTTCTTTGTACAAGGATGGTAAGGCCTATCGTACCATTAATGTTTTTAGGTCGGCTATTTCGTCCGGCCATAGGGGGTTCGAAGGCTGCCCGGCGGGGCGTTATCCCCTTGTTTGTCGTTTGCTTAGAGGTTCTCGCCTTACCCGACCTCCCCGTCCTCGTTTTTCGAGTTCTTGGGACGTGTCCATAGTTTTATCCTTTCTGTCGTCTTGGCCGGTCAATTTGGAACTCTCTTTACGTCAACTTTCGGCCAAGTTAGTTACTTTATTTTGTCTGGTCTCCTGTAAAAGGGTGTCGGACGTGCGGGCGTTGGACTACGATGCTTGCTCGTTCACCCCGGAAGGCGTGACTTTTAATATCTCACGTCGCACTAAGACTAGTATTAGGTCTGTGGATTATCCGGCTTTTCCGGAATCCTTGATCCTGTGTCCAGTTGCATGTCTTAGGGAGTACGAAGCGCGGACTTCGCCTCTGCGGACTACTTCTCATTCGCAGCTGTTCATTTCTTTCCGTCGGCCTCACCTTCCGGTCACTAGTGTCACCTTATCGCGTTGGGTGAAATGGATCTTATCCCTATCTGGCATTGACACCTCCATCTTCACGGCGCATTCGGTTCGAGGTGCCTCGGCTACGTCCCTTACCCTTTCGGGGGCTAAATTGGAGGACGTCATGAGACTGGCGGACTGGTCTCGAGTTTCTACTTTCAGGGAATTTTACTTCAGACCGGGTCCGCATGTGTTTTCGTCCATTGTGAATCGGCTTTAAACTAGCAATATGAGCCTCCGTGTCTTGATATAAAATTGTAGGATTTTACTAATTTATGACGTAAAGTCATGATTTTATGAAAGACACGGAGGCGAGTATTGTCCCACCCGCTCTTTCTCCCTCCCTTTATTTATATATATTTTGTACTATTTTGTATGCTAAGAGTTGTCGATTTTTCCTTTGCATTGTCTGTTACTGTATCAGTACGACTATTTGGAGCTCTTCCTTGGCTCCTTGCTATTTATTTTTATGTTTCTTTCCAGGTTGATTACAAGGCCCAGCAGTCTGTGAATGATGTTCCCCAGTGTTGTCACGTCCTACCAGGATTTCGTTTGGGGATTGTTCCATTGTTTGGCATCGTTTGAAGTCACGCCGGTGTTCTTGATTCTCGGCGGTTCCAGTTTGGGTTTTGCAGATCCGTTACCAAAGAAAGAGGAAGTGGAGATGTGGAGGAGGTCCCTTTATGGAGGACTAAGGGGGAGGGGCTTATGTTACCTCTGTAGTAATGTTTTTTTTCAGATTATCTTCTTTGCTGCTATTTTTCAAGTAAAGAAAGAGTTAAGCAATCCTCGCCTCCGTGTCTTTCATAAAATCATGACTTTACGTCATAAATTAGTAAAATCCTACAATTTGCGGGCAATAATAGGACATGTTCTATCTTTCAACGGAACGGAAAAACCGAAATATGGAAACGGAATGCTTACGGAACACATTCCGTTTTTAATGCGGAACCATTGAAATGAATGGTTCCGTATACAGAACACAAAAAAACGCGGCCCGTACACTCGCAAAAAAAGCGATCGTGTGAACTAGGCCTGAAGGTGAAATATGGCCGTGTCCTTAAGGGGTTAAAGACAGTAGCAGGGTGCCGGAGTGGTAACACCACTCTGGGGTGTTACTGGGGCACTAAGAGGAAAGACACTGTCTAGACTGGTATCAACTGTAACAAACCCACAGCTGTGGTGGATAAATGGTGGAAGGTGAATCTCAGTGAACCCGCGCTATAAACTGGGGTGACGTCAGATCACTGAGATGATGAGAACTCCATGCTCAGTTCAGTCGGGGACATTTGGCCGCACACACCTGGCATGACAGAGCCGTCTTGAAGGTGTAATAGAGGATAGTGTGTAAGGTATGCAGCTCTATCAGATGTCGCAACAAAGAACGCTCCTTCAGTATCCAGCTGAGTAAACTCCCCATGAACTCTCACATCAAGTTTAAGAAAGCTTAAAATAACATGGAGTTAAAAGGCCACTTCCTTATGCCTTGACCTCCAGGCTCCAATTGTCATGTAGGATCTCCAGTTCCATTAATGACATCTGTTTCCCACGTACTATCCGACCACATCCGCCCGGCATATAAAGCTGCGATTGTCTGCTCAGGCGGGCCTAGAAGTACCAGCCGCACAAAGAAAAAACAACTGAGCCGCTGTATCTAAACTTATTGTGTGTGATACTGTCAGCTGAGCCGCTGTATCTAATCCTGTCATGTGTGATACTGTCAGCTGAGCCGCTGTATCTAATCCTATCATGTGTGATACTGTCAGCTGATCCATTGTATCTAATCCTATCATGTGTGATACTGTCTGCTGAGCTGCTGTATCTAATCCTATCATGTGTGATACTGTATGCTGATCCATTGTATCTAATCCTATCATGTGTGATACTGTCTGCTGAGCTGCTGTATCTAATCCTATCATGTGTGATACTGTATGCTGATCCATTGTATCTAATCCTATCATGTGTGATACTGTCAGCTGAGCCGCTGTATCTAATCCTGTCATGTGTGATACTGTCCGCTGAGCCACTGTATCTAATCCTGTCATGTCATACTTTCCGCTGTATCTAAGGATATCATGTGTGATACTGTCCACTGAGCCACTGTATCTAATCCTGTGTGATACTGTTCGCTGAGCGCCTATATTCAATCCTATCATGTATGATACTGTCTGCTGAACCGCTGTATCTAATGCTATTGTGTGTGATACTGTCTGCTGAGCTGTGTATCTAATCCTATCATGTGTGATACTGTCTGCTGAGCAGCTGTACCTACACCTATCGTGATATTGTCTGCAGAACTGCTGTATCTAATCCCTTCATGTCTGATGAGTTGATGCATCGAAGCCTCAAATCTGTGATACACTCAGTCTTCTGAGCTACTGCATCTAAGCCTAGCATATGTGATACGGTCTTCTGAGCCACTGTATTTAATAATATCATCTGTGGTACTGTCTGCAGAGCTGCTGTATCTAATTCTATCATGTGCGATACTGTCTGTTAAGGTGCTGTATCTAATCCCATTGTGTGTGATGAGCTACTGTATACAAAACGCTAATCTGTGATACTGTCTGCTGAGCCGTGTATTTAACCTTAGTAGGTTTGGTAGTGTCCGGTTGAGCCTCTGTATCTAAGCCCGTCATGTGCGATACTGTCCATTGGGCATCTAACCCTAACCACATCATACGTGATACTGTCTGCAGAGTCTTTTATCTAAGCCTGTCATGTGTGATACCACGCCGTACTAAAATTCCCATGCATTGTCAACAGGTGGCTGGATTTTACATCCTTTGTCCGTAACTTAGCCGTATATTACAGCGCCAATTCCCCGACCTACCACGGGTCTCTTGACCCAAACTTACGGCGCCGTACGTGCCTGCGATGCAGTAAATTCAGGTCGCAAGACCTGCGGTCGGACTGGGAGTTGTGGCCACAATCCTAAAACATGACGGTTGTCTGGATGAGACTTAAGGAGGCCATTACATCTAGGTCACCCGTGACCATCCTTCAGATGACAGTCTACAGGGGGCGGTACTGGTCGCACGTCACATTCAAGCAGTGGTGCATTTTGCCCTTAACCCCTGGTACCAGCCCGTTTTTTTTTTTTTTCATTGTAATTTTTTCCTCCCCACATTCCAATAGCCATAACTTTTTTAATTATCCGTTACTATAGCTTTATTATTTTTGGGGGACAAGATGCATTTTGTAATGGAACCATTTAATTTACCATGTCTGTTAGGCCTCATGCACACGCCTCATGTTCCGTGCATCGCGGTCCCCAATGCACGGGCCCCTTCCGTGCGGCAGCCGCGACGGATCCAGACCCATTCAACTTGAATGGGTCCGTGATCCGTCCGCAACATAAAAAAATAGAACAAGTTCTATTTTTTTGCGGTGTGGAGGCACGGACAGAAACACCACGGAAGCACGCTGTAGTGCTTCCGTGGGGTTCCGTGCCTCCGTTACACACCGCAGCTCCGGAAATGAATGGATGACGCGGAGAACACGCGGCCGATGACGGCATATTGCGGACCCGCTGTTTGCGGGCCGCAATACGGACCGCAGTCGGCAACAGCCGTGTGCATGGGGCCTTATTGGAAAACAGGAAAAAAAATATTTATTATTTGTGGGGGGAGTCTGTCACCACCATATGGCCATATACAGCGCTTACATTGTCCTAATCGCACACCTTACATGAATGTAATGGCACCTTTGTTATTATCTTTACACTTGCAGAAGCTGAAGTTTGATTCATATGCAAATGAGCACTCGCAAGTGCCCGGGGCAGCGGTCACTGTGTTGGAGCCCACGCTGCTCTGCCTTTTTTCATTGTTTCCCCGCCCAAGCCTCTGCCTATGCCCGCCCTCCTATTCCCTTGCGTCATCCTTCGGTCCGGCCGAGATCCCGCGCCTGTGCACTACCTCGCCGGGCTGGAGCATGCGCACTGCGATGCCCATTGTGGGCACGGCATCGCTTTAACGCCACATTGCCGCTGGTTTCACGCTGTTCGCAGTAGTTTAAGCGATGCCGTCCCAACAATGGGCATCGCAGTGTGCATGCCCCGGCGAGGCAGTGCGCAGGCGCGGGATCTCGGCCGGACCGAAGGATGACGCAAGGGAATAGGAGGGCGGGCATAGGCAGAGAAACAATGAAAAAAGGCAGAGCAGCCTGGGCTCCAACACAGTGAACGCCGCCCCGGGCACTTGCGAGTGCTTATTTGCATATGAATCAAACTTTGTTTTTTCCAGCTTCTGCAAGTGTAAAGAAAAAGACAAAAGGTGCAGTTACATTCATGTATAGGTGTGCGATAGGACAATGTAAGCACTGTATATGGCCATATGGAGGTGACAGACTCCCTTTAAATTGAATACATGATGTCCTTTGTGTGGCTCAATAAAAATATGGCAATACCAAACTTGTGTAGGTTTTTTAACTCCTTTAAAAAAAATAAAAAAATAAAAACTTTAAAAAATATATATTTCCATCAGCATTTTCTGACCGCCATAAATTTTAATATTTCCATCGACAGGGCTTATTTTTTGCAGGACAAACTGTAGTTTTTATTGGTACATACAAGTTTTTGATCACTGTTATTCAGTTATTTTTGGGGGGAAAGGTGACAAAATTTTTTTTTTCCGTTACAGCGTTCACTGCACAGGAATTTTCAGATGTGGTAATACCTGATATGTTTATTTTTTTATTGTTAATATATTTTTATATGTAAAATTGGGAAAGAGGCGTGATTTCATATTTTTAAAAAAAGTTTTTTAAACTTTTTATTCAATAACTATTAGCCGCCTTAGGGGGCTTGAACCTGGGATCTTTTGATCCCTTGTCCTATTCACCCTAAGAATCGCTGTGTAGCAGTGCAGTCACGGAACTGAATGGGGTCGCAGCAACCCTAGAATAAAAAAATAATAATCCATCAGAGTGTGACCCCGTTCAGTTCAGTGGCTGCAGTGCTAATCCTTTGTCATGCAACACTTTTAAGATCGCCAAAAAGTATGCTGATCGCCTCCTTCCTTCATCCCAGATCCCCCGTTATGAACAGGGGATGTGCTGTCGACAGTAATATAACATGTAATTGGGCCCGTACACCACAGAGGGTCGCATTCAAGTGTAGATATTCCACATCCCACCTCATAAATATATGGCCCCCGGACGCTGAGAGTTAAACACACAACACCAAGATCTTTTTGAAAAACTATTGTGCAGGTTTATTTCTGAGAAAACTTATACTCAGCATCCAGAAAACCTATTAATAAATATAAAAAAATAAATTATTACAATACAAATGTACAGCATTAACACTGGAGCAAGAAGCGCATACAAAAAGGCACGAGAATAAGTTAGAAAATGAAAAACGGTTATCAGGCACTTGTAGAGCGAGGCGGTCGGGGGGGAAAGGCACCCGTCGCACTGCACGCCCATCGCCCCCGGACCTGGAAACCTCTGTGAGAGGATCAGTTCACATAAAGATGGCACTTGTGCTGTGCTCCGGGCAGGAGGGGGGATCGGGCTCAATAAAACTGCTGTGCAATTTCCTGAACAATATTAGGAAGGAGCAGACGTGATCAGGATCCGGGGAGGGCAGGAGGAAGGAGCTTTAGCTTTGGCCTCTGCAGTCTTTATGGGGAAAGGGTGGAGGTAAAGTTATAAGGCCTGATTAGGCTACTGGAAACCTGGGACAGAGCACGCACTGCAAACTGGCAGCAAATCTTACATTTGTGCTCTTGAAATGTGGATCCCGGCTCGTACCATGTCAAAGCAACCGCGGCTGCACATCAAAAAGTTCACTTCTCCTCTTTTCAATTTAAATTGCAGGTGCAAAACCCAATACCAACAATGCCGTTCTATGTAGTAGGCCAGATGTTTGCGTCTCTGCAGGGACCACGGTGGGATCTCTCCACTAGCAGAGCTCTATGACTTATCCGAAAATGTAAATTCATAGAACATGGGAAAGTGCTCTCATATTCAGCAGCACATTCTGCAGTGGAGCTGCGTACAATCGGCAGGGTTAACCATTACAGGAGAAGTCACAATGAAGACGTCTGCATGTGGCAGCTCAATGAGGGGTCCTCGAGATACTATGTACATCACCTCCCTCACCCTGGAGAACTCCCAACTGGCAAACCAGCACCACAGATCAAAAGCAACAACCAAAAAAAAAGCCAGAGCGGCCCTCTGAGCAGCACATGTTGGTCCTGGTCTTTCAATATGTCGGGGTTCCTGCAGTTTGAGGAAAGTTTGGTCACCAGTAACGAGGGTGAAGCTCCAAAGTGACTTCACCAGTTCTTCGGCACGTCCCAGCTGCTGGCACCTAGATGGGGATCCCCATTTGGCTGGCCTGTTCCTTCAACCCCAGGATACTGAAGGCTACGCGTTTCTGGTGACCTGGGAGGCGGATTCCCAGCTGTTTGACATCACTGTAGAGAAACCAACAGAAAGGGTTAAATGATTTGTATATTATATATACACACACATCTCCAATACAATATCCTAGACCTCCCTGTATATCTGAGATTGAGCCTGGACGCTTAATTGGAATTGGAAAAAAGGCCAGTGTCCAAACGCCTGAAAATGAAGTTCTGTAGAATTCTAAATTTTGGGTTACATTTTTTTTTCTCCATTTCAAGAGCTCTGCTTGCTGTCAGTAAGATTACTTTTTACATACAGAAGCTGAAAACCCATCTTAGGGGTGGGTTCACACTAGCGTTAGGGATTCCGTTATGGCTCTCTGTTAGAACAGGGTTATAACGGAACATAACGGAATCCATAAGACGGAAGGGCGGATCCGTTTTGCTGCCCATAGACTTGCATTATGACGGAATGCAAAACGGACGCCTTTAAAAGGCATTCCGTTTTGCTCTGTCCTAATAGAAGTCTATGGGAAAACATAACAGATCCGTCTGGTTCCCGTTATGCAAGACGGAAAACAAAGTCCTGTTGACAAAGTTCCGTTTTGCATTCCATCCTATGGATTCCGTTATAACCCTGTTATAACGGAAAGCCATAACGGAATCCCTAACGCTAGTGTGAACCCACCCTTAGCCAAATATTTCTCATAATGAGGGTATGTTAGAGTGTATCATAGCCCACAGACGTAGCAGATCAGTTCATTCTTATACTATGGGTGGTGGGGACACTCACTCTTGGTGCATCAGGATGATTTTGTCCATGGTGTTGAACTGTGAGGACATAAAAGACTCGGTGTATTGCTGCATCTTGATGGATTCTAACCACTCAGCGATGCTTCTAAAGGGCATCCCCTCTGATCCGCTGGTGCTGGGTAGACGGATGGAGATCCTGTGGGGGAAAAGAGTAGAGTCTGGGGTTACACTCACTGCCAGCACGGGACTCGTGCACAGGCACTGTTGAGCTCAGGAGTAGTAGGTACTCACCTTGGGTCAAAGTCAGCCAATGTTTTCAGAGAGTCGGGGGCTCGGATCAGCTTGTCCAGAATGCTGACGATATCTGGGAACTTGGGCCGCCGGTTGCGTTCTTGTTGCCAGCACTGCATCATTAGCTGGTAAATGGCGGATGGACAGTCCATAGGGGCAGGAAGACGGAATCCTTCGTTAATAGCCTTCATGACCTGCGAGAGATGGGATGGTAACACACATCAGCCTACAAGTCTACACTTAATCCACAGTCTAAGATCAGTTCTGAAGGGCTGCACCTACCTCCTGGTTGGACATCTCCCAGTAGGGTCGTTCACCATAAGACATCACTTCCCACATAACGATGCCGTAGCTCCACACATCACTGGCGGAAGTGAACTTCCTGTAGGAGATGGCTTCGGGAGCCGTCCAGCGGATTGGGATCTTGCCACCCTAATGGGAGAAGATCAGGGTAAATCTCAGGGAACATTTCCACTTGCTACTTCCCCATGACCACAAAACAGATTGTCCTCTAAAAGGTCTCCACCCAAGAAAAACAATCTGATCCCAAAACAATCTGCATCCTAATCCCGGGAGTGCCCAATGTATAGAAACATTTACTTAAAGGATCAGATACACAAACTACATTTACTCTTAGGACTAATGAAGGGTTACAACATTCAGGATTTGCTCTCAAAACAAATCCTCTCAGTTTCCCTTCCAGGCGTTCCAAGACCTCGATTCTGACGCTCTTAGCGCCTTGCTGGCTTCATATGAACCCTTCTCTTTATACTGCATACTCACACTGGTTGTGTATGTGGCCTCTGGATCATCTTCCAAGACTCTTGACAGTCCGAAGTCCGAGACCTTGCAGACCAGCTGGCTGTTCACTAGGATGTTTCGAGCCGCCAGGTCCCGGTGAACATAGTTCATTTCAGAGAGATATTTCATCCCGGCAGCGATTCCTCGCAGCATGCCCACCAGCTGGATGGCACTGAACTCTCCGTCATTATCCTGCAAATGAGGAAGTGAGAAATGAGTCAAAACACAATTACAGACGTCTTCACATAGAACAGGCATGCTCAACCTGCGTCCCTCCAGCTGTTGCAAACCTACAACTCCCAGCATGCCCGAACAGCTTACAGCTATCAGCCTACAGCAGGGCATGGTCGGAGTTGTCGTTTTACAACAGCTGGAGGGCCGCAGGTTGAGCATCCCTGACATAGAGTATAGACTTAGGTCTCATAACTGGGCTCTTTGTTCCATCCATCTTTGGTCGTAGGTGTTAGTCTATACCGAAACCTCCTGACAATGATGTCCTTATGATGTCACACTCTATAGGATCTATATACATTATAATATCTTATGGGCCTTCTATGTCCATCCATACTAATAAAACTTTAGCCCCAACCATCACTACACTACTGTATGGAAAGCAATCTCTCTCACGGCCTTACCTTCAGAAACTTGTCCAGTGCTCCATTTTCCATGTGCTCGGTGATGATCATCATCGGTTTATCTGTAGGGGAAAAAAAAAAAAATTGTTTTTGAATCCGGTTCACCACAAGCAAATACAATGAATCCCAAAGAGGAACTAGAACCAATGTGTGAATGTGAAATCATCTTACATTTGGACACGACTCCTTCCAGGCGGATGATGTTGTGGTGACAGAACTGCCCCATGATGCTGGCTTCGCTCAGGAAATCTGTGCGCTGCTTCTCTGTATATCCCGCTTTCAGAGTTTTAATGGCCACGGGAATCTCATTCTTTCCAGGCAGCTTGAGAATCCCTTTATAAACCTCTCCAAACTCCCCTGCAAAAACATGTTTTATGCAAATTAATCCCAGCTCAACCTTAAAAAGGGTGGTCTAGGATCGTACTATCAATGATCCATCCTCAGGATAGGTCTTCATTATCTGATCAGCAGGGATCAGATACCCTGCATCTCCAACGATCAGCTGTTTTGGGGCAGCTCTGTCTATTGTGTAGTGGATGCAGCTGTTACTGCAAAACTGCTTCTATTCACTTTAACCAGCTCTGTCCACTACATACTGGAGCTACTGCAGAACAGCTGATGGTCGGAGGTGCGGGGGGTGTCAGATATTGATGGCCTATCCTGAGGATACGCCATCATCAGTAAAAACCTGGACAGCCCCTTTATTGGTGTCTATGACTATATGGGGCTGCAGCTTCATTTCTGAACACCATATACAGATTCAATGTTTACTGATGCTCCAGTCACATCCAGAGCTGCATTGTCAATTCTGCTGGCTGCCACTTGAGATCAGTCAACACCCATAATACACCACTGCATTCTGCTGAATTGTGCCACCGCTGAGCATGCCCTGTACACTTTTCATAAGATAATACAGCATTATAAGCCCAGTCACTGGACCCATCCTTAAGAAGACTCTTACCTGCACCAATCACTTTTTGCCGGGTGACGGCATTGGGAGGGATCTCGGTGGTAAACTTTAGCACAGCCTTGTTAGGGTCTTCATACGTGTGGGGGTCTACGTAGGTCTTGAGAGGTTTCAGTTGCTCTGCAGGGAAATATGGGAAAAGTAAGACATGAGAAAAAGAAGGCTAAAAAATATAAACCAGATTAAAAAAACAACAAAAAAAACCACATGCCACTCACCGGATTTGGAGAAATAGACGTCTTCAGCGGACTGGCGACTGCGACCGTTTCTTCTGCTGCAATATGAAAAGAATTAGAGGTCCATACAAGGAAGAGATGGCAAGGAAAGTAATGGAGGCCGAGAGGAAAGTGCACACTGCTTACCTGCGATGGAGAAAGATCACAAATAATATGACGACCACAATGATGACGACGCCGGACGCTGCCCCTGCGATAATGGCCGTCTGATTTGTACCTTCGGGCTCTGCGAGAAAAAGGACAAGGAACATGAGATATGTGACCTGCGTCTTAAAGTGAATGGGGAGTCGTGCTCTGCATTCATAAGAGTGGGGCTGCCTAGAGTGGATACAATTGTAACAGAGCCTCAGCAGTGAGAAGTATCAGGTTAAATGGATTTAGAGCCAAATAAACCAAGTCAATACTAACCTTCAGGGAGGGTATCAAACTCATATTCCATGCTGTACATCCCTGCCGCTTCTGGAGTTTGGGCCTGGATGCGGACAATGTAAGTTGTGCCTGGGGAAAGTTTTGCGAGTGTTACAGAGTTCCCCTCACATCTGTGGACGGTGTAACTTTTCTCATCATTCTGTAAAAGAACGAAAGACAATGGAGGTTAATAAGAAAGTTGAGCCGAGATAGGCCAAGCGGGTTTCTATCATCACCAGGATGTAAAAGGACGAGTTACCTTTTTATTATAGGCCACTTCATAACGCAAGATCCGATTCTGCTGACGATGAGAAATGGACCAGGACAGGCTGAGAGAGTTCTTGCCGCGATTGTCCAAGTTCACAGAAGTCACTTTGGGGGGCTCTATAGACAACAGTAAGTTAGATCACCCTCATACGGTTTTATCATCACATTGATCTACAATGGAAGCTAGCAGCTCCTCACCAGTCTGGTCGACAGCGACGCGCAGAGTTGTGTAGCTGCGGCCAGATCTGGGGCCGGACACTCCGTTCCGGGCCTCTACGGTGAAAGTGTAGTTCAGGTGAGGCTCCAGGTCAGCGATGGTCAGGGACGTCCCTCTCAGGTGTTGAGGATCTTCAGAGTACCGTAAACTGGCATCACACGGCTGGCATTCTCCTTGGTCGGGCAAGCACTGCTCGCAAGTGACTACGTAGATGACATCTTCACGGCCTCCATTGTTACTGGGAGGCAACCAGTGCAGCATTACCTTGGACCCAGAGCCGGCAACTGTGAGGTCACGAGGAGCTGATGGGGAACCTAGAACAAATCAAAACAATAAGGATATATATACCTAAAAAAGAGCTAACATGTCTTGATACTACACGAGATCCTCCATTTACTTACTTGTGCAAGAAGAAGAGATGGGGTCCGCTGTAGCTCGAAAGTAGCCATCTTGACACATACAGGAAGTGGCACCTTCCGAAGATGGTTCGGTGTGGTCGGGGCAGAGTTGGCAGGGGCTGTTGGAGGCGTCCGCTTTGAAGTAACCTGCTTTACATACTGTAGAGAAAGAAAATTCAGATTGGTAAGTATCTGGATGTATAGAATAAACCTACAGATACAGCAGAGTCATCGTCTACATACTTTACTGATCCTGAAGTTTTATTGTACCGTTTCACATACTAGTATTGGACGCATTAGTGATAACTGGTAAACTGGGTATCTTTAGCCCTAGTGTCTTTTTTGTGTGCATTACTCCAGAGCTGCACTCACAATGCTGCTAGTGAAGTTACTGTGTGCATATATTACATTCCTTGAGTGCAACTCTGGAGCATAATACAGGATAAGTAATGTAATGTATGTACACAGTAACTCCACCAGCAGAATAGCGAGTGCAGCTCTTGAGTATAATACAGGATGTAACGGAGGATCAGTACAGGATAAGTGATGTAATGTATGTACACAGTGACTGCACCAGCAGAATAGCGAGTGCAGCTCTGGAGTATAATACAGGATGTAACGGAGGATCAGTACAGGATAAGTGATGTAATGTATGTACACAGTGACTGCACCAGCAGAATAGCGAGTGCAGCTCTGGAGTATAATACAGGATGTAACTCAGGATCAGTACAGGATAAGTAATGTAATGTATGTACACAGTGACTGCATTAACAGAATAGTGAGTGCAGCTCTGGAGTATAATGCAGGACGTAACTCAGGATCAGTACAGGATAAGTAATGTATGTACACAGTGCCTCTACCAGCAGAATAGTGAGTGCAGCTCTGGAGTATAATACAGGATATAACTCAGGATCAGTACAGGATAAGTAATGTAATGTAATGTATGTACACAGTGACTGCACCAGCAGAATAGTGAGTGCAGCTCTGGAGTATAATACAGGATAAGTAATGTAGAGTATTTATACAGAAAACTGGAAAACCTTTCCATCCAGTATACGGCAGCAATGTTTATAGACTTATAAGCTATACTATGCCTGGTGAGGGTGGAGATACCGGACCTGTATGTTATGCTACTATAAGAAAAATTGTTGATTTTGCAGCCTCATCGATAGGGTGCTTTTATGATACACTGCGCCTCCCTACAACTCCATTAGCACAGCAGCTCAGCGGGTCAGTAGATCAAGGCTCTTGTCTGTCATCCCACAAGAGGTGCAGCTCCGAAACCAGTCATCCCGTCCAACCAGTTCCTCGACCCGAGACCTTCTCACGGGCTGCGGCATGAGACCGGGCGCACTCAGCTTTCCTTCAGACAGTTTTGGTGAATGCCAATAAGGCAGCGGAGAGAGTGGCTCAGGGGGGTCGTAAAACATAGATATGAAGGCGGCTTGGTATTCCAGGAGTTGGCCTGGGTTTTATGACAGGAGTATAATGCACGGCTCAGACCGGTTAACGCAATTCATATATTTTTACAATGCTTTTATAGGAACCTGACGACAGGGGAAAAAAAAAAAAAAAAAAGCTAAAATACGTTGCATCGCAAATAAGAAACAGATGCGAAGCTGCGGCCAGCAGAGTTTATGCACCCAGGACACATTTTTTATGTATATCCCCCCTGACAATCCATGGTTGTCAGCACCCCCCAGCCCCTATCACCCCCCCCCCCCCTTCCTGCATAGAAATAAATCAATCACCATTTAGAATACCTGCACGTCCTCTCAACCTGGAGCTGGGAGGGGGCAGATCAGAGGGAGAAGACAGGATTACAACCCCCACCCCTACTCCATTCCCTTTGAACACCCGGGGAGGAGAAGTGGAGCTGCAAGTGGTTAAGTCCTTAAAATAAATGCAGGTTTCCTGCCTGAAGCAAAAAACTCAATCAAAGAGGAAACCGGCCCGACAGAACAGCGAGATCCGACATGACACCAATGTGAGGAAGGGGGGAACAACCTGACATTGAGTCCTCTAGAAAAATTCCTCTCGTACAGTCAGGATCCTGGGAAAGCTGGGTGACAACCACCCCCCATGCCAGGGCTGCAAAGATGGCAACATGTGCCCGATTGCACTCCAGCAGCCAAGCACCGCAGAGGTGGGATCTGCACCGATAAGAACAAATAGGGAGAGTTATAAAACGTAATGCAAAGTGGCGCAACCGGACTCAAGCTCGCCCTTTGGAAAAGGAAGTTCAGTTGGTTGCTCTGGTAAAAATTAAGCCAGAAGTATGGTCAGAGGTCATAGAAGTCCATGGTTGGGTGGATACTAGCCGAATAGGTCTCCCCCCACCATCCCCCGTCACTCAGCTTTCCCAGCACAGATTGATAGAGGTCAATGGAAACTCTTGACCCGTCATGTCGGCTGCAATAACAAAGAACAATCTACACACCAGACCGAGCGGGAGTCATTGTGAGCGGCTGAATGGACTGTAGGACAATGGAGTGGATAAATGAGGAGGAGGAGGGGGGGCCAGGAGCATCTGCTAGCAATGGGCCTCCCCACCCACCCCAGGATTCGAGCGGGGCGCGACGCAGCCTCAAAAGGAGGCATTCTGATACCAAGACGGCCGCGTCCGTGGGAAATGGCTGGAGAGAGATGGCTGCATTGTCCTAGTGAAATCATCAAAGGATGGAGGGTCTCGCTTCGCTGCAAAGGGGGTGGGAAACCTGCATTAAAAAACAAAATATGAGCCACACACTGAGCGCCCAACAACGGGCACCAGCCCTGGCAACTGTCCCAAGGCATCAAGCACGGGCTCTGGACAAACACAGTACCAGGCCTGAGGGCCGGAGAACCATTCTATGAGATTACACTGCAGCGGTCTCACACCGGTGACCTCAGAGTCTGGGGGGGGGGGGGGGGGGTGCAGCAGCGTTCATGACATCAGCATGCACCCATTATAAGGGAGAAGGTTGAAACGGTCTAAAATGCTCCCAATACAGAGGGGGAAGGGCGCTAACTGGGGTCTCTGGCTATTTATATGGAAGGCTTTAAATTACAGACCACGTGGACAGACAATGGCTGCTTTTCCTATGGAGACGCTGGCCAGACTCCTAACAAAAGGGAAGGGGTCGCCTGACCATCCCCTGACCTCACCGGGACCTGGACCCCGACCACTGCAGCCAACGACATTTTCTGCACAGAATTAAAGTGTCAGCTCTGTGAGCAATCTGTATTTGGCCAATTTCCCTCTTGTCTTGGATAATCCTCCTCTGACAGGTACATTCTGTGACCTCGGTGGAGTAAAGACCTCTCCCCGCCTGAGGGGCAAGACAAGTTTGGTGCAGCTGGTGTGAGGCCTACAATCATCTAGTGCCCCCGGGGGGCCCCGACTCCCCTACCCCCCTCCAATTTCTCATATTGACCTCTGACTCCAATTTGTTTTATAGAAGACAAACAGCAAGCAAGAGTGTTTAATCCTATCCTTGTCTCCAAACCATGCGTTGGCACTGGGGCTGGTCCACTGCCCCCGCTGCCGTTGCTCTTCCGCGATGTAAACCGCAATGTTCTGTAGGTAAGAGCCCCATTGTTCTACGTGCAGCTGGGAAATTATCACATTAAGGGGGTGATGCCACTTATGGCCCAAAGCAGATAAGCTGGCACGGGCAGGGAATGTGCACGCTGCGGGGGAAAACGAGATTATTTGGCTCCTGGTAATAGACGCAGAGCGGCCATCAAGGTCAAGACTATGAAAACCCCTTCCAGGAGCTGCCCCATCCCACGCTCACAGCTGGGGGAGATAAGTCTACGGCCTCTTCCCAGAACAGGCAGGATCTTGATCGGAATCCAAGACATCACTTCAGGACAAGTCTTTAGTTGTTAGAACAGAAAGTGAGCTTGAGATAACTTTTTCCAAACTTTCATCTATTAGTACAAGACGCCTCCGCAGCCCCCCCCCCCCCCCCTTCCCATATACTACAAGCAAGGAAGCTGGCAGCACACGTAAGATAACTACCGCTAGACTCACACCACCCTGGGGGGGGGGGGGGCGCTCTGGCGCCTGTCATACAAAAAGCAGGTTCTGGGACAGGTTTGCTTTAGATCTTATGAAATTTACTGAAACGTTTGTCACTTGCAGTACTGCTTGTGACCACATGTCAGAAGTCAACATTTCCCATAGAACTCCATACAACAGCACCCCCCCCCCCCTCTAAAATCTACTTTGAAAAAACGGGAGTGCACACCCTTAGGACTCATGTACGTGACCGTATGTTTGGTCCGCATTTTTTTTTGCGGATCGGATACGGACTCATTCATTTCAATGGGGCCGCTAAAGATGCAGAGGGTATATCACGTGCTGTCCGTTTTGTGGACAAGAATAGGACATTTCTAGTGAAGTAAAAAAGAAAATGGCCGCATGGACACAGCCGGGATCCGTGATTTGAGGACCGCAAAAACATTTATGCCTGCGTTCATGGACAGCGTGAAAAAAGCCCAAAGCTTCCAACATGGTGCAAGATAAATCTGAAAAACGGTCGCCTGAGGAGCGGTCAGAAGTCAATTTCCTTATTTAATAAAGCCCCACATGCATGCAGATTTACTCTGCAGGAACCTCCCGAAACCAAAGCCGCTTATTCTACATCTCGGCAAAAAATGGGTGATGGGGGTTCTGTAGCCACCTAACCCCCTGGCGGAGGATCATTCAGGAGGCTGCCCTTTGCTCAGACTGTGAAACCGTCTCTAATCTTTGATTGTCGCTCCTGATCCGGTACAAATTCCAGTGTATCCACATCGGATATCCCGCACCATACACGGCTTCCTGTTTGGTGGCTGTTCGGGGGTTCCCTTCCTAACATGGATGAGAGCTGCTGCTGCGAATCGTCCGACCTCAGGATGTAAAGAGGAAGCCGCGTTTCCCTCTGCTAATCGCGACTCTCTCCCCGATGCGAGCCATACCGCAGTTACGGCCGGAGGAAATGAATCACTGGACTCACTCTCTCAGCCATTTTGGACATTCACTGTGACATTGTAGCACTGGGGCCCCAGGACTGCATCCAACCTGGGGCCACATTTGTATCTCCATTAGAAACCATGACGGACTGCTGCATGATGGAACACCGTCGCAGTTGCGGGAATAGTGCAGCACCATTTTTCTGGGCAACGACGGGCACTGGGACAGAACCCAACAAACCCTATAATAAGTCAACAGCGCCCGTCAAGTACTGTTGGTGCCTGTCGTGTGACGGTCTCGGGACTGCGTTGTGGTTTCCGTTTATAACGGAAACCACAAAGCACATGTGAACAGCGGCATAACCCCATCTCCCCCGGCTGTGTGCTGATGATGTGCGTTAACATTTATCCTGGCGAGCGTCCAGGCTCCTCTCTCCAAACATGTCCGGAAATCTTCGGAAGTGAAACCCAACACGGCTGAGGTGAGGACGTGGCCTCCAAATATCATTTCCTGAAGGTCTGACACCTGCCGGCACTTCGCGACGGGAGAAGACACGGCTACGAGGTGCGAGTCACTGCTCCCTGCCCTGAGTCTGGTGACAGCACCACCCTGTTCCCACGGTTCGCGAGGCCGGGATGGATCACCTGTCGGCACTGAATCATGCGGTGACACATTGAGGACGAGCGCTTTCTGGCTAAGTCCTCACCAAATGGCTAAGAAAAAGGCACAGCAACATCAACTTCTACTGTGTTACATAGTTAATCAAACTAGGGAGGGGGGGGGGGGTGGTTAGCAACATCTGGACAGTCTGTGTGGGTGCCATTTTTACCATAATAGTGAGACGAGTGCCGGGGGGGGGGTTCCTGCAGCGGTGCTTCGTCTCTGGATATACACCCCGAGCTCCCATCCCCATGAGATGCACAATTCTCAGAGCAAACGTACAAGGAGCGGCTGCTCAGAAACAAAGGCCCAAAATATAATCATAGAAAAAAAAAAAAAATCTGAATTCCCATCTGTGTGCTCTGGGGTGAGAGAACACGATGGGAATTTGGACTGACCACAGAAAAATAAATACGAATATAGCTCCGGAGCCGCGTTCCCAGACCTGGGGGTCATCCCCCTGCAGATTATGCCAACACGTACTGACTCAGCAGGGAGAGGGGGAGGATATGAGCATGGACCCCAAGGGGACGCATAAGAAAGCGCTTTTATTTAGGTTCCAGGAAATACAGATATCTACAGGGATCCAAGTTGCCATTGGTTGTACGACTCAAAAATGTGCACGATCCGCCTGTGACTTGCTGCCGCATCGAAGCCGCGCTGCTATTTTAGTTGGGAGTCATGTGCGATTTAGAATATATAACGCACAAGGACACCGAACGACCTGCCACGTGCCAATGCAACCTTGGGATCTTCATGTTGTGTGACCACGTAGCCCGACATCACATACTTTACCGATACAGTATTGTGCCAAATTTGCTTCCCCTCCTCCAGACTTTAATGTCTCAGCCCGGCAGAAATTGACTCCTCTCTGTTTCTGGCTCCTCAGTCCTGACATAACTGAACATAAATCCCGCAATCTTGGGGTGTAGTGACACCTGCGGCTCCCGTCTGCTCCTCCTGCGCTGGATTCAGACAGACAACATGGTTCTAATCAAAGGCTCATTAACTTGAGGCTTCTGCCAAATCCCCCGGCTGAGGCCCTGTGTGTGCGGAGCAGGAGGAGACGGCTCCTCTCATCGTCGGATCTCTACCTTGTGGCTTCTGGGATGGTGCGAGGAAGTAATAAAATTTGCCTAAAAATCACACAGACCTCAGGAAATTGCTGAACCTACAGACTGCATTAGAAAATAGAAAGTGGGTGCTAGTAACCAGGCGTTGTGTGCCCCGCTGCTAATTCGTTACGCCTCCAGATAAGTGAGCTATATGGATATATGCAGCTGGGTTCACACAGGACGTCTGATCCCCACCTCTGCCATACTGTATTTGTTCAGGTGAATGGAGGTTGTGTAGTTAAGATGCTGCTGATCCTAGAACACATGAAGCAGCCAGTAGGGAAGACGATGTGTAATCCACTCATAGAAACTCTAAATCCTGTGCGATCAATCACAGCCGAGCGATTATCCGTTCCTTGCACACCAACCTCCCCGACTCTGCGCAGCAACGCCCGTACCCCGCTCAACCGGCCATAATCACCAAGAAACGATTCTGACATTTTATAAATACATCGCAAAAAAAAAGTAGCCCCAAAAAGCGGCGGTGATAAAGGAGAAAGCACCGTTTTCGACATAAAACGTGGAGTAGCAGATAAAATGGAAGGACGGATCAGAGAGAAGAAGGGAAGAGGGAGCCAAGACGTCTCCCCTGGAAATGATATCGGCTTACAGACACCGTTCCTGCATTCCTCAGACTTGTTGTAAGACGGGAGACGGCTCCATGTGTGTAAGGGAACAGTAACTGCCATTGTTTCCCTGCAGAAGCAGCGTGAACCTGACACAGAAGCCTGGAGCTCAGCGATGAGCAGGATCCTGGTAACAGACCAGCACAACGAGGTGGTAGGATCCGGCAGCCATCTTGTAGCTGATTAAAACCTCATGGTTTACCCCCCCCCCCCCCCCCCTCCACGTTAATGGTTGAAAGTGCACATGTATATCCAGACAAGAATAAAATATTAAACATCCGTATTATACTCCAGAGCTGCACTCACTATTCTGCTGGTGTAGTCACTGTGTACATACATTACATTACTTATCCTGTACTTATCGTGAGTTACATCCTGTATTATACTCCAGAGCTGCACTCACTATTCTGCTGGTGCAGTCACTGTGTACACACATTACATTACTTATCCTGTACTGATCCTGAGTTACATCCTGCATTATACTCCAGAGCTGCACTCACTATTCTGCTGGTGCAGTCACTGTGTACACACATTACATTACTTATCCTGTACTGATCCTGAGTTACATCCTGTATTATACTCCAGAGCTGCACTCACTATTCTGCTGGTGGAGTCACTGTGTACACACATTACATTACTTATCCTGTACTGATCCTGAGTTACATCCTGTATTATACCCCAGAGCTGCGCTCACTATTCTGACTGTACAGAGCCTGGAGTAATGATGATGCTTCCCCGAATTCAAATCACCAGAACAAGCTCAGGGCAGCCACTAAACAGGCAAGGAATAGGATTTAAAATGTGAAGCTGCAGAGTGAGTGCAGCTCTGGAGTATAGATATATATTCACACAGTGACTGCGCTGTTTACATAGATTTGGTCAGCATAGACTCCCCACAGTGGAGCGACTATTCTACTAGTCAGGCCCACATACTGCTGCAGTTTAGTGAATCGATGATTACGAGGTCATGGATATAAGATTAAAACATTGCTTTCATATTTTACCTTGACAGGTGTTCCCGACTTTCTCGTATCCAGCCTCACAGAGGCACTGTCCGATGAGCACCAGCCATTCTCCATCTGTATTGCAATGCATGCTAGGATCGTCTCCACCAACCGGCACAGAGTTTTCCACACACTTTCCTGTAACCTTTGCCAGGGACTGAGAGTCGGCACCTGCGACAGTCTCCGGGAACAGCGCCATTCCTTGTACAACCCCTGGACACTTTTTGTAGTAGATACGGACAGAGAGCAGCGCCACGCAGGCGCCGATGTCCTGGAAGGCCAGGTAGAACCCTTTCTTGGTCAGCTTTCCCACCGACCGCACTTCAACGTTTAGCTTGAGGTTGCGATAATTGATGTCTTCCTGCAGCGTGATTTCGTCGGGCGCAACTGTATCGATCTTACGGAAGAGTCTCTTCTGAAAATTGATGCCGACGTCCACGTCCGACTCCATATAGTACAAGTTAAAAGTCTCTTTGCAGGACCCCGAAACGCCAGAGAAGCTGTTGCAGTCGCGGACGGTGAAGTGCAGCTCGATGAAGATGCGCTGCGCTTCGCTGCGGTAGATCCAGCTGGTGCGTAGCCAGTTATCCTGCTCGCCTTCTTGCACGTTGCAGACGGTATACATGAAGATGGCGCTCCCGTTCCTCCAGTCCGGTAGGAGATCCCACTGTAAGAGACAGACGAGGAAAACGTGAGACGCTCGCAACGCTACGCTCATGCCACAATACACGGCCTCAGGGCCCAAACATCAGCAGCCTACATAAAACTAATGTTCCCAGCCGCCCGGAACATTTCATTTCTTGTCCCAGCAGCTTCGGCCGTGGTAATTCACGGGCAGAGCCTTTCCCACGTCCGCTGCCCTCAATTACCGTAAAGGCTTTAGGCCAAACGCGAATAATTACAGTCACGATAATGATTAAGACGCCACTCACATTATCTTCCAAGGATCTGTACCACGTGAGAGAGCGATCACTTGACCCTCAAGGTCATTGCTGGCGTTAAGTGGCTACTGATTAGGTAGAGTCCCCGGGATTAGGGCTGTCATCACGTTAATTAACCCCTTCATTTCCTTTCCCCCCTAGAGAAAATGAGCAGCTGATCTGCTAATTTCAAGGCAGACAGCACATGTCGGGGGGATTCTGGGTAATATTTGCTCTAAAACCCACTTGCTAGTAGCAGAAATTACAACCAATATAATTCCTTGTCTGGATGACCTGGCAGCTGACGATTAAGGGTCCATTCACACATCCGTGTGTGTTTTGCGGATCCATGGATCCGCAAAACACGGACGGCGGCAATGTGCGTTCCGCATTTTGCGGACCGCACATTGCCGGCACTAAGAGAATATGCCTATTCTTGTCCGCACGTCATGCGGCTCCATAGAAATATATGGGTCAGCAATTCCGTTCTGCAAAATGCGAAATGGAATTGCGGATGTGTGAATGGAGCCTTAAAGGGGTTGTCCAGGATTAGAAAAAACATGGCCGCTTTCTTCTGAAGAAAAAAAAAAAAAAAGGGACATCCCCGTCCATGGCTTGTGTTTGGAATTGCAGCTTGACACCACTGGAATCAATGGAGCGGAACTGCAATATTGTATACAACCTGTGGACAGGTGTGGCGCTGTTTTTCTAATCCTGGACAGCCTCTTTAAGGTGGTGTTCCCCCTTAAGAGGCCAAGAACATAAAAAAAAGACACATGATTATATATTAAAGGGGACCTAAACCCACGATCGAGCAGCAGCACTTCACCAGTGCCGGGCTTCATCTGCTCTGCTCGACTTTTCCAGCGTGCGGAGTACAGATCTCATATGCTTCTGTGGATCCGCACTCCGCATGCTGGAAAAGCCAAGCAGAGCCGGTGAAACCCCAGGGTCCAGGGCGCTCTGAGAACAGTGATTTCATCAAAGGTTTAGGGCCCACTTAATGAGACTTTCTGACCCACATATGCAGTGCGGCTGCCTTTTAAACCTGTACCCTACTCGATTTAAAGGTGTGATGGGATTAAGCGGCTAATGATTAAACTCAGCAAACACATTTCACGCCGCCATCGGACAAAAAAGAAATTTCCAGGTGACTGGTCGGGGCGGCTGGAAAGACAAACACGTGAAGGGTGAAGGACGAAAGAAGGATCCGCATCAGTCCCTGGACGGCTCCAGCGGCTGAAAACAGAAATATAAACCGGTCGTAATCCTCGAAGACGGTTTACTTACCCCTTTCCCAAATGGGTTGGTGAGCCAGCCGCTCTCTCCCTTCATCTTCTCAAAATCCAACAGCATGACTGAAAGAAAGGAGGAGAAGCAGGCGGTCAGTACAGGCAGCGAGAAACATTAGGATACCGTACATATATGGGCAATTCAGGCTCACTACAAGGATCAGCATGCCTGTGGGCACGAGATGGTATACGTAGAGGGTTTAATAGAAACCAGCTGTGCGTTATGTAACGTGGCGCACATTCCTCCACCATTTAATAACTCCTAATCACATGTCCAGACCAGCGCATGCACAGAGCCAAACACCACCTCCGTGGGCACACAACCGTGTCCAGAAAGGGGATATCGGGGCAGGTGGTGGAGCTCAACATCTGGCAGGGAGCATTAGAAAAGCTGACTCACTGGAAGAATCCCCAAGATCAGATTCTCCGACGGTAGCTCTGGCCAAAAATATACTAACCCCCACCCGACTGTGCAGACGCCGAGAAACTAAAAACTACCGACACGTCCCCATCTGGACAGACAGCATCCGGGGAAGGGGAGGAGGTGGTGAGTATCTGATTAGTTATCCTACAGGAGGCCCACGAGGTGCAATGTACATAAATGATATCTGCCCCTTTAATGGATGGATGGAGGGGCATGGTCCAAGTAAGACGTAGTCCCCCCCCCCCATATTACAGGTAACCGCACTCATCTCCGGGGAGGCACTTCTAGGTTTCCGGTGTGAGCTAGTCCTAAGCCTCGGAATGTCAGGTGTGTTCCCCGTCCTCGTGCCAGCTCCCCCTCCCTGGATAAACACTGACAGTGCAAACAGCGCAGCGTGCTGGAATAGAGGACGTAAGGTGGGTGCCTTCACAACCAAGGGCTGACACCCCGCAGCTATAGCCCACTACCCCAGAAAATAATTACCCTGCGTGGACGATGCCATCCTATGGCACACCCCCACCCCCTCCATAAAATGTGTAGACATCATAGTTAGGGCTCATTCAGACGGCCGTATACAGTTCAGCATGTCCGCAAAAAAAAAAAAAAACGGATTGCATTCCGTTTTTTTTTTGCTGATCCATAGACTTCAATAGGGCCATGTCTAGGACATGTTTCATTTTTTGCTGAGCCGTGCAATGGAAGAAAAGGGCCCCGTAGAAGTGAATGGGACAGCATCTAATCCGCAAAAAAAAAAAACGGATCCGCATTTTTGCGGACAGCATACAACCATCTGAATGAGCCCTTAGAATAAATCCTGAAAGAAATTCTAGATATCATTCCAGCGTGTGGTTCACGTGGGCGACGGACAGAGAACTTCACAAGATATTTGCATCTTTCCTCTCCCTGGATGATGTTGCACCAGACAGAAACCTGGCGCGTGGGAAGGAAGAGGAAGCACGAGGCGTGTGCGCGAAAGAGCGGAGAATGGAAGCACAGGATAAGAGCGTCACGCTTCCTGCGCTGGAATTTCCACCGATTTAAATGAAGCTGCTGATTATTAAAGCAAGGACCCCCTCCTTGCATCCCATAGACACTAGTGCAACATTGCTCCGGGGTGAAGAACCACCAGAATTAGGACAGTAATTGGTGGTAAATGGACCAAGCTCACCTGTTACTATGTCTTCAAAGTTTTTGTAACCTGGAATTCCCCTTTAAGGCCTGAGATAATGGATATTGTTAAGGAAGGCAATACCGCCAAGTGCATGCATCCTTGTACCGCCTGACATGGGGTTGGAGCCGGTAGACCTTTTCACCCGCCGTGACCCCCCAACCACATCCTCATACTGATCCCATAAAAAACAAACCTATCCCCAGAGGAAACGTTCCTCTTACATGCGGTGACTTTATCCCACAATCTCCTTGTATGTAACACAATGGAACGCTTACACAACGCTTACACCCCTGTCACGAGCAGGAAGAACAGGAGCGTCGCACGCCCACTACAAGCCCGACCATGTCTTATCCAGGAGCATATTTCTCTGATCAGATAATCCCACAACTTCTTCTGATCCCTGACCATGTATGTTCCACGCGACCTCCTATGGAGCCGCACACACGGGTAGGTGGTCTCCTCGGCCAAATCGCTGGGTTTAGGACAATTATCTGGATGAGAAGAGTTTGGTTCCATCAGCCCTTTCACCTGATCGGACACTTCTACACAGCGGGGACATCGTGGCCTTGGAAATAGGGGGTGGGGGGGTCCTGCATTATCAGGTCAGGGGGCCCGACTCACATAAGTCCCTGCATACTGAGATCAATGGTTACATGATCCATCTACCTTGAAATGCGTCGGGGGCATGAGGTGAAGCAATATGGAAGCCATATACTGTCAATGATGGGGGTAGTTAACCCAGACCCCTGCAGATCCTGACGCATTTCGCGTCTCATTCATATAGCCTGAACGCCAACTTTTATCATGACCCCCCCCCCACAATATATTTTCCATAGAAACCACTGGTCTCTGCTCAGGCGGGAGGACAGGAGGGAAGGCCGCACTTTTGCCCTCATCTTCGTTAGCATTAAAATGGCAAAGAGAGCAAAGGTTTCCAACCCCAAGGAAGTCACAGCGAGGACCCCTCCCCCACCCCAGGTAAGTCAGCCCTGCTGTATAAAGACATTAAAGGCCTGACTCCCCCCTCCCCCCAGTAAACAGCTCATTCCAGGAGATGAGAGGCCATGTAACACCCTGTTATTATACATGAATGAGGCGTCAGGAATGTGAATGAACCTCATTAGTGAATGAATACGGGACACATACGAGAAGAGCTCGGCACATGCAACCAACCGGATTCTCACGACGCCCTACATAGTCCGGGGGTGACTCAAACTCCCATCATCACCACTGAAATATTCTCTTATTCACATAGCTGGGTGTTACCAGCTGGGGATGTAGCTCTGCATCTTCTGACACTGGCAGTGTAATTAGATTAGATAATCCACGCCACACCAAATTTGGTGTGCCGTGGATTATCTAATCTATTTACCTGACTGAAGTCCTCCACGAGCAACCCCCCCCCCCCCCCCCGTCTAAAGGGTGTGCAGATCTTACAAGGCAGTGTAATGACTGGATAGTGTCAGACTGTGCAGGTAACACCCAGCTGGACCTTCCAGTGCAAACTGCTAGAAATTCATTCAGAAGCTTCTAGAAGGAATAACAGAGGAATGGCACAATATAAGAATCCTAGGAATAGATGCTCCAGGAATGGTTATTACGTGAGGAATTCAAGTATTTACTATAACAGACGTGTTTGGAGAGGGAACGATTAAAGGGGGATCTGTCCTGGATACTCTGGAGCATGAAACGCACCAGCCAGCTGGCAGAGCGCAGGAATTTGAGCACCTGTAATTCTTACACCAGGTGCCTCCCCCGCTCACAGCTAAACGCATTCTAAAAGTGGCTGTTTTACAACCTTCACAAAAAGCTTTCATGCCCGGCCAACAGAGCCGAGACTTTTTTTTTTCTAAAAAAAATAAAATAATGCAACGTGAGGGAAGAACGGTCCATTATCCGCCATCAAACTAGAGACTGGATGGGAATAGATTATCTCACCCTTTTAAAGCGCCAATCCACACAGCAGCCACTGTCGCGGCGGCTGGACAGGGAAAAGCGTTCTCTGAGATCCTCCCAAAAAAACAAAAACAAAAAAACATGGCCCCGATTTCACAAAAGAGGCCATTTTGAACAAAACAGCGCCACCTAGTGCCCACAACACTGCGAACCACGGTCTGAAAAGATGTTTTACAGCGGAGGCTCGCTTTACGGCACAAATTATGCCACAATGGATTCAAGAAAGTTCTAGGGAATCTCCTAACGCAAGGAATCTACGGCGAATTGGGACTACAATGCAGTGTCGCGAAGTGCTCTCTGGTTCTGGGAAAGCTGGGTGACAGCCCCAGGGCCGTCATTGAGGATCCTTTATGCCTGGTCTGTATTTTAGGATTTCTGACCTGTCCAAGGGGATTTATGAGCAGCCTTCAGGGTGAAATATTTCTATTTTATAACACTGGGAATACAAAGGTTAGTTTTATGACCATGGAGGAGAGGGGGGGGGGGGGGGGGGGGGCGGACGGACACATCACTGACGAGGACAGAGGTTTTGCATTCCTCAGTGTGAATCAGGGCCGCACCCCGATCTCTAAGGTGACTTCATAAACATTTCCGGCCTGAATACCATAGAAGCAGCCTCATGATGGTGCCCAAGCTGTGTGTGTGTATACACTGGACACTTCCTCCCCAGCGAGACCCTGGAAGTATCGCTTCCTATCCCGTCACAATGTATCAGTCCTATTTCCCTGGTCCCCTTCCCCCACAAAAAAATATAATAATAATAATAATAATATTAATATATATATATATATATATATATATATATATATATATATATTTTTATTAAATTTTTTTCAGCGATACCAAAAGGTTTTGAGGACAGGGAGCCGTCCATTAGGAAGGACTCGGCCTCTTCTGATCCCGATATAAAGCGGATGGATCAAAGGTCGGTCTTGTGTTCAGGGTTACACGGGCGCCCACGACCCCATACATGACGGGAGGGGAGCTTCCAACACGCCACAAGCGGTCAATATTTATCCAGAGACACACAAAGTCCAGCCATCACCAAATTTAGAAACAAAAAACAAAACAAAAAAAAGAACGGATGGGTCTTAGGGTACTTTCACACTAGCGTTTTTCTTTTCCGGCACTGAGTTCCGTCACAGGGGCTCAATACCGGAAAAGAACTGATCAGTTTTATCCCCATGCATTCTGAATGGAGAGCAATCCGTTCAGGATGCATCAGGATGTCTTCAGTTCAGTCATTTTGACTGATCAGGCAAAAGAGAAAACCGCAGCATGCTACGGTTTTATCTCCGGCGAAAAAAACTGAAGACTTGCCTGAATGCCGGATCCGTCATTTTTTTCCATAGGATTGTATTAGTGCCGGATCCGGCATTTAAAATACCGGAATGCGCAGACCTTTAAAAATGAAAAAAAAATTAAATACCGGATCCGTTTTGCCTGATGACACCGGAAAAACGGATCCGGTATTGCAATGCATTTTTCTGACTGATCAGGCATTTTTCAGACTGATCAGGATCCTGATCAGTCTGAAAAATGCCTGATCAGTCAGAAAAAAATGGCATCCGTTTGCCTGATCAGGCAGTCAGTTCAGGCAACGGAACTGCCTGCCGGAATCAAACAACGCAAGTGTGAAAGTAGCCTTAGATTGCAAGCTCTGAGGCCCAGAGGGTTATAACATTCCAAAAAAATGTATAAATAATTTTATCTCTCTATATGATATATAATAAATCGATCAGTTGCACACTCTGAAAGCCGTGGTTAATCCACCATCTGGAGCGCTGTGGTCTGGTCACATGCTCACTCTGGTCACGCCGTGGCAGTCTGCATTCAGAATTAGTCAAGGGACGGCAAAAATTATTATTTTTTTTAAATAAATTGCAAAACCGCAGCATGAAACGCTCGACACAAGAGGCTATTGTGTGCGGGAGAGGAAGAAACAGGACGGCTTTAAGAGCGCGCTGCGAGGCTTTACTGTACAGGAGCGCAGATTATCATGGTGTTCACATATAAGCTAGATTATAGTGTGTGGTGGCCTCTAACCCACAGAGCTGACTCTCTACACACAAGGTGGATCTGCCCTACCCCCTCTTCCCTACTGGGCTTGCGGCTTATTCCCTCCCCTGGAGAGAAGGGCCCTGTGAAGCTCGCTGCTTGGCACAGTCGCTCCCCTGGCACCCCCAGCCTATATCACCAGGCAGCACCCCCCCCTCCCAGAGGGGCCCCCAAGTTCTATATTTGACTCCGCACATAATGTAGCTCCAGAATGCACCTTGCCGTTTGCTTTTTCCATTAATCATTGATACGTCTGATCTCACGGCCGCCGTTTCAGTCCTAATTAACATTAGGTGTAGAAATCAACGGTGAGAAGTAATGGAGCGGGCATGGAGGGGTGGCGGGCATACTACACAGGAATATATATATGCTGGGACTTGTAGTTATACCAGGCAGGTGCTGTCAGACAAGGGCCTGAGGGGCCCAGGGTGACAAACTGTTGAATGCCCCTGGCTACAATGCTGCGCGGTGGTGTAAGCGATCCGGGCAATGATCCAGTGCGGCACATGACACTGTAATGGGTCTGAGAGGGACAGCGCTGGGAACGTCACCCCGCTCATGAGGTCCGCAGGCCGCTCGTCAGCCCACGGAGTGGGGGATTAGATTACTGCTTGGGTTTGGCTCAGGTAACGACTGAGTCACTTGCTTTAATGTAAAGCCCAGGACAGCGTTAAACCGAGCAATAATTAACCTTGTCACCTCTGCGTGGGAACATACAACATGCCAATGATATGTGTGGGAGCTTCTAACCTTGGTTGTACCCGTCACCCCATCCTGTGCCAGCTCACCAGAGACCACCACATGCTGCTCCATAATAATGTCAGCCGACCGCGTGCCAGCTCACCAGAGACCACCACATGCTGCCCCGTAATAATGTCAGCTGACCGCGTGCCAGCTCACCGGAGACCACCACATGCTGCCCCGTAATAATGTCAGCCGACCGCGTGCCAGATCACCGGAGACCACCACATGCTGCCCATAACAATGCCAGCCAAACGTGTGCCATGTCATCAGAGACCACCACATGCAGCCCATTACAATGTCAGCCGACAGCGTGCCAGCTCACCGGAGATCACCACATGCTGCCCCGTAATAATGTCAGCCGACCGCGTGCCAGCTCACCAGAGACCACCACTGCTGCCCCGTAATAATGTCAGCCGACCGCGTGCCAGCTCACCAGAGACCACCACATGCTGCCCATAACAATGTTAGCTCACCAAAGACCACCACATACTGACCATAACAATATCAGCCAACCGCGTGCCAGCTCAATGGAGACCACCACATACTGCCCACATTAATGTCAGCCCACCCTGTGCCAGCTCACCAGAGACCACCACATACTGCCCCATAACAATGTCAGTCGACTGCATGCCAGCTGAATGGAGACCACCACATACTTCCATAACAATGTCATCCCAACAAGTGCCAACTCACAAGGGAACTCATACCAATATTGACCCCCAAAGCACAACCTTAAATACAAGATATATTTCTCAGACACAGGGCTGACACCCCAGCCTCCTTACATCAATTATACAAGCACCCCAATATCTAGTGCGCCCCTTGATCTAGGGAGCAGTGCCAGTGAATCTTCTAGAAGACTGGGCTTACAAAACTCTCAGGAGCAGAATAATAGAGAGGGGCACCTCAATATCCAGATCAGCCCCCAGTCCTGACGGCAGGGCACCTCAATATCCAGATCAGCCCCCATTCCTCACTGCAGGGCACCTCAATATCCAGATCAGCCCCCAGTCCTGACGGCAGGGCACCTCAATATCCAGATCAGCCCCCAGTCCTGACGGCAGGTCCTTGTCCTAACCTCGCACAGACATCGGGGCAGGCGTCAGGGATGAGATATTACCCCATAAGAGAAGACACCTGAGGTCCGGGCCCCCCACTCACCTTCCGTGGTCTGCAGGGTCAGGAGGACATTGCTGGTGACCAGGAGGAGCAGGGTGCAGGCTCTGGAGGGGCTCATGGTCCGGGCTGCGGCTCCTGCTCTCTCCCCTGCAAACTTCCACGACTTTCTGGCTGCCAGAGTTCTGCGGCTCTCCTGCTCATTCATGCCACTGTCTGGCCCCGCCCACTCGCTCTCTTAAAGGTACAGTACATCCTATGCTTATTGCTGCTTTGATCTCCTCCCTGAGAACATCAGGGCACTACTCCAGTGAATGCTGCTCATTGTCCTCCTCCCGGGGCTGCCCTAATAGAAATGCAATCACCCTTATCTGCAAATGCACAGGGATTATTAGAATAAAACCTGAAAACATCCGATAATCCGGCCAGAACAACCCATAATCAGGACAATCACCTCCATCATCTGTTAAGAAAAGCAAATAATGAGACAAATAATTACATTAGCGTATATTGGTTGTCACCCAGCTTTCCCAGACTCCTGTACAGTGGTACATCCAGCTTCCATATCCAGACCTTCTATTCTGAACTACCAGAAAGTTGTCAAACGTCTCTAGTTATTCAGGAGCCATTAAAGCCCAGTAAGGGGTTGTCACCAGCTTTCTCCTATTCATGGTCATTTCAGCCATACTGGTTGTCACCAGTTTCTTCTACTGACGGTCATTACAGCCATACTGGTTGTCATCAGCTTTTTCCTAATAATGGTCATTACAGCCATATTGGTTGTCACCAGCTTTCTCCTATCGATGGTCTTTACAGCCATATTGGTTGTCACCAGTTTCTCCTACTGACGGTCATTACAGCCATATTGGTTGTCATCAGCTTTTTCCTACTAATGGTCATTACAGCCATATTGGTTGTCACCAGCTTTCTTTTTTTGATGATCATTACAGCCATATTGGTTGTCATCAGCTTTTTCCTATTGATGGTCATTTCAGCCATACTGGTTGTCACCAGTTTCTCCTACTGACGGTCATTACAGCCATATTGGTTGTCACCAGCTTTCTTTTTTTGATGGTCATTACAGCCATATTGGTTGTCACCGGCTTTCTTTTATTGATGGTCAATTCAGCCATTTGTGGTCACCAGCTTTCTCTTACTTATGGTCCTTACAGCCATATTGGTTGTCACCAGCTTTCTCCTACTGACGGTCATTACAGCCATATTGGATGTCACCATCCTTTCTCCTATTCATGATCACTACAGCCATATTGGTTGTCACCAGCTTTCTCCTAATAATGGTCATTACAGCCATATTGGTTGTCACCAGCTTTCTCCTAATAATGGTCATTACAGCCTTATTGGTTGTCACCAGCTTTCGCCTAATAATGGTCATTACAGCCATATTGGATGTCACCATCCTTTCTCCTATTCATGATCACTACAGCCATATTGGTTGTCACCAGCTTTCTCCTACTGATGATCATTACAGCCATATTGGTTGTCACCAGCTTTCTCCTACTGATGATCATTACAGCCATATTGGTTGTCACCAGCTTTCTCCTACTGATGATCATTACAGCCATATTGGTTGTCATTAGCTTTTTCCTATTGATGGTCATTTCAGCCATACTGGTTGTCACCAGTTTCTCCTACTGACGGTCATTACAGCCATATTGGTTGTCACCAGCTTTCTTTTTTTGATGGTCATTACAGCCATATTGGTTGTCACCAGCTTTCGCCTAATAATGGTCATTACAGCCATATTGGATGTCACCATCCTTTCTCCTATTCATTATCACTACAGCCATATTGGTTGTCACCAGCTTTCTCCTAATAATGGTCATTACAGCCATATTGGTTGTTACCAGCTTTCTCCTATTGATGGTCTTTACAGCCATATTGGTTGTCACCAGTTTCTCCTACTGACGGTCATTACAGCCATATTGGTTGTCACCAGCTTTCTTTTATTGATGGTCATTACAGCCATATTGGTTGTCACCGGCTTTCTTTTATTGATGGTCAATTCAGCCATTTGTGGTCACCAGCTTTCTCTTACTTATGGTCCTTACAGCCATATTGGTTGTCACCAGCTTTCTCCTACTGACGGTCATTACAGCCATATTGGATGTCACCATCCTTTCTCCTATTCATGATCACTACAGCCATATTGGTTGTCACCAGCTTTCTCCTAATAATGGTCATTACAGCCTTATTGGTTGTCACCAGCTTTCGCCTAATAATGGTCATTACAGCCATATTGGATGTCACCATCCTTTCTCCTATTCATGATCACTACAGCCATATTGGTTGTCAACAGCTTTCTCCTACTGATGATCACTACAGCCATATTGGTTGTCACCAGCTTTCTCCTACTGATGATCATTACAGCCATATTGGTTGTCACCAGCTTTCTCCTACTGATGATCATTGCAGCCATATTGGTTGTCACCAGTTTCTCCTACTGACGGTCATTACAGCCATATTGGTTGTCATCAGCTTTTTCCTATTGATGGTCATTTCAGCCATACTGGTTGTCACCATTTTCTCCTACTGACGGTCATTACAGCCATATTGGTTGTCACCAGCTTTCTTTTTTTGATGGTCATTACAGCCATATTGGTTGTCACCGGCTTTCTCCTACTGATGGTCATTTCAGCCATATTGGTTGTCACCAGTTTCTCCTACTGACGGTCATTACAGCCATATTTGTTGTCACCAGCTTTTTGATACTAATGGTCATTACAGCCATATTTGTTGTCTCCTACTTATGGTCACTACAGCCATAATAGTTGTCACAAGCTTTCTCTTATTGACGGTCATTACAGACATATTGTCACCAGCTTTCTCCTACTGATGGTCATTACAGCCATATTGGTTGTCACCAGCTTTTTCCTACAGATGGTCATTACAGCCTTATTGATTTTCAGTCAGCTTTCGCATATCTGGAATATCTCAGGTTCCATATTCCACCCCCCCTATCTCATAGGTCAGGATGAATCCATTCTCCATACTTATCGACTCCAGGCTAGCTCATCACTGTCGTACCATCAATAGGAAAAAGCTGATGACAACCAATATGGCTGTAATGATCACCATCCTTTCTCCTATTCATGATCACTACAGCCATATTGGTTGTCACCAGCTTTCTCCTAATAATGGTCATTACAGCCATATTGGTTGTCACCAGCTTTCTCCTATTGATGGTCTTTACAGCCATATTGGTTGTCACCAGTTTCTCCTACTGACGGTCATTACAGCCATATTGGTTGTCACCAGCTTTCTTTTATTGATGGTCATTACAGCCATATTGGTTGTCACCGGCTTTCTTTTATTGATGGTCTTTACAGCCATATTGGTTGTCACCAGTTTCTCCTACTGACGGTCATTACAGCCATATTTGTTGTCACCAGCTTTTTGATACTAATGGTCATTACAGCCATATTTGTTGTCACCAGCTTTCTCCTACTCATGGTCACTACAGCCATATTGGTTGTCACCAGCTTTCTCCTACTGATGGTCATTACAGCCTTATTGATTTTCAGTCAGCTTTCGCATATCTGGATTATCTCAGGTTCCATATTCCACCCCCCCCCCTATCTCATAGGTCAGGATGAATCCATTCTCCATACTTATCGACTCCAGGCTAGCTCACCACTGTCGTTCAGTGACAACTGCCCAAAAGACAAAGAAGAGAACAGTGAGGATGAGTGGGGCCGGGGTCGCATACACGAACTTTAGACGTACTGTATGACACACCTGGGAATGCCATCACTGCACGTTTTCACAGCATGTCCATGATGTATGTTTAGTGTGTGTGTAGGGAGAAAGCTTATGACATACACGTAACACGAAACATGTGTCTGCAGGGTTACAGAAGAGTGTCCTCTTGTCCTTTCAGCTGCTGTCTGGCCACTAAATCCCAGTATGGGATAGTGGAGTAAACTATACCATGTACAGTGAAGGGGGGTGTACGGTCCTCCGCCTCTTCTGTGTGAGGCGCGTGCACCTGATGGATCATGGCGCTGGACATGAGGGCTCACCTCCAATCATTTATAAATTCTATTCTATGCCTCCCTCCATATAATACCCAGCATGCCCCCCTCCATATAATACCCAGCATGCCCCCCTCCATATAATACCCAGTATGTTCCCCTCAATCAGAATACCCAGCATGCCCCCCTCCATCAGATAATACCCAGCATGCCCCTTCTATCATACAATACCCAGCATGCTCCCCTCCATCATATAATACCCAGCATGCCCCCCTTGATCATATAATACCCAGCATGCCCCCCTCCATCATAATACCCAGCATGCCCACCTCCATCATATAATACCCAGCATGCCTCCCTCCATATAATACCCAGTATGTTCCCCTCAATCAGAATACCCAGCATGCCCCACTCCATCATAATACCCAGCATGCCCCCTCCAGCATAATACCCAGCATGCCCCCCTCCATCATATAATACCCAACATGCCCCCATCTATTATATAATACCCAACATGCCCCCATCTATTATATAATACCCAGCCTGCCCCCCTCTATTATATGATACCCAGCATGCCCCCCTCTATTATATAATACCCAGCATGCCCCCCTCCATCATATAATACCCAACATGCCCCCCTCCATCATATAATACCCAGCATGCCCCCCTCCATCAGATAATACCCAGCATGCCTCCTCCATCATATAGAACCTAGCATGCCCCCTTCATCATATAATACCCAGAATGCCCACCTCCATCATATAATACCCAGTATGCCCCTTCTATCATATAATACCCAGCATGCCCCCCTCTATTATATAATACCCAGCATGCCCCCATCTATTATATAATACCCAGCATGCCCCCCTCTATCATATAATACCCAGCATGCCCCCCTCCTTCATATAATACCCAGCATGCCCCCCTCCTTCATATAATACCCAGCATGCCCCCCTCTATCATATAATACCCAGCATGCCCCCCTCCTTCATATAATACCCAGCATGCCCCCCCTCCTTCATATAATACCCAGCATGCCCCCCTCCTTCATATAATACCCAGCATGCCCCCCTCCTTCATATAATACCCAGCATTCAATCCAATATGACGCTTCTCTGACTGAAGTCCCAGCACGCAACGCTCTATCAGGTAAAGCTCTACTATCACGAGGGGCAGCACGGTCATAACGAGTAGCACTACAGGTCCCAGCAGACAGACAGTGCTCTCTGGGCCGTAGTCCAGCATAGAACATTTCCTGGGGACTTTCTATGCAGGAATTCAGCCGCTCACATACATAATACAGCAGAAAAGTCTCCTTAGAGACGTCGCGTCCTGGTCTACCACAACAGCCAATCAGATGTCAGCTTGTATCTTGAAACGGCAACGGCTCTGGAGTGAATCAAGCCATCTGATTGGCTGTTGTAGATGAAAGGATTTTCAAAACGAAAGCTGAACTGTGGTTGGTTGCTTGTTGCTATGAGCAACAAGTCCTTTCTCAGGCCTGGTTCTCGTCCTCCATCTTGTAAAGTGTGTGGCCCCTGTGACAGGTTATGGCAGGAATATCTGGGATTATTGGGGTGGATTTACATGTGGTGCTCTTTATTGCGGCAGCAAACACACAGCAAAATAGTGATGGTCAGTAGTCGTGTCGGGTAACCTACCGCCCCTCACTGTCTGAGACTGGGGTGCATTACAATTGTGAGTTTCACCTACAAACCGCATGGCTCAGAACTGCGGCAGCCTTTTTGTACGGTTTTCTCAAAAACGTCCCATGTAAACGCCCCATTTACACAGAATGTATGGGACTTTCAGCTTTCTGACACAGTACTGAAGGCTACAGATCTACCTGCTGATTTAGCCCCATTCAGTGGACATGGCCCTTCCTGACGCAGTTTGGAAACCCGTGTGTTAATAAATTGCAGCGTGGATTCCCATTGAAATCAATGGAAGATGCATTTCGACATGGAGATTCGCACACACAAAATTCGCCTTGTGAGAAAGCTTTAAGGGTAACTGCACACAGTGTGGATTTCTATGCAGATAATCCGCCTTAAAAACGTGATACAAAAAAATTTAAATCTGCACTTTTTATTGCAGTTTTTGCTAATTTTCTGAGTATAATAACAACTCCACTGAAGTCTAAGGGAAAACCACAATACATCAGCCTCTGAGCCGCACAAACAATCAACATGCTGCGATTTTAAAAGCCGCACGGCTGGTCGGGTTTCCGCACATACAAAAGACGCAGTGGGTACATGAGATTTGGCACAAAAATCCGCAGGGAAAACCGTGCATAGTCCGCCGCACGTGCAGGTACCCAAGGACCTTATACACGTGATGAAATCCGCAACAGAATGACAAGTGTCAGCTCTTTGCGGGCACGCTGGGGGGGAATTCAGCAGACAACCTCCCCCCCTGTTCTATTTTTATAGATGCTAGTTTCTGCTGTTCTAAGTTTAAAGCGTTTCTACCACCCGAAATACTGTTATGTAGCTGAATGACATTAGCGATGCGCCAATATCAGCACTACATAACAGTGTGTTTTTTACATTTCTCCCTGCAGCCGTTTTAGTAAGGCCTCTTTAACACTTGCGTTGTCCGGATCCGTCGTGCACTCCATTTGCCGGAGGTGCCCGCCGGATCCGTAACAACGCAAGTGAACTGAAAGCATTTGAAGACGGATCCGTCTTCAAAATGCGTTCAGTGTTACTATGGCACCCAGGACGCTATTAAAGTCCTGGTCGCCATAGTAGTAGTGGGGAGCGGGGGAGCAGTATACTTACAGTCCGCGCGGCTCCCGGGGCGCTCCAGAATGACGTCAGGGCGCCCCATGCGCATGGATGACGTGATCCATGCGACACGTCATCCATGCACGTGGGGCGCCCTGACGTCACTCTGAAGCGCCCCGGGAGCCGCACGGACGGTAAGTATACTGCTCCCCCGCTCCCCACTACACTTTACCATGGCAAACAGGACTTTAGCGTCTTGGCAGCCATGGTAACCATTCAGAAAAAGCTAAACGTCGGATCCGGTAATGCGCCGAAACAACGTTTAGCTTAAGGCCGGATCCGGATTAATGCCTTTCAATGGGCATTAATTCCGGATCCGGCCTTGCGGCAAGTCTTCAGGATTTTTGACCGGAGCAAAAAGCGCAGCATGCTGCGGTATTTTCTCCGGCCAAAAAACGTTACGTTCCGGAACTGAAGACATCCTGATGCATCCTGAACGGATTTCTCTCCATTCAGAATGCATGGGGATAATCCTGATCAGGATTCTTCCGGCATAGAGCCCCGACGACGGAACTCTATGCCGGAAGAAACGAACGCAGGTGTGAAAGAGCCCTAAAAGACACACTTTTACAATATGCTAATGAGCCTCTAGGTGCTACGTGGGCGTAGATTCAGCACCTAGAGGCTCCGTCTACTCACCCTTTATCCCGCCCAGGTCCTCCGTTCTGCCCGCCCCGCTCCTCTTGATTGATGTACAAGTGCCATGCATCGTTGAGGAAATCCAGTGCCTGCGCCGTTCACTTCTGTATTCGGCGCAGGCGCAGTGAGTGAAGGCCGAGCTCCTGGTGCCGGCTTCCTCATTGCGCCTGCGCCGACTTTTAACCCCTCCAGCCCTATTTTAGTAAGCATTCTGTATTAAAGGGGTACCCCGGCAGCCCCCCAGATGTTGGCATCAGAGCATCTGATGCTCCGATGCGCTCCCTTGCCCTGCGCTAGATTGCGCAGGGCAAGGTCTCTTTTGTTTTCAATAACACACTGCCGGGCGGAAACTTGCGCCCGGCAGTGTGTTCTGTGACGTCACCGGCTCTGATGGGCGGGCTTTAGAGCTGCCCTAGCCGATTTACTGGCTAGGGCAGCGCTAAATCCCGCCCATCAGTGCCTGTGACGTCACCGGGGTTCCTGGCAGCCCCATGGAGAGCCTGGTTCATCACCGGATCTCCAAAAAATGCCTTTGCCCTGCGCGATTTAGCGCAGGGCAAAGGAGAGCATCGGAGCATGAACTGCTCCAATGCTCATGTCAGGGGGGCTGCCGGGGGGAAAATGGAGGGATGTCCGGGTTCAGCTCTGAACCCGGACAACCCCTTTAAGAATGCTATTATTTTCCCTTATAACCATGTTATAAGGGAAAATAATATAATGATCGAGTCCCCATCCCGATCGTCTCCTAGCAACCATGCGTGAAAATTGCACCGCATCTGCACTTGCTTGTGGATGCTTGCGATTTTCACGCAGCCCCATTCACATCTATGGGGCCTGCGTTGCGTGAAAACGCACAAAATAGAGCATGCTGCGATTTTCACGCAACGCACAAGTAATGCGTGAAAATCACCGCTCCTGTGCACAGTCCCATAGAAATGAATGGGTCCGGATTCAGTGCGGGTGCAATGCGTTCACCTTACGCATTGCAGCAGCACGGAAATCTCGCCCATGTGAAAGGGGCCTAACTCTGCGGATTTTCCCACACGAATATCTGCGTGTGATAGGCACCCTGTGCATGTGGCCTGGGGGGGCAGTCACATGTATTGGCCGCTGCTGTGACCAAAAACAGCAGAGCCGCACAACAAATGCGCAACTATTAACCAGTCACAACGAGTTGCTACTTTTTTCATTAGCAATCTGCAGGGAACTTCCGACAGTATGGCGGCTGCTGCTCTTCCATGGGGCATCCGGTGACACATGCAAACTGTTTTATCACAGAGGTCATTGGAGTGGCCGACATCATACTGCTATGAAGATGAGCGAGCGCTTTCTGTAGAGTGTCCACTCAGTACGATTTAAATGTGTCGAGGATTAGGCCTCATGCACACGACCAAAGTTTTGGTCCGCATCTGATCAGCATTTTTTGCGGATTGGATGCAGACCCATTAATTTTGATGGGCCTGCAAAAATTGCGGACAGCAAACCGTATGCAGTCTGCATCCATATGTCCATTCCGCCGTCTCGCAAAAATAAAAAAATAAAAATAGACCATGTTTTGCAGACAAGAATAGTCATTTTTAACATCGGACGGGAAATTGCGGAACACACGTGGACGGTATCCTGGTTTTGGATAGGCTATTTGCGAACTGCAGAACAGATATGATCGTGTGCATGAGGCCGAAGAAAAATGTTTTATATGATCAACAAATAATAATTTTGTGCAAATGTAGATTAAACAAAATAACAATAACTTTTACAAAGACAGGTGCACTCTGCGGTCTTACTAAACCCTCATACTGGTGTAAAATTTAGAGATTAGCCAACATATCCTGCTTGGAGGACATGTCTGAGCCCGAGCACTGCGCCAAGGTTTCTCAAGTAGCTCGGGACCTAACACTCACCTACCTGTGCCATATGGGCAATACCAGGAGCCAGTGGGCAAATTACAGGTGCGCAAGGTCCGACTCACAGCAAACTCCCAGTTACTTCCAGTATGCAGCTATGCTTACACTGGGAGGACTCGGAGGGAGAGAGCTCTGAGCCCCACCCAAGACTGGCTGATATAGCCCGGGCCTCACATGTGCACCAGAATGCTGCCTGTGGATGGAAATAAAGGCACATTCAGACTAGGAGTTTCTACACCTCCAAAAAATTCTACTGTATATATAAACACACATATTTGCTCTCCTGTGTAGGATGTATATTGTGGTCCGCTGTGGGCATCCTCCATTGTATGCATTTTTGCTGGGGATTGCAATTAGCAGCGGACCACGAATGTAGGATCTGCCCCCCCGAGGTCCCGAGCTACTTGAGAAACCTTGGCGCGGTGCTCGGGCTCAGACATGTCCTCCACAGTAGGGTATGTTGGCTAATCTCTCAATTTGACATCAGTACGAGGGTTTAGTAAGACCGCAGAGTGCACCTGTCTTTGTAAAAGTTATTGTTATTTTATTTGATTGTTTATCACATCCACACATTTGTTTTCCTGTGTAGGATATCTATTGTGGTACTTGTGGTCCGCTGCGGGCATCCTCCATTGTATGCTTTTTTGCTGGGGATTGCCATTAGCAGCGGACCACAAGTGCAGGATCTGCCCCCCCCGGTATAGATGCGCCACTGCACACGGGGATGAGCACTTCCTGCTTTTTTAATACCACGCCAATTTGTAGTTTTATATATTTGCAAATGTAGATTATCAAACGCAGATCCCTGATTGGCCGCACATCACCGCGGCTCACCAAATGCATCCCCAATTTGGTGAAAGTGACTTGAATCGTACTCCCGTTGTCTGATCCTCTCCGCAATTAGTAATCATGGCCGCCGACCTGCAAACACCTCTCTGGGAGCCATTTGATGTGTAAATAAACACCTCTGTCTATCTGCCCCCCGAGACCGCCTGCGATAGCAACGCGAAATAGAGACGTCTTGTGTAGTGGCAGCCGCCCTGTGCACAGAAGCCACACGTGTTTCACATTATCCTCCCAGAGGACGGTTTACGGGGCTCGCTCTGCGCTGAGCAGACGGGGATTTTATTATTTTTTTTACACTATTAAAAGTCTTAGTTGTATTTGGCAGTTGTGCCCCCGGGACCCTAAGGCCTTGATTGGGGATCTTACACCTTTTTACGTGACCCTGTCAGAATGCGATCACCTCCAGAGCGTTAACCCAGTACAGACATTTAACCCCCGATCAGCAGTGCTCACTCGGAAATTACATGGACCAAATCAGCCTCTGCTGACTGTATTGCACACGATGGCTTAGATACAGCAGCTCGGCAGACAGTATCTCGCAGAATTAGATCCAGTAGCTCAGCAGACAGTATCACACATGACAAAAATTAGATACAGCATTTCAGTGAGAGTATTACACATGATAGGATTAGATCCAGCGGCTAAGCAGGCAGTATCACACGTGGTAGGTTTAGATACAGCAGCTTAGTGGATAGTATTACACGACAGGATAAAATACAGCAGCACAGAGTACAGTATCCAGCTCGGTAAGATTAGATACAGCAGCTTAGCAGACAGTGCCACACAATTGGATTAGATACAGTGGCTCAGCAGACAGTATCACACATGATGGGCTTAGATACACATCTCAGCAGACAGTATCACACATGATAGATTTAGATACAAATCTCAGCAGACAGTATCGCACATAATGGGCTTAGATACGCATCTCAGCAGACAGTATCGCACATGATAGATTTAGATACAAATCTCAGCAGACAGTATCACACATGATGGGCTTAGATACAAATCTCAGCAGACAGTATCGCACATAATGGGCTTAGATACACATCTCAGCAGACAGTATCACACATGATGGGCTTAGATACACATCTTAGCAGACAGTATCACACATGATGGGCTTAGATACACATTTTAGCAGACAGTATCACACATGATGGGCTTAGATACAAATCTCAGCAGACAGTATCGCACATGATGGGCTTAGATACAAATCTCAGCAGACAGTATCGCACATGATAGGCTTAGATACACATCTCAGCAGACAGTATCACACATGATGGGCTTAGATACAAATCTCAGCAGACAGTATCACACGATAGTATTAGATACAGTGGCTCAGCAGCACAGTATCACACATGATGGGCTTAGATACACATCTCAGCAGACAGTATCACACATATGATAGATTTAGATACAAATCTCAGCAGACAGTATCACACATGATGGGCTTGGATACACATCTCAGCAGACAGTATCACACATGTAAGGATGGGATTCATTTGGTCGGCAGCACAGTATCACACATAAGCTTAGATACAAATCTCAGCAGACACTATCACACATGATGGGCTTAGATACAAATCTCAGCAGACAGTATCACACATGATGGGCTTGGATACAAATCTCAGCAGACAGTATCACACATGTAAGGATGGGATTCATTTGGTCGGCAGCACAGTATCACACATAAGCTTAGATACAGAAGCTCTTTTTTTACCCAGTACCATGTTAATACACTGTCGCTTGCTCAGTGGATTTACATCTGTGTTCATTACACCCTCTTGCTGTTTTGCACACTTTGCTAGAGTCATGTGGCGGCGGCCTGCAGGTATATACGGGTCCAGTGGCAGGTATATACAGGGGGGATATGCATACAGGTACTCCACATTAACCCTTTGTTCTTGTTTTTGTTGGGACAGGCAGGACACCGCCATCGTCACGTGGCTCCGTGTGCTTAGCATTCTCTGTTCCTGTCCCCTGTGGTCCGGCGCTGATGACACAGGAAATGTATGGAGTATATAGAGGTAAGTGCTGCCATTCCCACACTGGGGACTGGAGAGGCCCTGCAGCTGCCATTGTCTGCCCTGTCACTTCTATACAAGTCTATACAATGAAAACACAATTAAGTGCTTAAACCGAGAGGGGTGGGGGGTGTCAAAGAGGGGGGCACTCTTGTGTGTTCAAAGGGGTATTATCTTGCTTTCCATTAAAGGTGCATTTACTCTGACATATCCTAGAACCACATTCCCTGCCGCTGTATTCAGCTACAATTGGCCCCCGGCCCCCGTATGGGAAATAATCTGATAATCGTATGTGAAAGAAGCATCTAATGAGCAACAATGCCAGGAGCAAAATAAAAAAAAAATTGAATGCAAATGAGCCTCTAGGAGCAACGGGGGCGTTGCCGTTACACCTAGAGGCTCAGCTCTCCCTGCAACTGCTGCGTAGTCTCCACTTTGATTGACAGAACCAGGTGTGATGGATGTTTTCACTGCCTGGCCCTGTCAATCAAAGAACAGAGGGAGCGGCAGTTGCAGAGAGAGCAGAGCCTCTAGGTGTAATGGCAACGCCCCCGTTGCTCTTAGAGGCTCATTTGCATATAATAAAACATCATTTTTCTCCGCAATGCGGGCACAAAGGAACATGGGACCAACACAGATGCCTTCAGCTGCCAAGTGCACATGCAAAAGGTCAGCCAGTGTCATGGGTACAAAACTGCTGACAGATGCCCTTTAAGAGCTACATCATAGGCATTGGTCACAGCCACAGAGGTAGCATTGTTACTGCTGATTATCACAGGGGTTAAGTGTTGTGTTCATCCCGAACTACCTGAAGCATCAATAGAAAGCAAGAACTGCAGTTAGGACTGCCACTTACACAGGTAGAACAGTGAAGGAAAAGGGGTATAAAGCTGCGCAAAAACACAGTTATATTCTATACAGAGTTCACAAAATCTGGACTACAACCCCTATTGTCCATCATGTTTATCACTCATTCCTCAGCCTTTTTGCCTTTACTGGAAAGAATTCTTCCTGTATAAATGAAGGAACCCCCTCCCTGCGGAGTGAATACCTTGTAGACAGATGTCTCTATTGACCCGGGATGCATCGTACATATTGGAATGATCACTCCGCTCAAATGTTTTATGTTCAGGTTTTAATAAGTAGCAGTAACTCAGAGCTGATGATGGATTCTTCTCAGGCCCTATCTCTCCTGTGATCTCTCTCCTCAGTGTAATCTGGAGTCCATGTTCTGCATCTGACTCCCAGTCACACCCCTCCCCCCCCGTACTTTGATTCTTTTACCTGCTCCCCCACCCCCCATGCTGAAGGAATTTGTAGAACAGTTTGTACTGTATGTCATTTTTGGATGGTGGTGTCCCTTTAAGGCCTAATTTTAAAACCTCCACCAAAATTGAATAAATGTCTCTGTATTTCTCTTTATTAGGCCTCCTGCACACGTAGAGGAATGGAAAAACCGCTGTGTAGTACAGAACCAGCAAAGTGAAGGAGATCCAACAAATCACTTTGTGGCAGGGGCGGACTGGAAAAAATACTAAAAGTGGCCCCGTTTTGTAGTTGGGTCCAAATTGATGGAAGGCAGGGCCAGCAGTGCCATATTGTGGCACATTATACGACCCCAGCAGAGCCAAATACCACAGTCCATCAGAAAATACTGCCTCAGCAGCACAGGAAATTTCCCTGTAAGGTCTACCTTATGCCTCTTTCACACTAAGGCTACATGCACACGAACGTTGTTTGTTTCCGTGTCCGTTCGTTTTTTTTTGCTGTCCGCATCAGTATGTCCGTTCTGTTGCCCCTCAAAAGAAATTGTGCATGTCCTATTTTTTTCTAGTTTACGGACAAGGATAGGCATTATTACAATTGATCCGCAAAAAAAACGGATGCTATACGGAACGTCATCCTTTTTTTTGCGTATCCGCAATTTGCGGACCGCAAAACACATACGGTTGTGTATGTAGCCTAAGGCTAAGTTCACACGAACGTGTGTGATCCGTGGCCGTCAATACACGGCCACAGTTCCGTGTGCATTCCGCATCACGGATGCGGACCCATTCACTTCAATGGGTCCGCAAATCCGGAATTGCGGAACGGCCGCACGGAACGGGACCCCTCGGAAGCACTACGGAGTGCTTCCATGGGGTTGCGTCCCGTACTTCCGTTCCGCAAAAAGATAGGACATGTTCTATCTTTTTGCGGAACGGGCGGATCGCGGACCCATTAAAGTGAATGGGTCCGCGATCCAATGCGGCTGACCTACGGCCAGCGATCGTGCACGGGCACGGGTCACACAAGTTCGTGTGAACTCGGCCTAAAGCTTATTGCACACGAATGTGTGCACACCGTGGCCGTATTGCGGATGCGGACCCATTCACTTTAATGGGTCCGCAAATCCGGAGATGCGGAACGGAAGCACGGAATGGAACCCTACGGAAGCACTACGGAGTGCTTCCGTGGGGTTTCGTCCCGTACTTCTGTTCCGCAAAAAGATAAAACATGTCTTATCTTTTTGCGGAATGGCCGGATCACGGACCCATTAAAGTGAATGGATCCGCGATCCGCTGCTGCTGCCCCATGGTGGGTGTTCGTGCATTGCGGCCCACAAGAGGCCTAATGCATTGGTTCCGTTCCGTGCATTGGGGACCGCAATTTGCAGTCCCCAATGCACGGGCAACGTCTGTGCAGCTTCCGGAACGGATCCAGACCCATTCAACTTGAATAGGTCTCTGATCCGTCCATTCCGCAAAAAGATGCCCCGTGTATTACGGAACCGCCGTATGCAGCCCGCAATACGGCCGTGTGAAAGAGGCTTTAGGTATCTTAGACACGTCAGTAAATCACGGATGTGTGCTGTTCACTAATGCATCTATTGGGGGTCATTTACCAATAGTTTTAACCATTTTACTCTTCTTTTTGGCATAAAATTGTTGCACGGCTCAGTTTTTGCTAATTTTTTAAACACCTGTAAGATAATATTTTCGCATGTGCTTTATTCATGTCGAGTTCGGCACAAAGTAATGGCGGAGCTGTGCAAGGCAATTTATAATGTTACGCCAGGAAAAAGGCGTAAAACTTACCGAAAACCTACTCCTTTCCGGCAAAGACAAAGGCTACCCAAGATGCACTTAATTTGTGATAAGTCGCGCTCCCCGTCATAAATTAGGGGCATCTTCTGGAAGCAAAGCCAGCTTAAAAGGTACTAAAAAGACTGTCAAAAAATGACGGTCTTAGTAAATGACCCTCCCCCCCCCGTTGACTTTAAAGGGAATCTGTTACCAGGTACCTGGAACTAAAACCAGATTTGCGCTTATCAACAAAGTGTGAAGCTCTTTCTCCCGCCCTTATCCGTGCCCCACTTCACAGAAATCATACTTTTAATTTTAGACTCTTTTTAAAAATGACCCTGGATACAACACGGCAAGTGAGTGGAGCCACATGTGCAATGGCACCACCCTTGTTGCACGTAGGGGCTAATTAGCATAGCATTAAAAACATTATTTCTCTGAATTGGGGGCCCGGATAGGAATGGGAAAAAGGCTACATGCACACGACCGTGTGCCCCCCATGGCCGTATTCCGTCCCGCATACAGCGGGTCCGCAATACACGGGCATCGGCCGTGTGCATTCCGTATCACGGTCCCATTCAAGCTTGAATGGGTCCGCAATGACAGAGATGTGGAACGGAGGCACGGATCGGAACCCCACGGAAGCACTACTGCTTCCGTGGTGTTTCTGGCCGTGCCTCCGCACCGCAAAAAAGTAGCGCATGCACTACTTTTTTGCGGTGCGTACCGTCAGGATGCGGATCGCGGACCCCATTCAAGTTAATGGGTCCGCGATCCGCATGCGGCTGCCCCACAGTCTGTGACCGTACGTTCGTGTGCATGTAGCCAAAGAGCATTACACTATGGTGACAAGGAGACATCTTTCAGTTACAGGTAACCTGGTGACAGATTCTCTTTAATGTGTCTGTTCACACTTCAGTGGTTTTCCACGGACCGTGGGTCCATGATGACACCATGGAAGCATGCCCTATTTTGTCCTTGATTACAGATTCCACAATCTAGTCTATGGGTCCACGAAAACCGCGGACACAACACGGATGCCATCTGTGTTCGGTGCCATGTTTTTCACGGACCATTGGTAGGAGATGCACTGGAAACTAATTTTCAGCCTAGTAGTGTCTGTGGAATACGTATGACACACGGAGAGCAAAAAAACGGACACACAGAGCAAACACAGATCATTCACTGACCATCATGTCACGGATGTCATCAGGGACACTGACATGTGAAAGAGGCCTTAGGTTACTTTCACATGGCAGTACGTGATCTGCGGTCCTTGTGGCGGCCTGGGCTAAACTCACTGCATGATGGTGATCTATGATATAATGAGTTGGAGTCAGATGAGCCGCAGTTGGTCTGGGACCAATGCACCGCATGTCACGGACCACATACGCAGCCTAACATCCTCTTTGCACCATTATCTTGCTTCCATAAGGTCACATTGCGATCACAGTAACGCTCGGTATGATCGGATCTTTCTACTACACCACGTGATAAATTCTCATTCAGTTGCTGTGATTGAAGTGACCGTGGCCGCTGTTTAACGCCTACATTTTTAGTTTCGCCCACATTTTATTACGAGTTTTTTTTTTAGCCTTTTTTTTTTTTCACCAAAAATCCTGCAGCCCAGATGTTAGCAAGGCAGTAGAGAAATATGATGTTACGTGATGTTACACTGTTCCTCATTTTTGGTGCCTGGTTTGTTTTAAGGCATTTCACAGTAGGCTTCTGTATAGATAAATAAAAAAACAGACAAAAATGCCTATAAAAAAAAATGCCACCCAAAAGACGCTTTAAAAATCCTTTTTTTTTTTTACAAGCCAAGAACAAAATGCCACAAACAGTTGTGTGTGAAAGAAGCCCTGGGGATCAGTGTTCCTGTTACCACATTAAAGGGGGTCATGGCCCCGTAGGCAGCCATTGGGACGGGATGCCACATTTACTGGTCCAGATCCTGCCCTCCAGCTGCCAGTTCCTATGGTTTTTAGACAGAAGACCTTTGGGGTCCGTGGCGGAGGGGACAACGCTGTTGCTAACGCCTCGATCTCCCACGTTGTCTCTGACAATGCTGGAGACTTCCAGGCTGCGACTCTCGACCGCAGACTCAACACCGTGGGGAATTCCTGAGCACGTTCCGTCATGTCGCCAGGATGTCACGTTACCTGAGAGCATCCATCACACCATACCGTCATGGTCCTGAGCTGGGAGACGTCCTCCGGAATAAGCTCACAGCCTCTATGGAGAGTGGTATTGGCATTTACTATCTGGAATATCTGCTCCCCCAACTGAACATTATGAGGATATGATAAGCCACTATCTACAGAGCCTGCCTTAGGGTACTTTCACGCTTGCGTTTTTCTTTTCCGGCATTCAGTTCCGTCCTCGGGGCTCTATACCGGAAAAGAACTGATCAGTTTTATTCCCATGAATTCTGAATGGAGAGCGATCCGTTCAGGAGGTCTTCAGTTCAGTCTTTTTGACTGTTCAGGACGGAGATAATACCGCAGCATGCTACGATTTTATCTCCGGCCAAAAAAACTGAACACCAGCATTTCAATGCATTTGTAAGATGGATCAGGATCCTGATCAGTCTTACAAATGCCATCAGTTGGCATACGTTTTGACGGATCCGGCAGGCAGTTCCGGCGACTGAACTGCTTGCCGGATCACTCTGTCGCAAGTGTGAAAGTACCCTTTATAGTGTCCTATATCCGCCATGTCTTACACTTTCCATACAAGGCACAATGCTCCCTGATTATAATCAGTGACATCAGGACGTATTGCGGTATACATTATACTGCTGGTAGCTTGTTGTCAGGGCACGATGATGCATTGGATACTTTTGGTCTTGTTGATGTGAGATTTATGCCGCTTTTCGTGTTATTTTAGTGTCTCTTTAACACTTTGTGACTTTGTTCATTGATACAGGCCTGACATGGGCCCATGATTGATGGCCGCTCATCCATCTATCCACAGCAAGGCTCCCAGTGAAAAGATGGCAGCGTGGACTGGACTGACAGATGGATAATGGATGGGATGTTTCTTTCATGTCCGTCCCTCACCAGTGGAAGGAGCTGTAAGGGGTGCAATGATAGATCTACTTGTGTCACTCAACATCCCAGGACCCCCAGGGAGCGTCCTGCAGCGTCCAGTCCTCTGTCACTGACACATGAGAGAAAGCTGTCACAGTTTACCTGGAATCCAGGGCCGGGTGAGGGGCTGCGGCATACAGCCGGTGTCCACATGTCCAGCATCAGGGCTATCAGCCTGTTACCTCCATATGTTAAGTAACGGACTGATGTATCAAGAGCGAATGTTAGTCATCGATAAACAGTATATCTCTGAACTTTGAGATCATTTACCACGGTGGTCGCTCGGAAATGTAGACATCGTAGCTGTTGTTACCTGTGAACGCCCTTAAAGGGCTTCACCCATCTGGACATAAGATATGCCATAAATGTGAGATAGGTGCAGGTCCTCTTCATAGATTGTAAGCTCTTGCGAGCAGGGCCCTGACTCCTAGTGTTTCAGTTGCACATTAGCCAGTTAGTTTGGTTTCGTACATGAACCCTATGAATTTGTAAAGCGCTGCGGAATATGGTGGCGCTATATAAATGTTATTATTATTATTATTATCTCAAGAACGGGGCCCTGAAGCGAATAGAGAGGAAGCCAAACTTGTGTGGCTACCCCTCCATTCACCTCTATGGGACTCCCTAAAAATAGCCGAGTGCTTGTCTATTTTTGGAAGTCCCATAGCAGTGAATGTAAAGGATGATGCACGTTCGTTCACGACATAGCCCCATACTTGAGATAAGAGCAGGACCCAGGGGTGGGACCTGCACCTACTGGCCATTTATGGCATACTGTATACTATGAATATGCCACAAATGTCCAGATGGGTATACCCCTTCAAGGGTGGTCACAAGTTTATAGCTATGACTGAAGGATGAATGGCAGTGCAGCCTTCTATTGTAAACTATGGGAAGCAGATTCTACACAGCCGACGCAACTTTTTGGCAAGGATTCCGCGCCAAATTCCGCTGACAAAAGCTTCCGTGTGAACAGGGACTAACAAGGGTGCATCAACACTTAGGGGGTCTTGTACAAAGATTGTTATGCCAGTTTTTTGGCATAAAAAAAGCCTCAACTTTTTAAATGCCCATGCGACAATATTTTGTCGCCTGAGGGTTTTCACACCGTCCCAGCCACTTGGGAGTGGTGGGGGTCGGGACCAGGTGCATAGACTGTCGTAGATGCATGTGCCTCATCATAAATTATGTGCATGCTCTGGCAGCCGAGGGGGGAATCAAATGACCCCCTTAGTTTTTCTGGGGCATTTTATTTTTTTTATTTTTTTGGGTTTGCAAAAAAAAACAACTTGAAATTCAGACGTTTTTTGGGGTGCCGTCTTTCAGCCACACAATGTTTTACTTGCGTTCATTTCGAGACTTATTTAGCGTATGGGTAAGGCTACTTTCACACTGGCGTTTTGGCTTTCCGTTTGTGAGATCCGTTCAGGTCTTTCACAAGCGGTCCAAAACGGATCAGTTTTGCCCTAATGCATTCTGAATGGGAAAGGGTCCGCTCAGAATGCATCAGTTTGCCTCCGTTCCGTCTGCATTCCGCTTTGCAGGAGGACACCAAAACGCAGCTTGCAGCGTTTTGGTGTCCGTCTGACGAAACTGAGCCAAACGGATCCGTCCTGGCACACAATGTAAGTCAATGGGGACGGATCCGTTTTCTCTGACACAATCTGGCACAATAGAAAACGGATCCGTCCTCCATTGACTTTCAATGGAGTTCATGACGGATCCGTCTTGGCTATGTTAAAGATAATACAAACGGATCTGTTCTGAACGGATGCAGACGGTTGTGTTATCTGAACGGATCCGTCTGTGCCGATCCATGACGGATCCGCACCAAACGCGAGTGTGAAAGTAGCCGAAACTGCTAAAAAAAAAACACCATACTCAGAGCATGGTGTGCTTTGAAAAAACCTCAAGGGACAAAAGCAGTGCCAGGAAGCTGTCTTAAAATGCCACAGCGTTTTATAATTTCCTATTGGCTACCACGTAACCAGTGTTTAAAAAAAAAAAAAAAACTTAGTGTGAAACCATCCTAATATCATTGTGATTTTTCCTCAGCTATTTGGAAACGATCAGACGGCACTGATAAAGTCGTTACATGTGTGGTCGTCTGTTCTGCTGCTCGTTATTCGGGCACAGAGCCCTCTGTATACACTGGCATCGTAAATCAGAGGGTTGCTCTATGAAAACAAGCCATGGCCCCTTCACTCCGAGACCATAAATCCCGGTCCTGTGGCTGGAGGAGATTTTCTGCTTTGTGGAAACAGATGGAAGTGAAATATTCCTGGAGATTATGGGGATGGCGTATCTAATGGAGACATGTGTGTCTGCTGCAGGAGGAGCGATGTCTAGTGATGGGAAATGTCCTGTATGCAGGGGATGAGGACTCTGTGTGGGGTCTGGATGGACCTATGTGAATGGTCAGTATACACACAGGACATGTTATCCAGGATTAGGGTTTCATTCACACGACTGTATGTACTTACAATATATGGACCCGTTTGTTTGCAGACCCATTATAACAATCCCTCTTCTTGTCCGGAGAACAGACATCTTTTTTGTGGGGCTGCAGAATGGACATATGGTTTTGTGGACCCATAGAAATGAATGGGTCTGTGTGTGATCCGCAAACAATCGGATCGAATGCGAATAAAAAAAAAAAATACTGTCTGAATGGAACCGTAGTTGACCGGGTCTTTGCAATGTGTATGGTCAGCTTATGAATGTGATCAGTATATAGCTAGCCTCTTCATTGATGTAGGCAGCTGGATCTGGCTGCTTGATCAGTATATATCTGTTATGTAACCCACATATAGCCGCCCGGGTCTGTTCTGTGTACACAGTGTATATATATATATATATATATTAGTACATGTGGCGGCTGCTGGGGCAGGTGTGTGGCACACCAGCTATGTGTCCTGCTCTCTGTTCCCATGCTTAACACTTTCACTTCTACTCAGTAAACATTTCTGACACGAGAGTCATCAAATTCCTGTGCTGCACCGCACCACACCTGCCTCCTTCCTTCAAAGGTACCACAATCCTATAGATAAAACTTGTAACCATAAACAGAGGCCAAAACACCCCGAGTGCTCTCATCCCAGTAAAATGCATGGCACCTTTTTGACTTATGGGAAAGTAGTGACTCACGCCGTAACCAGGGTACACAGTAAGGTTCCGGTCTGGACTAGGTGTGATTCATTTGTGGGTGAACTTCACATTAAAGTTGTTCATTAAACCATCAATAGCTAATCAAGTGGCAGAAAAAGTGGAGTCACTGTGTACACACATTACATTACTTATCCTGTACTGATCCTGAGTTACATCCTGTATTATACTCCAGAGCTGCACTCACTATTCTGCTGGTGCAGTCACTGTGTACATAGATTACTTATCCTGTACTGATCCTGAGTTACATCCTGTATTATACTCCAGAGCTGCACTCACTATTCTGCTGGTGCAGTCACTGTGTACATAGATTACTTATCCTGTACTGATCCTGAGTTACATCCTGTATTATACTCCAGAGCTGCACTCACTATTCTGCTGGTGGAGTCACTGTGTACATACATTACATTACTTAGGCTACTTTCACACTAGCGTCGGGGCTCCGCTTGTGAGTTCCGTTTGAAGGCTCTCACAAGCGGCCCCGAACGGATCCGTACAGCCCCAATGCATTCTGAGTGGATGCGGATCCGCTCAGAATGCATCAGTTTGGCACCGTTTGGCCTCCGTTCCGCTCAGCAGGCGGACACCCGAACGCAGCTTGCAGCGTTTTTGTGTCCGCCTGGCCGTGCGGAGCCAAACGGATCCGTCCAGACTTACAATGCAAGTCAATGGGGACGGATCCGTTTGACGTTGACACAATATGGTGCAATTGCAAACGGATCCATCCCCCATTGACTTTCTATGTAAAGTCAGGAGTCCCTATTAATATACCATCAGATCAGAGTTTTCTCCAATCCGATGGTATATTTTAACTTGAAGCGTCCCCATCACCATGGGAACGCCTCTATGTTAGAATATACCATCAGATTTGAGTTAGATCATGAAACTCAGATCCGACAGTATATTCTAACACAGAGGCGTTCCCATGGTGATGGGGACGCTTCAGGTTAGAATATACTAAAAGAACTGTGTACATGACTGCCCCCTGCTGCCTGGCAGGTGCTGCCAGGCAGCAGGAGGCAGACCCTCCCCTGTTTTTAACTCATTGGTGGCCAGTGCGGCCTCCCCCCCTGTTTTTAACTCATTGGTGGCCAGTGCGGCTGGCCCCCCCTCCCCCCCCTAATTAAAATGACCAACCCCCCAACATTGGTGGCAGCGGAGAGTTCCAATCGGAGTCCCAGTTTAATCGCTGGGACTACGATCGGTAACCATGGCAAGCAGGACGCTACTGCAGTCCTGGCTGCCATGGTTACTTAGCAACAGCGATGGACTGGCCATCGGGAGTACCGGGAGAATCCCGGTGGGCCGATCGAATTATGGGCCGGCCAGGGCCGCCATCAGGGGGGTAAAGCCGATACCCCAGTAAGGGGCCCGGACCCCGGGGGGGCCCGGCCGGTCCCGAGCCATTTTAATTTTTTTGCTGTCAGTGTGTTAACTTTAAAATCAGCGCTCATCTCTTTACTATCTTACACTGACACTCAGCTCCAGTAACAGCAGGCAGTGTGGGGGCGGCGCTCACTCACTGACGTCACACGCCTGCTCCTCCCACTAGGCGGCGCAGGCGCGTGACGTCAGTGAGTGAGCGCTGCCGCCCGCACTTGTTACTGGAGGCTGGAGGGAGCTGAATGTAAGGTAGTAAAGAGATGAGCGCTGTGTTAAAATTAAAGTTACTGTCTGCAGCCTGCAGGATACCGATTTATTAATGTATACTACTGTGAGTGGCGGGGAGGGGGATCTATGGATGACGGCACTGTTATAGGGAGGGGGATCCGTGGATGGCACTGTTATGGGGGGGGGTCTGTCATGTGGATGACACTTATGGGGGGGGGGGTCTGTGGATGACACTTATGGGGGGGATCTGTGGATGGCACCATTATGGAGGGGGATCTGTGGATGACACTGTTATGGAGGGGGATCTGTGGATGACACTGTTATGGAGGGGGATCTGTGGATGACACTTATGGAGGGGGATCTGTGGATGACACTTATGGAGGGGGATCTGTGGATGACACTGTTATGGAGGGGGATCTGTGGATGGCACCGTTATGGAAGGGGATCTGTGGATGGCACCGTTATGGAGGGGGATCTGTGGATGGCACCGTTATGGGGAATCTGTGGATGATACATACCGTATATAACATCTTATGCTATATGTGTCATCCACAGATCCACCCCATGACAATGTCATCCACAGATCCCCCTCCATAACAGTGTTCTGTGGATGACACTATTATGGGGGGGATCTGTGGATGACACTATTATGGGGGGGGATCTGTGGATGACACTGTTATGGGGGGGATCTGTGGATGACACTGTTATGGGGGGATCTGTGGATGACACTGTTATGGAGGGGATCTGTGGATGACACTGTTATGGGGGGATCTGTGGATGACACTATTATGGGGGGATCTGTGGATGACTGTTATGGGGGGGATCTGTGGATGGCACTGTTATGGAGGGTATCTGTGAATGGCACTGTTATGGAGGGGTATCTGTGGATGACACATAGCATAAGATGCTATATACGGTATGTGTCATCCACAGATCCCCCTCTATAACAGTGCCATCCACAGATCCCCCCCATAACAGTGCCATCCACAGATCCCCTCCATAACAGTGCCATCCACAGATCCTCTCCATAACAGTGCCATCCACAGATCCCCTCCATAACAGTGCCATTCACAGATCCCCTCCATAACAGCGCCATTCACATGTTTTTTTTTGAGTGTGTTTGGGAAAAATAAAGTGGGCCGGTCTGGCTGAAGTCCAGGGCCACTTTATTGTCCCAGTCCATCCCTGCTTAGCAATTTTAGAAGCATTATACTTACCTGCGATGTCTGTGACCGGCCGGGCGCTCCTCCTACTGGTAAGTGAAAGGTCTGTGCGGCACATTGCTTATAGCACAGACCTTTCACTTACCAGTAGGAGGAGCGGCCGGCCGGTCACAGACATCGCAGGTAAGTATAATGCTTCTAAAATTGCTAAGTAACCATGGCAGCCAGGACTGCAGTAGCGTCCTGGTTGCCATGGTTACCGATCGGAGTCCCAGCGATTAAACTGGGACTCCGATCGGAACTCTCCGCTGCCACCAATGATGGGGGTCGGTCATTTTAATTAGGGGGGGCGGCCGCACTGGCCACCAATGAGTTAAAAACAGGGGAGGGGGGAGGGTCTGCCCCCTGCTGCCTGGCAGCACCTGCCAGGCAGCAGGGGGCAGTCATGTACACAGTTATTTTAGTATATTCTAACTTGAAGCGTCCCCATCACCATGGGAACGCCTCTGTGTTAGAATATACTGTCGGATCTGAGTTTTCACGAAGTGAAGAATCTGATCTGAAAAAAACAGTTATGCAGATGGATCCGTTCTGAACGGATGCAAGCGTTTGCATTATAGGAGCGGATCCGTCTGTACAGACACCAGACGGATCCGCTCCGAACGCAAGTGTGAAAGTAGCCTTATCCTGTACTGATCCTGAGTTACATCCTGTATTATACTCCAGAGCTGCACTCACTATTCTTCTGGTGCAGTCACTGTGTACATACATTACATTACTTATCCTGTACTGATCCTGAGTTACATCCTGTATTATACTCCAGAGCTGCACTCACTATTCTGCTGGTGGAGTCACTGTGTACATACATTACATTACTTATCCTGTACTGATCCTGAGTTACATCCTGTATTATACTCCAGAGCTGCACTCACTATTCTGCTGGTGGAGTCACTGTGTACATACATTACATTACTTATCCTGTACTGATCCTGAGTTACATCATGTATTATACTCCAGAGCTGCACTCACTATTCTGCTGGTGCTTTCACTGTGTACATACATTACATTACTTATCCTGTACTGATCCTGAGTTACATCCTGTATTATACTCCAGAGCTGCACTCACTGTGTACATAAATTACACTACTTACTTATATACTGATCTTGAATGACATACTTGTGCATCTTGAATTATACTCTAGAGCTGCAGTCACTGTTCTGCCACTTCAGGGTTTCCTGCCTGTTCAGTTTTTGTACAGAGCTTGTTCAGAAGATTTGCCTTATCGAAAGTGTGTATTTACACCGTGCATTGTACAGTCATATGATCAATTAGTACACAACGTGAGTGGGTTACCTGCAGTAACCCAGCTCGGCCACTACACTTTGAATGGAGCTGCGCTTCCTTATCCATTCATGTTGCTATTTCCAGCATCAGACTGCAGGGAACAGCTGATCATTGGGGTGAAGGGTGTCAGACTCTTTCCAGTCGGATGTTAATGACCTATCCTGAAGACAGGTCATCAATATTAGGAGTCTAGAAACCTCCTTTAATGTTTGAGACAACCCACAGCCCACTTCCTAGCTCAGCAGGATAGTGAAGCAAGAGCGATGCTACCAATAGCACAGGCAGGGGCAGACTGGACCAGTCCCCTGTAGATATTTCAGGCTGATCCGTGGCAGTAAAATGCTGCGGGCAAATTTTCAGTGGCAAATGCACATCAAATCTTGTCAGTTTGGCCAGAGTTCCCCCTGTTTACCATGCTGCCTATCATTTCTTATAAGTACCAGCTTGCCCAATTCCTTCTGGGTGACATCTTACCCATCATATTAAATTTGTGTTGCACTGAAGTATTTTTGTTGGCATGTCTGAGGAGGTATTATGTGTAGCACTGTGGTTTTTGTTTGCTGCTGTTGAGGAGGTGTTATATGCAGCACTGATTTTTGTTTGGTGCTGTTGAGGAGCTATTATGTGCAGTACTGTGGTTTTTGTTTGGTGCTGCTGGGGAGTTATGTGCAGCACTGTGGTTTTTGTTTGGTGCTGCTGTTGGGGAGGTGTTATGTGCAGCACTGTGGTTTTTGTTTGGTGCTGTTGGGGAGGTGTTATGTGCAGCACTGTGGTTTTTGTTTGGTGCTGTTGACGAGCTATTATGTGCAGCACTGTGGTTTTTGTTTGGTGCTGCTGGGGAGTTATGTGCAGCACTGTGGTTTTTGTTTGGTGCTGCTGTTGGGGAGGTGTTATGTGCAGCACTGTGGTTTTTGTTTGGTGCTGTTGAGGAGGTGTTATGTGCAGCACTGTGGTTTTTGTTTGGTGCTGCTGTTGGGGAGGTGTTATGTGCAGCACTGTGGTTTTTGTTTGGTGCTGCTGTTGGGGAGGTGTTATGTGCAGCACTGTGATTTTTGTTTGGTGCTGTTGAGGAGGTGTTATGTGCAGCACTGTGATTTTTGTTTGCTGCTGTTGAGGAGTTATTATGTGCAGCACTGTGGTTTTTGTTTGGTGCTGCTGGGGAGTTATTATGTGCAGCACTGTGATTTTTGTTTGCTGCTGTTGAGGAGTTATTATGTGCAGCACTGTGGTTTTTGTTTGCTGCTGTTGGAGAGTTATTATGTGCAGCACTGTGGTTTTTGTTTGCTGCTGTTGAGGAGGTGTTATGTGCAGCACTGTGGTTTTTGTTTGCTGCTGTTGAGGAGGTGTTATGTGCAGCACTGTGGTTTTTGTTTGCTGCTGTTGAGGAGGTGTTATGTGCAGCACTGTGGTTTTTGTTTGCTGCTGTTGAGGAGGTGTTATGTGCAGCACTGTGATTTTTGTTTGGTGCTGTTGAGGGGGTGTTATGTGCAGCACTGTGGTTTTTGTTTGCTGCTGTTGAGGAGGTGTTATGTGCAGCACTGTGGTTTTTGTTTGCTGCTGTTGAGGAGGTGTTATGTGCAGCAATGTAGTTATTTGAAGTATCAATTAATCGTATTTTAGCGACTTTTTTTTTTTTGTCCTTCTCACCAGTGAGGCTCTAATGTGTTCATTTTAGTTTAGGGTCATATAAGGATACTAAGGGGCAGCTTATGGGTTGTGCTTTTTGGGGAAGGTGGTCTGCTTTTTAGGGTGAGTCAGGTAGTCTTTAATTATGTATGACGATATCGGCCTGAGGTGCCCTAGGGAGCAGTATCCACCTTAGAACGTATGCGGAAATGGCCGATAAAGTGAGCCTACCTAGAAGATCTCCCTGTAAATAGATACTGAGTCCTGTCCTCTAAAAATCTTCAAGTGGGTAAGAACACCTCTGCTGACAGGCTGCTTACGTGGGTGCCAGCGCACTTGAAAACACCAACAGCCAATGTATTTTCATGCGTTTGCCATTATACGGTAGGGGAGGTGAACAGGAGAAGAATAGACTGGTGTTCGTAAGCCTGTGGTGTATGCTTGCCCCCCAGGGCCAGTCCCCGTGCATGGGACTGATCTGCAACTGCAATGTTTTATCCAATGTAAGATGAGACAGTTCCAGCCAATCACGACGATGCTTGTATCAGAGGAGCCGCTGGGATTGGTTGTTTCAGAATAGTTGTTTTGATTGGCTGTTGATAGAGCCGAGTGCTGACACGCAAGGTAAGTTCACGCGTGTGCTCCTGTACATGCCTGCTGTAACATGTGAGTAGTGTGGGCTCCTGGTGAAGCGTATATGAGAATACATTTGGTTGGCACTATCTATGTTATGGGGGCAGTCTGGTGGAGTGGGTTAGACTGGCATTTCTACATTGGGGCTGTGGCTTGCATTTTACTTACTTACCAACATTAAGCAACACTTAGGCCCCGTCTCTGGGAACGCCCACAAACCCTCCCAGGAACGGCCATTTTAGGGGTGTGGCTTACATAAGCCACACCCATTGTTGGCTTGGGGCAGCCTGAATTAGACAGGACTGTCTCTGAAAATTAGGGGCAGTCCCTGCAAGTTCGGGACTGTTGGCCACTCTGTATATAAATGCATGCTCTGATTTGTACATTATATGGAGGACACTCTCTGGTGGCTACGACTAATGGTTCGCCGACTACGCCTACTTCTGATGGCTCCACCTACAATAATAAGGACCACTTTAAGCTACCAGTCCGCCTCGGGTACGGGCGTGGAGTGTGATTTCACTGGTAGGCACACAACACTGCACATTATAGGAAAAGGATACAAGGCAAACCCAAATTAAAGTCCCTGTCAGTGACGAAAGGGTTAACCCCCGACGTCCGCAGTTTCCATGAATCTGTGGCCTGAACAGCCCGTAATAAATCCAATATTGTTAAATGTGACAGCGCTCATTTGGAAGCGTTCCTACATTCACTGTGTGCTGCGTGCCAGATACATTCAGTGCGTCCTACAGCTAAAAACCGCATTGTACCCAAGGCGGCAGGGCTGGATGGCAACATTTGTCACGCCCCAGTGAGCCACCGAATCTGTGGGGCATTCCCATAGAACCTCGCACTTAAAGGGGTCGTCCCACGAAAAATATTCTACATTTTTCAAACCATCACCTGGATCTGAATACTTTTGTAATTGCATGTAATTACACATTTAGTATTACCACCGAGTTAGATCTCATGCACACAAACGTATTTTCTTTCAGTGTCCGTTCAGTTTTTTTTTTGCGGACCGTATGCGGAACCATTCACTTCAATGGGTCCACAAAAAAAACAACTAAGTTACTCTGTGTGCATTCCGTTTCCGTATGTCCGTATTTCCGTTCCACAAAAAAAATAGAACATGTACTATTATTGTCCGCATTAAGGACAAGGATAGGACTGTTCTATGAAGGGACATCTGTTCCGGGGTTGTCGTCATTTCCGTCTCCATTCCGCTTTGGAGGCGGACAACAAAATGCCGCTTGCAGCGTTATGGTGTCAGTCTGACGAAACTGAGCCAAGCGGATTCTCCGTCCTGACACACAATGTAAGTCAATGGGGATGGATCCGTTTTCACTGACACAATAGAAAACGGATCCGTCCTCCATTGACTTTCAATGGTGTTCAAGACTGATCTGTTTTGGCTATGTAAAAGATCCGTTCTGAACAGATGCATGCGGTTGTATTATCTGAACAGATGCGTTTGTGCAGATCCATGACGGATCCGCACCAAACGCGAGTGTGAAAGTAGCCTTAGTTGGTTAGAAAGAGATTGTCATGGGATAACCCCTCCTATATCGAATTTGTACAGGCTAAAAGCAACCAGAGGCTCCGTTTCATCGCCATTGACTTGTGCGGAAGGGGAATGAGGTGGGAACCATAGGGGACGTTTATGAGCACCAGTGATTTAGGCGCCGACCTGTACATAACGCAGGTGGACTTTACACTTGACTAAACCTATGCCAGCTCCCTTGCTGGCGTAGATTGAGACCATTTTCTACGCCTGAAATAAGCGTAGAAAATGATAAATGACCCACGCCATGCCCCGTTTTTTTTAGACTTGGCGTGAGCATTGGAAAAGGGGAAAAAGTGATGTATATCTGTTCATAAATGACCCCCCATGTGAATGTCACATGACATGAGTCCGCAGGAGCGCTGCAAACATATTTCAGCGGTTCGATCACATGACCCAAAACGTAAGCAGCTCTTCGGACTCTCTCAGGGAGGAAAATTGTGCAAATGTCCTTGGTCGTAAGCAACGAGACTTCTGAAACCGATGAAGCGAATCTGATACCTGAAATGCCTTGGGTTCCCTGCGGAGCGCCACACTCCCATTAGTTTCCGAACTGACGTCGGTCCGAGCTCTATTACAGCAGATTTCCCATTTCAGTTCAGACAATGGGAAAGTGATCGTAGGCAATTTCGATGAAAGGGTTCATGGGTGCACGATACAGTACGATATAGACCGCTGAAGATCCCTGACCAGGCTACAGAACAGACTATACACCCTTATAGCTTAGCGTATATATGGACACGGTGCCCGGATTTTCGTGTGTAGTAAAGTACCAGCTAAGTAGAAGAGAATTTCAAGATCTCATCCACACGTGGAAATTGACCTGCAGCGCGGATTTTGAAATCCGCAACATGTTCATCCGCGTCAAAATGCGTTACAAAATCAGCAAGTAATACATAAGGATCCGAAGTATGCTTCTGTCTGCATATATCCTTAAATGGGCTGCTCATCTTTTTTTTACGTGGTGACCTCTCCAGGGTGCAGGGTGTTGGATCCCCGCCGATCAGCTGTTCCGGTCACTGCGGCCATTGACTTCGTAGCGAGCGCTGTCCACTACTATGTTAAAGGGGCTCCGTAGTTCCGACTTCTGGCGACGAAGCTACACAAAACAGCTGATCGGCGGGGGTGTGGTGTGTTGAACCCCTACCGATCCTGAGTAGTGTTGAGCAAACTTCTGTTTTAAGTTCGGCGTCTAAAGTTCGGCTTCCGGTTAGCGGAGAATCCCGATATGGATTCCGAATTCCGTTGTGGTCCGTGGTAGCAGAATCAATAATCGGCCATTATTGATTCCGCTACCACGGACCACAACGGAATTCGGAATCCATATCGGGATCCTCCGCTACATATCCCCAAAAAAACACCCCCTTCACCCCTACCCAACTTTAACCCCACCCAAACAACAAGGACCATCGGGGGAGAGAAGGAGGGAAAAAAAAATAACCCACCAATTCAATAGTTATCCCTAAGGGCTCATGCACACAAACGTATTTTCTTTCTGTGTGTTTCTGTGTCTGTATCGTTTTTTTTGCAGACCGTATGCCGAACCATTCATTTCAATGGGTCCGCAAAAAAAAAAAAAATGAAGTTACTCCGTGTGCATTGCATTTCCGTATGTCCGTTTCGCAAAAAAATAGAACATGTCCTATTATTGTCCGCAAGGATAGGACTGTTCTATTAGGCACGTGCTGTTCCGTTACGCAAAATACGGAAAGCACACGGACGTCATCCGTATCTTTTGCGGATGCAATATACATACGGTTGTGTGCATGAGCCCTTAGACTGTGTATAGGGGATAACTTGTAACAACCGGAATACCCCTTTAAGACTTTGCCCCTTTAAGACATGTAATGAAAATCCCCTCCTGGGAGATCGCAATTATTTCTGATAAACCCAGAGCCCGGACCCTGCTGTGTGATCGGCGCCATCACCTCATTCAGCGAGGACGATGCTGGCGACGTAAGTGTCTACTGATCCAACACAGAACGACCATCTCACCTGTCTACAGAAGCAGAGGGTCACGTATGACATGTGGACCTGGACGTGAGCAGAGCAGGTGCCCCGTGTCCATCTATAGGCTACAGGAGGACCCCACTGACGATGAGCCCCCAGAGTGATGTATCATACAGTAGTGTCAGAAGTCTTTATTGGTGGGGAGCTGTGACGAGCTCCAGGGGCCCCTACATTCCAGAACAGTGCCTGTCCCCTTGGAGAAGCTCAGATCTGTAACCTGGTGGTGAAAGGGTCTTTAAAGGGGTTCTCTCACCTCAGTAAGTGGCATTTACCATGTAGAGAAAGTTACTACAAGCCACTTACTAATGTATTGTGATTATCCATATTGCTTCCTTTGCTGGCTGGATTCATTTTTCCATCACATTAGACACTGCTCGTTTCCATGGTTACAAACCACCCTTAAATCCATCAGTGGTGGTCGTGCTTGCACAATATAGGAAAAAGCACCAGCCTATGAGAGCTCCCATGGTCCCGGCCACCAGAGAGGCTGACGCTTTTTCCTATAGTGTGCAAGCGCGGCCACTGCTGATGGATTTGAGGGTGGTCTGTAACCATGGAAACAAGCAGTCTATAATGTGATGGAAAAATGAATGAAGCCAGCAAACGAGACAATATGGACAATCACAATACATTAGTAAGTGGCTTGTATTAACTTTCTCCACTTGCTGAGGTGAGAGAACCCCTTTAACATCCCGTTTCTCTAAGCAGTGGGTTCGGGGGCTCAGCATGCGAACCCCACAACTGTGAATCCATGTACAATGCAGTTTCTGGATCAAGCTTCGAGAAGTGAATACGTCAGCTCTTCGGATCGGATTAGGTAGCTGGGAACATTCCTGAGATAATAGAATCTTATGTTTTTTGTGACTGTTTTTGTGTTCCGCTCTTGTGGAGAGAGCCTGTAATTACAGCCTGTGCCTGACAATCCGATTAGGTGATTATTGGGTAATAGGAAATGCTAATATTCTGCAAACAAGTGTCCTCTTGTCCATGGGCTCAAAAGTCACACAGGCCTCAGCCATTGCTGATCCCAGGGCTGCAGAGTCATTTCACACCAGTTAACCCTCTAATGCCTCATTAACCTCATAATATTCCCTGGTCTGGTAAGTGTATATGTCTGCGGCAGGGTGGTCACCGACAGGAGGACACAATCCCAGTGTCCAGGACATGTACAGATTATTCCTGAGCGAGATAATATCACACAGACATATACAGTGAATCCCCTCCAAAAGACTGTCTCATTGAGAAGACCGCCCCGTAATGCAGACCAGATTACCAGTGACAGATTTTCAGTCCTACCACATTTTATGACCACGTCCATGAGAGCCACACACCTTATACTATAGTAACCTATTCAGTCTATTACTACTGACAACCTGTCTGTATATCATGTCTGAGAGGTTGTCACAGCCCCGCCCCCTGTCACTGACATCACTGATATAATATCATTACATTGTGATCAGACATGAGATCCTCACACCTTATACTACAGGAGCAGCTATATCATCTATCACTGCTGACAACCAGCCTGTATATCATGTCTGAGAGGTTGTCACGGCCCCGCCCAATCTGTAACATTATGTGTATATCTGATTAATTCTATGTAATGTGCACTGTCGTCTCTTTAGGAAACACTTGTCAGGGGTGCGACTTCCCGTTCCTCCGATAGTTGCACAGGTGATGGTTCACAGTTTGGACCCTAGTATTTGGTCTCCGGCGCTGATTCCCTCCCTGCACAAACAGCCTTATCTCTCGTGATTCAGAAGATCAGGAATATCCTGCCCGCATACACCGTGTGGACTGTGTAGATATAGGACGGGATTGTGATGCATTAGAGTCCGAGTCCCAGTTCAGTTTTATTCAATGAGTTACACAGGATGAGAAAAACAGCGCCACACCTGTCCATGGGTGGCGTCTGGTATTGCAGCGCAGTGTAAAGTAAAAGGGACAGAGCTGTAATACAAGAGGCGAGCTGCAGAGAACGTCCACTTTGTAGCTTGAAGAAGGTGTAACTTCAGGTCATGTTCATTGCTGCGGCACCCCTGCTTTCTAATCCCTTACTCGTCCATTTGTCATATCGCACATTCCTCCCGATACGCCCCCCCCCCCCCGCCCCCCCGCCTTCCATTTGTAATCTGTCATTTCGCACTTTCTTCCTGTCCCATTGAGAGGAGCTGTGAATGTAACAAGAGGGAGGAAGTGTGTGTTGTGTGCAGCGGGGGAGGGGATGTGTTGTAGGCACACAGCCCTGGAGGAGGAGGAGGATGACTTCCATTATAATTAGGATTATTATTGCTCCCTTGTCCAGCCGGTCACACGTGTAATGGTCACTGATGACAAAACGAGGGGAAATGGCGATCATTAGCGATTAATAATATGTTACTGTCACAGCGTTTACCACCGGTGTAAATTTGTTTCATCAGACCAGACCGGTCAGGGACTTGCTTTACTTGTTTTTTTTTTTTTTTGCTGTGGTCGTCACTGGATTAACCCTTTGAGGGAACACAATTGCAGCAGTGCGGATCAGCGATATGTCACAAGTAGTTCCCGTTTAAATGCCCCGACATTGGTCAGATTAGGGACGTATTGACCCGTCCCTGCCTCCGCACGCGCAACACTGACGCTGGCACATAATGGGCATACACAGATGGCACGCCATGGGGTAGATAGAGGATAGCTTTATGATTTATTACACTTCCTTGTTCACGCATTTGAGGTGTTAATGTAGCTGTGAGGACCCCGATTCCCCCCCCCCCCCCCCCCCTGTAAAATCATCCTATTAATTACTAGGCTCGTTATAATCTACACAAGCACATTGACATGTATGCAAACAGACTGCGTGCTGTGACAGCGGGGACCTCCCAAGAAACGGAGGGGCCTCAGGTGTAAACAGCGCCAAAGGATACTCTGTGACTTTAACATTGCTGGCTTGTAGTTAGGATAGAGCATGGGGGTGTGACCTCTGGACCCCTGCCGATCAGCACAGTAAGGCCTCATGCACACGACCGTCCTTCTGGTCCGCGAGGCTGCGCCGCAGAAGTAAATGGGTCTGCAGTGCATTGCATGCGTGCACACCATCGGTATCTGTGTTTTGCGGATCCGCGATTTATGATCTGCAAAACTGGCACGGTTATATGCATGGTCACTTAAAGGGAGTCTGTCACCTCCAGAAATCAGTTTTGGAGTAAGCATGCTGCCATGCTGGATAGATTCCCCTAAACATCTAGTCTAATCCTGATTATCTGGGAATATGATCATGAATACAGATGAGAAGATCTTCAGCTGAATCTCTGTAGGAATGGAGTGCATGAGGAGACATGAAGGACAGACAGGACAGTCTGTGGTAATGGAGACTGTACCTCATGTCTCCTCATGAACTCCATTCCTACAGAGATTCAGCTGATGCCCATATTAAACTGTATTCAGGATCATAATCCCTGACGAGCAGAGCAGAGCGGATGATGAGGCAGCTCTTTACCTCAGTGTTGTGAAGTAACTTGTCCTCCTGTGTGATTAGGACAGGTTCTGTGTGTACTAATAGGACGGCGGCCATTTTATTTCTCCTGATGATTGCTCCCCAGACAAGACGAGCCATTATAACTAATGAAAGGTATTTGGGAATATATTTATAATGAAGTAATATTTAAGTATTTTCATTTTCTTAATTCCTGAAGAACCCCTTTAACCACCTCCGGACCGCTGTACGCACAGACGCGTCCTGGAGGTGGTTGATTCATTCCTCCTGGACGCATATACGCGTCCTCTCGCGAGACGCGAGATTTCCTGTGAACGCGCGCACACAGGCGCGCGCGCTCACAGGAACGGAAGGTAAGAGAGTTGATCTCCAGCCTGCCAGCGGCGATCGTTCGCTGGCAGGCTGGAGATGTGTTTTTTTTAACCCCTAACAGGTATATTAGACGCTGTTTTGATAACAGCGTCTAATATACCTGCTACCTGGTCCTCTGGTGGTCCCATTTGTTTGGATCGACCACCAGAGGACACAGGTAGCTCAGTAAAGTCCCACCAAGCACCACTACACTACACTACACCCCCCCCCGTCACTTATTAACCCCTTATTAGCCCCTGATCACCCCTGATCACCCCATATAGACTCCCTGATCACCCCCCTGTCATTGATTACCCCCCTGTCATTGATCAACCCCCTGTAAAGCTCCATTCAGATGTCCGCATGATTTTTACGGATCCACTGATAGATGGATCGGATCCGCAAAACGCATCCGGACGTCTGAATGAAGCCTTACAGGGGCATGATCAATGACTGTGGTTATCACCCCATATAGACTCCCTGATCACCCCCCTGTCATTGATCACCCCCCTGTCATTGATTACCCCCCTGTAAAGCTCCATTCAGACGTCCGCATGATTTTTACGGATCCACTGATAGATGGATCGGATCCGCAAAACGCATCCGGACGTCTGAATGAAGCCTTACAGGGGCATGATCAATGACTGTGGTGATCACCCCATATAGACTCCCTGATCACCCCCCTGTAAAGCTCCATTCAGATGTCCGCATGATTTTTACGGATCCACTGATAGATGGATCGGATCCGCAAAATGCATCCGGACGTCTGAATGAAGCCTTACAGGGGCATGATCAATGACTGTGGTTATCACCCCATATAGACTCCCTGATCACCCCCCTGTCATTGATCACCCCCCTGTCATTGATTACCCCCCTGTAAAGCTCCATTCAGACGTCCGCATGATTTTTACGGATCCACTGATAGATGGATCGGATCCGCAAAACGCATCCGGACGTCTGAATGAAGCCTTACAGGGGCATGATCAATGACTGTGGTGATCACCCCATATAGACTCCCTGATCACCCCCCTGTCATTGATTACCCCCCTGTCATTGATCACCCCCCTGTAAAGCTCCATTCAGATGTCCGCATGATTTTTACGGATCCACTGATAGATGGATCGGATCCGCAAAACGCATCCGGACGTCTGAATGAAGCCTTACAGGGGCATGATCAATGACTGTGGTGATCACCCCATATAGACTCCCTGATCACCCCCCTGTCATTGATCACCCCCCTGTAAAGCTCCATTCAGACGTCCGCATGATTTTTACGGATCCACTGATAGATGGATCGGATCCGCAAAACGCATCCGGACGTCTGAATGAAGCCTTACACGGGCGTGATCAATGACTGTGGTTATCACCCCATATAGACTCCCTGATCACCCCCCTGTCATTGATCACCACCCCTGTCATTGATCACCCCCCCTGTCATTGATCACCCCCCCTGTCATTGATCACCCCCCCTGTCATTGATCACCCCCCCTGTCATTGATCACCCCCCTGTCATTGATCACCCCCCTGTAAGGCTCCATTCAGACATTTTTTTGGCCCAAGTTAGCGGAATTATTATTTTTTTTTCTTACAAAGTCTCATATTCCACTAACTTGTGACAAAAAATAAAATTTGACATGAACTCACCATACCCCTCACGGAATCCAAATGCGTAAAATTTTTTAGACATTTATATTCCAGACTTCTTCTCACGCTTTAGGGCCCCTAGAATGCCAGGGCAGTATAAATACCCCACATGTGACCCCATTTCGGAAAGAAGACACCCCCAGGTATTCAGTGAGGGGCATATTGAGTCCATGAAAGATTGAAATTTTTGTCCCAAGTTAGCGGAACGGGAGACTTTGTGAGAAAAAAATAAAAAATATCAATTTCCGCTAACTTGTGCCAAAAAAAAAAAAATTTCTATGAACTCGCCATGCCCCTCATTGAATACCTTGGGGTGTCTTCTTTCCAAAATGGGGTCACATGTGGGGTATTTATACTGCCCTGGCATTCTAGGGGCCCCAAAGCGTGAGAAGAAGTCTGGTATCCAAATGTCTAAAAATGCCCTCCTAAAAGGAATTTGGGCCCCTTTGCGCATCTAGGCTGCAAAAAAGTGTCACACATCTGGTATCGCCGTACTCAGGAGAAGTTGGGGAATGTGTTTTGGGGTGTCATTTTACATATACCCATGCTGGGTGAGATAAATATCTTGGTCAAATGCCAACTTTGTATAAAAAAATGGGAAAAGTTGTCTTTTGCCAAGATATTTCTCTCACCCAGCATGGGTATATGTAAAAAGACACCCCAAAACACATTCCCCAACTTCTCCCGAGTACGGAGATACCAGATGTGTGACACTTTTTTGCAGCCTAGGTGGGCAAAGGGGCCCATATTCCAAAGAGCACCTTTCTGATTTCACTGGTCATTTACCTACTTACCACACATTAGGGCCCCTGGAAAATGCCAGGGCAGTATAACTACCCCACAAGTGACCCCATTTTGGAAAGAAGACACCCCAAGGTATTCCGTGAGGGGCATGGCGAGTTCCTAGAATTTTTTATTTTTTGTCACAAGTTAGTGGAAAATGATGATTTTTTTTTTTTTTTTTTTTTTCATACAAAGTCTCATATTCCACTAACTTGTGACAAAAAATAAAAACTTCCATGAACTCACTATGCCCATCAGCGAATACCTTGGGGTCTATTCTTTCCAAAATGGGGTCACTTGTGGGGTAGGTATAATGCCCTGGTATTTTAGGGGCCCAAATGTGTGGTAAGGAGTTTGAAATCAAATTCTGTAAAAAATGACGAGTGAAATCCGAAAGGTGCTCTTTGGAATATGGGCCCCTTTGCCCACCTAGGCTGCAAAAAAGTGTCACACATCTGGTATCTCCGTACTCAGGAGAAGGTGGGGAATGTGTTTTGGGGTGTCATTTTACATATACCCATGCTGGGTGAGAGAAATATCTTGGTCAAATGCCAACTTTGTATAAAAAAATGGGAAAAGTTGTCTTTTGCCAAGATATTTCTCTCACCCAGCATGGGTATATGTAAAAAGACACCCCAAAACACATTCCCCAACTTCTCCCGAGTACGGAGATACCAGATGTGTGACACTTTTTTGCAGCCTAGGTGGGCAAAGGGGCCCATATTCCAAAGAGCACCTTTCGGATTTCACTGGTCATTTACCTACTTACCACACATTAGGGCCCCTGGAAAATGCCAGGGCAGTATAACTACCCCACAAGTGACCCCATTTTGGAAAGAAGACACCCCAAGGTATTCCGTGAGGGGCATGGCGAGTTCCTAGAATTTTTTATTTTTTGTCACAAGTTAGTGGAAAATGATGATTTTTTTTTTTTTTTTTTTTTCATACAAAGTCTCATATTCCACTAACTTGTGACAAAAAATAAAAACTTCCATGAACTCACTATGCCCATCAGCGAATACCTTGGGGTCTATTCTTTCCAAAATGGGGTCACTTGTGGGGTAGGTATAATGCCCTGGTATTTTAGGGGCCCAAATGTGTGGTAAGGAGTTTGAAATCAAATTCTGTAAAAAATGACGAGTGAAATCCGAAAGGTGCTCTTTGGAATATGGGCCCCTTTGCCCACCTAGGCTGCAAAAAAGTGTCACACATCTGGTATCTCCGTACTCAGGAGAAGGTGGGGAATGTGTTTTGGGGTGTCATTTTACATATACCCATGCTGGGTGAGAGAAATATCTTGGTCAAATGCCAACTTTGTATAAAAAAATGGGAAAAGTTGTCTTTTGCCAAGATATTTCTCTCACCCAGCATGGGTATATGTAAAAAGACACCCCAAAACACATTCCCCAACTTCTCCCGAGTACGGAGATACCAGATGTGTGACACTTTTTTGCAGCCTAGGTGGGCAAAGGGGCCCATATTCCAAAGAGCACCTTTCGGATTTCACTGGTCATTTACCTACTTACCACACATTAGGGCCCCTGGAAAATGCCAGGGCAGTATAACTACCCCACAAGTGACCCCATTTTGGAAAGAAGACACCCCAAGGTATTCCGTGAGGGGCATGGCGAGTTCCTAGAATTTTTTATTTTTTGTCACAAGTTAGTGGAAAATGATGATTTTTTTTTTTTTTTTTTTTTTTCATACAAAGTCTCATATTCCACTAACTTGTGACAAAAAATAAAAACTTCCATGAACTCACTATGCCCATCAGCGAATACCTTGGGGTCTCTTCTTTCCAAAATGGGGTCACTTGTGGGGTAGTTATACTGCCCTGGCATTCTAGGGGCCCAAATGTGTGGTAAGGAGTTTGAAATCAAATTCTGTAAAAAATGACGAGTGAAATCCGAAAGGTGCTCTTTGGAATATGGGCCCCTTTGCCCACCTAGGCTGCAAAAAAGTGTCACACATCTGGTATCTCCGTATTCAGGAGAAGTTGGGGAATGTGTTTTGGGGTGTCATTTTACATATACCCATGCTGGGTGAGAGAAATATCTTGGCAAAAGACAACTTTTCCCATTTTTTTATACAAAGTTGGCATTTGACCAAGATATTTATCTCACCCAGCATGGGTATATGTAAAATGACACCCCAAAACACATTCCCCAACTTCTACTGAATACGGAGATACCAGATGTGTGACACTTTTTTGCAGCCTAGGTGGGCAAAGGGGCCCACATTCCAAAGAGCACCTTTCGGATTTCACTGGTCAGTTTTTACAGAATTTGATTTCAAACTCCTTACCACACATTTGGGCCCCTAGAATGCCAGGGCAGTATAACTACCCCACAAGTGACCCCATTTTGGAAAGAAGAGACCCCAAGGTATTTCGTGATGGGCATAGTGAGTTCATGGAAGTTTTTATTTTTTGTCACAAGTTAGTGGAATATGAGACTTTGTAAGAAAAAAAAAATAAAAATAAAAAATCATCATTTTCCGCTAACTTGTGACAAAAAATAAAAAGTTCTATGAACTCACTATGCCCATCAGCGAATACCTTAGGGTGTGTACTTTCCGAAATGGGGTCATTTGTGGGGTGTTTGTACTGTCTGGGCATTGTAGAACCTCAGGAAACATGACAGGTGCTCAGAAAGTCAGAGCTGCTTCAAAAAGCGGAAATTCACATTTTTGTACCATAGTTTGTAAACGCTATAACTTTTACCCAAACCATTTTTTTTTTACCCAAACATTTTTTTTTTATCAAAGACATGTAGAACAATAAATTTAGAGCAAAATTTATATATGGATGTCATTTTTTTTGCAAAATTTTACAACTGAAAGTGAAAAATGTCATTTTTTTGCAAAAAAAATCGTTAAATTTCGATTAATAACAAAAAAAGTAAAAATGTCAGCAGCAATGAAATACCACCAAATGAAAGCTCTATTAGTGAGAAGAAAAGGAGGTAAAATTCATTTGGGTGGTAAGTTGCATGACCGAGCAATAAATGGTGAAAGTAGTGTAGGTCAGAAGTGTAAAAAGTGGCCTGGTCTTTCAGGGTGTTTAAGCACTGGGGGCTGAGGTGGTTAAGGATAGTCCATCAATGTCCCAGAGAATCCCTTTAAACCTTTACCACTTTCTCAGAATAATAATAATAAATAAAAAAATCCAGAAATTTTAATTTTTGTGTCGTCTGCTCAGCACTTGGGTGACCACTTATATGAACACCGTTACGGCCACAGAGGTTGTCACCCGGGTTTTCTCTTTCGGTCTAGTTTGGTAGCACTATGAAGAGCACAGATTCCTCCCCATATAATTTGGCAGATTTGCCTTCAATGGTTCTGGAAAAGTCATGACAACCCCTAAGGCAGCTCAAATGGCATCCATATTGGTTGTCACCCATCCTTCTAAGAAACAGAGGTAAATAAGACATAACTGAATGAAATTCCTAAGGCTCCATTCACACGTCTGCAAATGGGTCCGCATCTGTTCCGCAATTTTGCGGAACGGGTGCGGACCCATTCATTTTCTATAAGGACGGAATGGATGCGGACAGCACACAATGTGCTGTCAGCATCCGCATTTGCGGAGCGCGGCCCCGATCTTCAGGTCCGCAGCTCCGCAAAAGATAGAACATGTCCTATTCTTGTCCGCAGCTTGCGGACAAGAATAGGCATTTCTATAGGGGTGCTGGGCGGGTGTGTTGCGGATTCGCAATTTGCGGGTCCGCAACACACCACGGACGTGTGAATGGAGCCTAACAGCACAGGAGACGACGACTCAGGGACTGGTATTGCAGGGCATATTTGCTCACACATTGGTCCCTCAGAGCAGTACTCAAGGAAGTTACCCCTCTTTCTCAAGTGCGTTGGGGCTCAGACACCTGTGGGCCACGCTCCGCCTCTGGGGTCTCCTGCCATCTGCACTGGTAATTAGGATTCTGCAGAAGCAGGGGGTGCAGCTGATGGATCGAGCAGCGATGTGTGAAACCTGTTGCATCCTGGGATAGGGGCCTGATAATGAATGGGCTCAGCCTGTGATTCCAGCACTGCCACACGTCCTGCTTATTATCTGCTCTGCTCTTCCTGTGTGGTTTACAGGTGTCAGGAAATCTGATCTTTCAGCACTGAGCCCAAACACAGGATTTCTTTGTAGCGAGCTCAGCTTAATTCCAGCTTCCGATGACTTGTGACAAGCAACTTCCCCAGGAAATATACCTGTTTTTTGGGGAACGCAACAGGGTCCTGAAGGGCATAGTCTCTGGTACAAAACTTCACCTGAACCATCCCCTCACTACCAATCATGTCACAGACTACCCTACAGAATGAACATGTCACATTGTATAAAATGATGACATCACAGTGTAACAGATAATGACTTTACAATGTATGAGATGATGTAACAATGTATAAAAGTGATATCATAATGTATGTGACAATGACGTCCCAGATAATGTCACAGCATATAAGACGGGCACAGTACAATGTATGAGATGATGTCACAGTATATAAGATGAGGACAGTACAATGTATGAGATGATGTCACAGTATATAAGACGGGCACAGTACAATGTATGAGATGATGTAACAATGTATAAAAGTGATATCACACTGTATGTGACAATGACGTCCCAAATCATGTCACAGTATATAAGATGGGGACAGTACAATGTATGAGATGATGTCACAGTATATAAGATGGGGTCAGTACAATGTATGAGATGATGTCACAGTATATAAGATGAGGACAGTACAATGTATGAGATGATGTCACAGTATATAAGATGAGGACAGTACAATGTATGAGATGATGTCACAGTATATAAGATGGGGACAGTACAATGTATGAGATGATGTCACAGTATATAAGATGGGGACAGTACAATGTATGAGATGATGTCACAGTATATAAGATGGGGACAGTACAATGTATGAGATGATGTCACAGTATATAAGATGGGGACAGTACAATGTATGAGATGATGTCACAGTATATAAGATGGGGACAGTACAATGTATGAGATGATGTCACAGTATATAAGATGAGGACAGTACAATGTATGAAATGATGTCACAGTATATAAGATGGGGACAGTACAATGTATGAGATGATGTCACAGTATATAAGATGGGGACAGTACAATGTATGAGATGATGTCACAGTATAGAAGATGAGGACAGTACAATGTATGAGATGATGTCACAGTATATAAGATGAGGACAGTACAATGTATGAGATGATGTCACAGTATAGAAGATGAGGACAGTACAATGTATGAGATGATGTCACAGTATATAAGATGAGGACAGTACAATGTATGAGATGATGTCACAGTATATAAGATGGGGACAGTACAATGTATGAGATGATGTCACAGTATATAAGATGGGGACAGTACAATGTATGAGATGATGTCACAGTATATAAGATGGGGACAGTACAATATATGAGTTGATGTCACAGTATATAAGATGAGGACAGTACAATGTATGAGATGATGTCACAGTATATAAGATGAGGACAGTACAATGTATGAGATGATGTCACAGTATATAAGATGAGGACAGTACAATGTATGAGATGATGTCACAGTATATAAGATGAGGACAGTACAATGTATGAGATGATGTCACAGTATATAAGATGAGGACAGTACAATGTATGAGATGATGTCACAGTATAGAAGATGAGGACAGTACAATGTATGAGATGATGTCACAGTATATAAGATGAGGACAGTACAATGTATGAGATGATGTCACAGTATATAAGATGAGGACAGTACAATGTATGAGATGATGTCACAGTATATAAGATGAGGACAGTACAATGTATGAGATGATGTCACAGTATATAAGATGAGGACAGTACAATGTATGAGATGATGTCACAGTATATACGATGAGGACAGTACAATGTATGAGATGATGTCACAGTATATAAGATGAGGACAGTACAATGTATGAGATGATGTCACATTATATACGATGAGGACAGTACAATGTATGAGATGATGTCACAGTAAATAAGATGAGGACAGTACAATGTATGAGATGATGTCACAGTATATAAGATGAGGACAGTACAATGTATGAGATGATGTCACAGTATATAAGATGAGGACAGTACAATGTATGAGATGATGTCACAGTATATAAGATGGGGACAGTACAATATATGAGTTGATGTCACAGTATATAAGATGAGGACAGTACAATGTATGAGATGATGTCACAGTATATAAGATGAGGACAGTACAATGTATGAGATGATGTCACAGTATATAAGATGGGCACATACAATGTATGAGATGATGGTGTATACAGTATATATATACACATTTCCTAATAGCTCAGTGTGTTATTAGGTTGATTCCCAAGTGAAACATCACTGGTTGGAATCCAGGAGCAGCCCAAGAAAACAGAGACAGTATCATCCAGCTCTTTGATAGCGGTATCTCCACCAAGAAAATTGCCAAACTGCATCATGTGATCGCCAGGAAGAACACAAAATTAAGTCCATCCAAAGCCAAGAGGTGGACGTCTGGGCCAAATATCAGAGTCAACAAGTCGGCTCATCACAAGGTCTATCAGTTTTGGTGCGACAAACATGGCAGTGGAGGTGGCATCATAATAGTGAGATCACATTACACAAGTCCGGAATGGTGGCCCGAAAAAAAGTGAAGAAGCCTTGACTTTAATATTGTCATAAGAAGCGTCGGTTCGAGTTTGCAAAAATGTATGAACAGTGGACGGTAAAAGATTGGAAACAAGTTATTTGGAGCGATGAGATGAAAGTCAATAGACTGGGCTCTGAACAGTGATGGTCAGTTCGCAGTGTTCGCCAGCGAACACATGCGGTCTGCCATCTTTAGTAAGGTAGACTCACCTGTCCGGCGATGCACAGGTAAGCCCTTACCTGTGCCTGTGCCGGGAGCCGGTCTGGAATCAAATGCAGTCACCGGGAGCAGGCAGTTCCGAGAACAGCTGCCGGGGGCCTTCATCGGGCTGTTCTCGGAACTGCCTGCTCCCGGTGACTGCATTTGATTTCAGACCGGCTCCCGGCACAGGCACAGGTAAGGGCTTACCTGTGCATCGCCGGATGGGTGAGTCTACCTTACTAAAGATGGCAGCCCGCATGTGTTCGCTGGCGAACACTGCGAACTGACCATCACTGGCTCTGATGGGTGCCAATGGGTCTGGAAGAAACAAGGGAAAGGGGGCTAACGGATCGAGAAATTGAAGGAACTGTTAAGTTTGGTGGAGGAAGCCTGATGATATGAGGTTGTTTCACAGCCAAAGACGTTGGATACTTGACCAGGATTGATGGTGGTCTCAGTGGTGAGCTATATGTGAGTATCCTACAAGACGAGTTACTTTGTACACTCGAGTATTATGGGTATGAACAGGACAACATAGTGAGAAGGTGAGTTGTTTTTTTTTTCTCCCTGGCCCGCGGACCGCGCTACAGCCAGGGAGAAGGAGACGTCCATTGAGAAACAGGGCAGTCTCCTCCTCCCTGTACCGATGCTCTTCATTAGCATACCAGGCAGGAAAAGTGAACGTGGGGCACAGCGGGCAAACATCGGCGCCCAAACAAACTAGCAAGCGATATTATATCCCTGCACTATGCCCTACATAACCTGCTATTTCATAATGTCTGGACCCATGAAAGGTCCTCTTTAAGACTTGATGTAGCTGTAGGTCAAATTTATGCAGAAATATAGTAGAATCTGAAGGGTTCACAAACTTTCAAGCACCACTGTATATACTGCACTCATTAAAAAAAGCGGATACATCAATAGGTTAAAAAACTGCAGAACCCCTTTAAGAGTGCGTGACCAGCACAAATAGATTCAGTCTGTATATACAATCTGTATGTTCAGTGTTTGCAGAGCGCTGTTGCATTGTATTTTCAGCCAGAGCGGCGCGCACCTGCGCATTTACTACATTTTCTAGAACGCGCTGACTAACTTAGTGTTTTGTTTTTGCAGTTTATATGATGATGACATCCCACTTTATATAATAATGACATTACAATATGTGATATGTCTAGTTTGACATCATTGTGAACTGAACATCATTTGCCTTTGCACTTCTGCGCTCCTGGGCTTCGTGCACACAGCCGCGTCAGTATTTCGGTCCGCAAACAACAAATTTGCAAATTACCTTCTGTATGCAATCCATATTTTTCTAACTCCCATCAATTGAAAGGGCTATAGGACATGTTCTATAATTTGAGGTATAGCCACATGGAAAAAATATGCTGTGTGCATGTCCCCATAGAAATGAATGGGCCAGTGTGCCATCTGAAAACCAAAATGCAGATAGCACATGGCTGAAAAATACGGTTGTGTGCGTGAGGCCTTATATTGCAAATTTGGACCCAGTCACATCTGGAACCTACAACATGGGGCATCCGGTGCAAGTTTCTCTTTATGAAATTGGTTTGCGCTTCCTTTGGTGGTAAAAGCAGAATTGCGTTATGGATTCTGTTACCACGGACCATAACGCAATTCCATAAAGGAATGCCTTTAGAGGCATTCCGTTATTCATTCCGTCATAATAGAAGTCTATGGCCTGCATAACGGATCCATCCCGTTTCCGTTATGCAGGGGAGATCTATTATGACGGAATGAATAAGGCCTCTTTCACACGGGCGTGTCCGGATTAGGTCCGGATGCGTCCCGGTGCATTGCGGCAAACCCGCGCGAATAGGTACGCAATTGCAGTCAGTTTTGACTGCGATTGCGTTCCGATGTTCAGTTTTGTGTTTTGCACGCGCGTGATAAAAAACCAACTGTGGTACCCAGACCCGAACTTCTTCACAGAAGTTCAGGTTTGGGTTAGTTGTAGTGTAGATTGTATTATTTCCCCTTATAACATGGTGATGGATCATGTGATGAGCGTAGTGACGTCATCAAAGGTCCTATTGCTCACAGATGAAGACAGAAGAGATGCCGGCTGCGCGAACAAGTGGATTAAGGTGAGTTAGATTATTTATTCTTTTTTTTTAACCCCTCCAGCCCTATTTTACTATGCATTCTGTATTCAGAATGCTATTATTTTCCCTTATAACCATGTTATAAGGGGAAATAATAATGATCGGGTCCCGATCGTCACCTAGCGTGAAAATCACCGCTCGTGTGCACAGCCCCATAGAAATGAATGGGTCAGGATTCAGTGCGGGTGCAATGCGTTCAACTCACGCATCGCATCCGCGCGGAATACTCGCCGTGTGAAAGGGGCCTAACAGAATGCCTTTAAAGGCATTCCGTCATGGAATTGTGTTATGGTCCGTGGTAACGGAATTCATAATACAATTCTGCTTTTACCACCAAACGAAGCGTGAACGAATAAAAAAAATATGAAATTCGCTCACCTCTACTTTTCTCCATTGCATTATACAGTATTTACATAGTTGGAGATAATCTAAGTCGCCATGTTGTGCTCCTGTCCCCAAAATAATTGCAGTACTAGCTCTGTCTATGGTATATACAACGAGTTAATTTTACTACCTGTCTATAAGCCATTAACTTTACATTAAGGATTGTCTGGGTCATGACCCACTGTCACCAAATGGCCAAATATTTATCTTGGTGACCCTGCGGTCACGGCTGATGAAGGGGGCTCTATAATGCAGACCAGTGCAGGACACGGGTCTCCATACACACTAAATAACTTTCTGTCCGTAAATATATTTCTGTCCATTCTTCTTTTTTCTTTTATGTAACTTTTATTTTTTGACATTTAGTGATCCACAGCCACCCGCGCTAATTCATCCGGTCTGTCGTCTTCATCGAAATAGATCAGCTTGTCTGAACTGACCAGCAGAACGTGAGCCAGGTGAGAACATTTAGGCCCTTTCACACGAGCGAGTTTTCCGCGCGGGTGCAATGCGTGACGTGGACGCATAGCACCCACACTTATTCATTTCAATGGGTCTGTGTACATGAGCGTTGTTTTTCACGCATCAGTTCTGCGTTGCGTGAAAATCGCAGCATGTTCTATATTCTGCATTTTTCACGCAGCCCTGGCCCCATAGAAGTGAATGGGGCTGCGTGAAAATTGCATCCGCAAGCAAGTGCGGGTGCGATGCGTTTTTCACTGATGGTTGCTAAGAGATGTTTGTAAACCTTCAGTTTTTTATCACGCGCGTGAAAAACGTATCAAAACGCATTGCACCCGCGCTGAAAAAACTGAACAACTGAACGCAAACAAAACTGACTGAACTTGCTTGCAAAATAGTGCGAGTTTCACTGAACGCACCCTGAACGCATCCGGACCTAATCCGTCACTCTCGTGTGAAAGAGGCCTTACCTGTCTTTCCTTTTATTGACTCCTATTACGGTGCATTCACAACACCGTATGTATTTTGTGGTCTGCAAAAAATACAGGCGACGTCCATGTGACATCTGCGCTGCATCCGTGTTTCTTTGCGGATCGATTGTTACAATGCCTATTCTTGTCTGCCAAATGGACAAGAAAAGGACATGTCCTATCTTTTTTGCGAGACTGCTGAACAGACATACAGATGAGGATGTGTGCGAACTGAAAAAAATACAGATCGGATGTAAACAAAAATTATGGTCATGTGATTGGGGCCTAAGGGTCCTTTTACATGGACCGATGATCCGGCAGATTATCGAGGATGAGCATTTGTATAAAGACTCCTTCCGGATAATCTGCCTGTGTAAAAGGTACCGACGATCACCTGATGAATGCGCAAACGCTTGTTCCTTGGGTAATCGTGTTTTTCAGCTGGCACCCAAAATCATCGTTCCTGTGCTGTCTAAACACCTATTTGCTGCTCAGGGACAAACAGCTATGGCTACTTTCACACTGGCGTTTTGGCTTTCCGCTTGTGAGATCCGTTCAGGGCTCTCACACGCGGTCCAAAACGGATCAGTTTTACCCTAATGCATTCTGAATGGAAAAGGATCCGCTCAGAATGCATCAGTTTGCCTCCGATCAGTCTCCATTCCTCTCTGGAGGTGGACACCAAAACCCTGCTTGCAGCGTTTTGCTGTCCGCTTGACGAAACTGAGCCAAACAGATCCGTCCTGGCACACAATGTAAGTCAATGGGGACTGATCCGTTTTCTATGGCACAATCTGGCACAATAGAAAACGGATCCGTCCTCCATAGACTTTTAATGGTGTTCATGACGGATCCGTCTTGGCTATGTTAAAGATAATACAAACGGATCCGTTCTGAACAGATGCAGACGGTCGTATTATCTGAATGGATCCGTCTGTGCAGATCCACGACGGATCCGCACCAAACGCGAGTGTGAAAGTAGCCTATTCTTCTTTGCAATACAGACACAAATAGGATATGTTCTATAATTTGCCGAACAGCCACGTAGATCCACAGAAAATACAGGTGTGTGTCCCCGTAGAAATTTAAGGGTCCCTGTTCTATCCCCAGAAAGTGCGTCCGACACACAGACGAGGCTAATAAGTGGTGAACCCTGCAGTGCCCAGACCATGAGTTCCAGAGGGAGCTATATCAGGTCTGTTTTCTCCTGCCCTCTGTGGAGTAGGAACGTCTCCTGCTATCTCACATACAGGTCCACTCGCTGGCGCCATAATGGAGGCTCCAGGTGAGAACACTGTGGATATCTCCTCAAGCACTGATAACACAAGCGGCTATTGTTGTGTCAGGAAGTATAAAGTGACCTCCACGCTCAGAGCCGGTAACACGACCTTCAGGGGAGGAGGCCGGGCGCGCTTCCACGCACACCGAGAGATGAGCGATTCAGAAGAAAGCTCATCATTGGTTATCACCAGATCTGCGGCAGTTGTCTGCTCTGTAGATAATGGCACTCAGGAAGATCTCTATCTGACAGATGCTTTCAGTATGAGTCTCACTGCTGTACCTGATACACAGATATACACTATGGAAGCGCGGCCTCCTGCAGTCAATGCAAAATTAGATTGTAGCATCAAATAGAGGTTGGTCAACCAAAGAGCCCCGACTGGCATCTACATAGGCCAGTTTCAATTGATGAAAATACTGGCCTCATGCGCATGACCGGATCTGTTTTGTGGTCTGCAAATCGCGGATCTGCAAAACACGGATACTATCCGTGTGCATTCTGAAATTTTCCCTTACGCATATCCCACCCTTTGTTAAAAATGCCTATTTTTGTCCGCAAAATGGACAAGAATAGGACATGTTCTATTATTTCTGCAGAACGGTGTAACAGACGTGCGGATGCGGACAGCACACCATGTGCTGTCCTCATTATTTGCGGCCCCATTGAAATGAATGCGTCTGCATCCGATCCGCAAAAAAATGACATTTGGATATGGACCAAAAATACAGTTGTGTGCATGGGGCCTAAGGCTGCAAATTCTGGTCCAAACACAGGTCTGATGACCTAAACTAACAAGATCATAAGGTGTTAAAGACTCCCAGAGTGGCCTAAATTGGATGGAAAACACTGACCGAACACTGACTGTGTGTGTGAATATGGCTACATGCACACGTCAGTGTTTCACGGACGTGTGCTGTACGTGTTCTCCACGGACAGCACACGTCCCTATTCATTTTAATGTGTGTATTCACACATCAGTGTTTTAGCACGGTCCGTGGGTCCGGGGATGCATGCTCTATTTTGTCCGTGTTCACGGATCCATTACGCCCATTAAAGTCTATGGGTCCGTGAAAACCACGGATGCCATCCGTGTTTCACGGATCATTTAAAAAAAGATTAATTGAAAATTAGTTTTCAGCTGTTCAGTGTCAGTGAAACACGGATGCAACACGGACAGCAAAAAACAGACACACGGACCCAACACGGATCCTTCACGGACAGCTTCACTGATGCATCACTGACCACCTGCTCACGGATTTGAGCACTGACACGGACGTGTGAATGAGGCTTAAGGCTACATGCACACGACCGTGGTGTGTTTTGCAGTCCGCAAATCACAGATGGCGCCCGTGCGCGTTCCTCAATTTGCGGAACGGCACAGACAGCCTTTAATATAACTGCCTATTCTTGTCCGCAAAGCGCGGACAAGAATAGGACATGTTTTGTTTTTTTTGCAGGGCCACGGAACGGAGCAACGGATGCGGACAGCACATGGAGTGCTCTCCGCATCTTTTGCAGTCCCATTGAAGTGAATGGGTCCGCACCCGAGCCGCCAAAACTACTGTTCGGATGTGGACCAAAACAACGGCCGTGTGCATGAGGCCTAAGGCCTTAAATGGATTTTTAGCCTCTGGATATAAGTAAGGCCTATTGCACACGACCGTATGGCTTTTTCAGTGTTTTGCAGTCCGTTTTTTACAGATCCGTTGTTCCGTTTTTTGTTTCCATTGTGTTTCCGTTTCTGTTCCGTTTTGTTCCGTTTTTCCGTTCCGTTTTTCCGTATGGCATATACAGTATACAGTAATTACATAGATAAAATTGGGCTGGGCATAACATTTTCAATAGATGGTTCAGCAAAAAACGGAACGGAAACGGAAGACATACGGATGCATTTCCGTATGTGTTCCGTTTTTTTGCGGACCCATTGACTTGAATGGAGCCACGGAACGTGATTTGCGGGCAATAATAGGACATGTTCTATGTTAAAACGGAACGGAAAAACGGAAATACGGAAACGGAATGCATACGGAGTACATTCCGTTTTTTTTGCGGAACCATTGAAATGAATGGTTCCGTATACGGAACGCAAAAAACGGCCAGTGAACGGGAAAAAAAAACGGCCGTGTGCAGGAGGCCTAAGATTGTTTTACACAACCGGCTTTTTACATTTTTTAGATTTTCCGTAAGCTGCCATAAGATTCAGCTAATCTATGTCGAGGTGCACTGCGGCTGCCCATGCAAAACTACTACAGCCCCAGGCTAACATTTGCACCTGTTTCCAGGTGTAAATGTTAATAAATGGCACGACCCCTCGTCATGCCCCCGCTCCACCCATGTCCCATGCAACTGACGAACATAATGTAAACCGGGTGTGCGACTAAATATTGTTGCATGGCCGGTCAAAAAAGGGACTTGCGACCATTTTTAAAGTCCCTTAGTAAATGACCCCCACTTACTGTAAGCAGACGTATTGAATACGGTAAGGAAACACAAAGGGGAAGATTTATCACTCCTCTACGACATGGATTTGGCATTGAAGAGTTTTAGGACTTTTTAAATTATTATTATTATTATTATAGCGCCATTCATTCCATAGCGCTGTACATATGAAAGTCCGTTGTGACTAGATTTAGTCGCAACTGCCATTTTTTCTTCACTTTCCAAAAAAGGGGGCATGATGAGGACAGGACCATCGGCTCCGGCACATTCATCATCATTTATGCCAGGATCTGGAGTAAATGAAGACTGAACTCTACACCGGGCAACGCGCTGGAGTAGGTTTCAGTCTGGCGCAAGGACTGCAGCGTAGGGACTGGTGTAGCACACGCCGGGATTGATAAATCGGGGCCAAAGGTTATTAAAAAAATTGCAGAACCTTTCATTTTACAGTACAATGATGAGGGGGTCTTTTTTTTACATTAACCTCTGTAATCCAGCAAGTTCATCAGAGGTGAGGTGGATGCATAGGGTGCAACCCATCGTACATTAGCAGAACTTGTTACCCAGAGTCTGTGTTGAAGTCCTTGTACATATCGGACATTATCAGGGACAAATATTCCCTGGGCACGGTGTTCCTATTACGTGTGACCTGCACCAGTCTAGTGCTTCATCCATCTTCAGGTGTCAGCCCCTCCGATGGCTGGCGTGGTCTGAAGAGCTTTGAACTTCCATCGTTCCTGACCCAACCTTGGTATTTTTAGGGCCAGGAGGCACCAACCTCTCATGGGTTTTGCCTCATGACACCTGGCTTAGAGGCTTCGGGTGCTGCGCCGTTCACTGCTGAACCAGTAGAACAGGGTTGGCCTGTAGATATTTGCCAAAAGGAAAAATTTTCTTGGGGGGGGGGGGGAAAGTAGAAGCTGCAGTCGCCCCTCCTGTGTTTGCAGATCATTGCTTGTAAACTCTCACAGTAGACAGGTTGCGGCAGCGTGGAACTTGTTTATATAGAGGCCGCCGCAGGCGCCGATCGTAAAGTTTTTTTGCTTTTATTTTTTTCCTTGATACTTATAAGCCTGGTATTTTGAAGGATGGATTTACAGCTCAGTAGTCGGGACCATCCATTCTCAGCCGTACAGTCACCAGTGCCTTCCCGGCAGAGTCACCCGGGTCACCGCGTGCTGTAGAACCTGGGCACTAATTACCGGTTTCAGAGGCCGCTGCTCTGATTGTTTGTCACCTCGGAGCATTTTGTGAAGGTCGTAAATGGTCTGACACGTGAAACACCGGGTAAATTGTTAGCTGTACGAAGGCTGCGGCCTACGGAGGCTCATCGTCAGCTCCTGGGATGACTAAGGGGGCGATATGCACATAGGGAGGACAGACATGGCTACAGCTCAGCCTGTCATTAAAGCCATCACTGAGGCATGGAGGTCATCCTTGATTAAAAGTCCAGAGTCACGGTTGGGTCACTTTTTGTGTTGTTGAAGAAAATGATGCCTTTATTGCCCATAGCAGCCATTTCAGTTCCCGCGAACCAACTTTTTAAAGGTTCACTGTATTGTGGCAGAATTGCCGTTCAGGGGTTTGGCAAAGCCGAGTGGCATTGTCTGTAGAAGGCAGAGTAGCAGCCATATAGATGGTGGCACACGACCGTATGGCTTTTTCAGTGTTTTGCGGTCCGTTTTTCACGGATCCGTTGTTCCGTTTCCATTGTGTTTCCGTTTCTGTTCCGTTTTTCCGTTCCGTTTTTCCGTATGGCATATACAGTATACAGTAATTACATAGATAAAATTGGGCTGGGCATAACATTTTCAATAGATGGTTCCACAAAAAACGGAACGGAAATGGAAGACATGCGGATGCATTTCCGTATGTGTTCCGTTTTTTTGCGGACCCATTGACTTGAATGGAGCCACGGAACGTGATTTGCGGGCAATAATAGGACATGTTCTATCTTTAAACGGAACGGAAAAACGGAAATACAGAAACGGAATGCATACGGAGTACATTCAGTTTTTTTTGCGGAACCATTGAAATGAATGGTTCCGTATACGGAACACAAAAAACGGCCAGTAAACGGGGGGAAAAAACGGTTGTGTGCAGGAGGCCTTAGGCTATTTTCACTTCACCATTTCATTTTCAGTTTTTTTCAGACGGAAAAAAAATGTACTTTTTTCCATCTGAAAAAACGGATCTCAGACAGAAATGGCTAAAACAGATGCCAAATGTGCATGACGGATGCAACAGGATCCATATTTTTTTTTTTTTTTACAGGATCCTGTTTTTCCCCCTGTTCTTCTGACGGATCATAATAGCGGAAAATGAAACGGTTATGCCTAACCCAATTGTTAAAGCTGTACGGTATGTGGTTGCTGTATAAATGATTAAAATGGTTTTGTCACAATAATAAAAATAAAAAAAAGGCTGCATTTTGCAGTAATCCCAGCATGAAACCGAAAATCAATCTTACAGTGTGAATGGAGGTGTTTATGTATGGTGGAAATGCCATGTAAGTACTCGGCCTCAATGAAAGGGCACGGCCATCCGCCGAACCGTGTCAATTAACCCCTCAGGTGCCCTACACATTAGATAGAAGTCGGTTGATGGTTGAACAGCAGTTGAATGAACATGTATCTGGGGAACGATCATACACGTTTTAGTCCATATTGGCCGTACATGCTCAATGAAACCGGGCGATGGCCGGAAGATCTTTTTGGAAACGTTTCATAGAAAGACCTTTTGACTGACTATTTGGCGAAAATATTAAGTATAGGACATGTTTTACCTTTTGTAGAACAGAAATACGGATGCGGAAAACACACGGAAATCATCTGTGTGTTTTCCGAATCTGAATGTCCTTTCTGCAAAAGATAGAAAATGTCCTATACCTGTCTGCAAAATGTGGACCCATGGCAGTTAATGGGTCAGCAATAAAATGAGGACGGCACTCAGTGTGCATCCGTATTTTGCAGACCACAAATCGGACACAGATGTGTGCATGAGGCCTGGAAGAAATCCTGGGGGGATGTATTTTATATTTTCCACAAGGTCTCCATTATTCCTAGAGGTCATTTCCCATGTGAATGTGTGACATACAGGTGGCTTTGATGGCGCGGTGACACGCTGGCGGCAAGGATATTTTATATTGAATGTCACAGTTAAGACTTAAGCAAATGTCAAGATAACAGAATAAGAAAAGAGGAGGAACCGACTGCGGCAAACATCAAAAGGCAGAGGAAGAAGCCTTATCTAAAACAAATAAGCCCAAGCCACAACTGAGGCCGAGCGCAGGAACAAGGGCACCTGAGCAAAGGAAGGACTTATTTATAACATCCTGATGGGGCCGAACGCAAACTCCGTCATGGAAAGTCGCCTACTTCTCTCAGACCACAGCCTCGTCCCAGCCCTCATGTCATGGCGGATAAAGGTTCCCAATCTACCTCCAGACTTCCTTCCTGACCTTGTTTTATCAGTTGGGATCTTTTAGATTTGATGTTCCACTTGTAGCCAAGGCCCAGATTACCAGTTGCGTTCCCGACAATAGCGATCCGCTGCTGAGATGAAAGTGATCTGCAAGCCAGTTATATTTTCCACCGATGCATGGCGCTTCATGATACCGTATAACCTATGCGTACCTGGACAATCATGTCCTCAGCTCTAGAGGCCACAGAATCCCCCCCAGGCCTGGGACTTGGAGATTCTTCCTACATCCTGGGTGGAAGACCTCTCCGCTTGTAGTGAATGAGCATCTCAGGACCCCTTTATTCACTCTAAGACAAGCAGTTTTCTTTCTCCTACTGCTCTTCATTGACCTTAATTCCCCAAAGGCGTCTCAGTCTGATTGTGACTTGAATGTCTTTTAAAGGATCAGAAGATCCCCCTCTATGAACAAGGCTCTCGACAAAGGAGGATTTATTAATCCCCAGCGTTCTAACACGCTGACAATCCGCTCATGTCACACCCGGCGACTGCGGGGGGTTCATCCCACCATAAAGAGTTTAAGTCATCAGTAATCCCTGCTCTCCATCGCAGGGGGTCGCTCATAGATTATTACCATAATAGATGCCAAGTGCCAGCTAATAAAAGCTGCATTACATAAATACTGCCCCGTGGTTCACAGAAACTGAATTCTAGCTGATTAGAGATAACAGCGGACACATTCTCTAGCTGTTAGCAGCTCACAGCCAGCAGAAGCTCTGATTATACCCCACGTATTCCATTATAAGGTCAGTTAATACTGCTTACACATCAATGAATGAATGTAAATAAATTAATTATATGTACCATGCACAGCTAGCGTGGAAGGTCGATGCCATGCAGAGAGAGCCTACTTGCATGGTAGGGTGCCACAAGGGGGGAAGTGAGCAACCTGGAATATAGGTGCCACAAGCAGAGACTCCAGCCGGATGGTGGGTACAACGCAGAGAGCTAACGCGAAGGGTAGGTACCACAAATGGAGCAAAACTGGAAGTTAGGTACCAGGTAAAGAAAGCCAACCTGGATGATATGTGGCACATGGAGAGAGCCAAGCTGGATTCTTGTCACCATGCAAAGACAGCCAACTCGCAAAGTAAGTACCATGCACAGAGGCAATCCGGGAGCAAAGGTAGGTGGCATTTACTGTGGCAGCCTGGGAGCAAAGGTATGTAACCTGTGTTTGGGCAGCCTGAGAGCCAAGGTAAGTGGCCTGTGCATGGGTAGCCTAGGAGCAAAGGTAAGTGGCCTGTGCATGGATAGCCTAGGAGCAAAGGTAAGTGGCCTGTGCATGGATAGCCTAGGAGCATAGGTAAGTGCCATGTGCGGAGGCGGCCTGCGAGTAAAGGTAAGTGTTCAGAGGTGGCAATGAGTGAGCAATAGATAGTGGCCCATGAGGAGTTGCCTTAGGCACTTAGGTAAGTGTCTGAAGGCAGCCTGGGAGCTGAGTTAAGGGCCCGGTGCAGAGGCGACCGGGGATCTTAAGTTAGTGGCTTGTGCGGAGTCAGCCTGAGAGCTAAGGTAAGGCCTTCGTAGAGGTAGCCTGTGAACTAAGGAAGTGTTCGGGGACGGCCTGGAAGCTAAGGTAAGTGTTATCAGACTGCCTGAATGCTGAGGTAATAGGGCCTGAGCAGAGGCGGCCTGGGAACTAAGGTAAGTGGCCCATGTAGAGCGGCCTGGGAGCTAACATACGTTTTTAAAGGTGGCCTGGCAGCTGAGGTAACCGGCTTGTGTGGAAGCAGCCTACGAGCTAAGGTTGGTGGTGTGTATGGAGGCAACCTGTGAGCTATAATAAGTGGCCTTTGCGGCCTTTGTGATAAGTTGATCTGAATGCTAAGGTAAGCGATTGAAGACTGCCTGGGAGCTGAGGTAAGTGACCTGTGCGGAGGCGACCTGGGATCTAAAGTTAGTGGCTTGTGCGGAGTCAGTCTGGGAGCTAAGGTAAGTAGCCTGTATGGAGGGAGCCTGTGAACTGCGGTCCACAGCACGGGCACGGAGCCCTTACGTTCGTGGGCATGAGTCAGCAAAGGTAAGTGGGCTTGCATGTGCTTCTCAACAACAAAGGTAAGTAAGCTGTAGAGGTGGCTAGCGAGGTAAGGTTAGTGGCCAGGAAGCAAAGGAATACGGCTGTGTATATATGTATGTGGCATAACCGTGATATTCTCTTGACCACCATGCTCAAACCTCACGTCATTTCCTCTTCATCATCCTTGTTCTAGATCCTCACCCCCATCATTCACCTGTACAGCCACGTGACTGGAGGTGCTGCCTAGCTAATATCAAGCGACCCCTGAACTTCCTGTTTGTGTTAGCCGTGTCGGTGCAATGAAACGGCTGACACTGTGAAAGGCCTGGCACAGGATGGAGTCAGCCAGATACTCTGTGCCGGCCATTCATGGCATAAGCCCTGGCTTCCAGACCATTGTCTCCAAACAAAACAGGAGTTCAGCTCATCCCAGCGTGCAAGCTGGCGTCCATCGCCCCATCCACTCCCCAGAACATCGACCCAGCGAACTGCTAACCCCTTATGCGCTGAATAGTACAGAATTCAAAGAGACAACAATGTACATAAGACCCTAGAACGTTCAGTGTGGGAAAAAGTCCTGGAATCGGCAGGTCTGTCCTTGTTGCGTGTATGTCTAGAAAAGGGGGTGACAACATGCCTGGTTCTACAGTGACAAAAACAGGGACCGTATCACTGCATAGCCAGGCAAAGTTATCAGGATTCCTGGAAAGCTGGATGACACCTGTGGATGACACCATGGAGAAATCCATTTGCAAATTCCACATGCCCGACATTCAGATTTGCTGCAAATTTTCCCCGTTTTCAGAAGACTTTTTAGTCTGAAATTAGCTACTGTTCACACAACAATTAAGTGATCACCCAGCTTTCCCAGTAACAGAGGAAAGTGACTGGTATTTACTGAGGACCGATTTCTATGTCGGGGGCTACACTCTCCAGCAACTCTCGATTCACGCATTGGACATTGTAATTTGGCGGAGGATATTGGGTGCAGCGGAGCGGCTCTGTTGCTGCTGCGCTCTCACCACAGATGGTTAAATCCACGTGTGGGGCTGGTTGGCGGCCATATTGTCCTGGCTCTCTTCCAGCACAGATTCTATATAATCACAAGGAATTCAACCCGGGGAATTTTTCAGCTTTTGTTGTTTTCCGCCTGGAAGCTCGTAAAAATGTGCTCTGAACAACACTGGGTGGAGCGACAAGCTGCGGCAGAATAGTGACTGTCAAAGAGCTGCCCCGGTCAGCCTCAGCAGGGGGCCCATAGAATAGGGAGAATCTGTGCCTGCGGCCCCCAGCTATGGAATCTAATGCATAAAAAGACGCAAAAAGTAGATAAAGCCTCCACCAATTCAGCACTTTCTACAAGTAATGTCTCCCTCTTTAGAATGGCCTAGACTTGGGTCGGTGTAAGAGCAGGGGATGCACATCTTTCTATGACATATGGCACCTCTACCGTTCTGGGGTCTCAGTGACCACATCTCAAGGGGCTGCAGTGGTGGCTTTCCAAAAAAAACAACCTGTCTTCACATTTACCAGTTTGTTTAGAGATACTGTAAGGCCTCTTTCACACGGGCGTCCCAGATTTGCTCCGGATGCGTCGCGCGTGCATTGCGGGGAAACCCACGCGAGTGCGCGCGCAGTTTCAGTCAGTTTTGACTGCGATTCCGTTGCATCGCGTCATCAAAGATCCTTTTGCAGGTCCTAAAAGAAGATGATGCCGACTGCGCTAACAAGAGGATAAGGTGAGTTAATTTTTTTAAAAATTTTTTTAACCCCTCAAGCCACATTTTAGTAAGCATTCTGTATTAAGAATGCTATTATTTTCCCTTATAACCATGATATAAGGGAAAATAATACAGAAAATTGACTTTGGGGGTTGCTCATCCCTATTTTCTAACATCATCTCCTAGCAACCATGCGTGAAAATCACACCGCATCCGCACTTGCTTGCGATTTTCACGCAGACCCATTCACTTCTATGGGGCCTGCGTTGCGTGAAAAACGCAGACTATAGAACATGCTGCGATTTTCACGCAACGCACAAGTGATGCGTGAAAATCACCGCTCATCTGCACAGCCCCATTGAAGTGAATGGGTCAGGATTCAGTGCGGGTGCAATGCGTTCACCTCACGCATTGCCTCCGCGCGGGAAAACTCGCTCATGTGAAAGGGACCTAAAGGTCCGGTGTCCAATATAATGAAACTCTGATGCAGCTTTCTAATAGACTTTGTATATTCTTTACCCTCCATTTGAAGATATCCACTTGCTGTCAGTGAATAGAAGCCTTCTTAGGGCTCATGCACACGAGCGTATTTTCTTTCCTTGTCCTTTTCCGTTAGTTTTTTTGCGGATCATATGCGTAAGCATTCATCTCAATGGGTCCCCAAAAATCGGAAGTTACTCCGTGTGCATCCTGTTTCCGTATGTCCGTATTTCCTTTCCTCAAAAAAAAATAGAACAAGTCCTATCATTGTCCACATTACGGACAAGGATGGGACTGTTGTATTAGGGGCCGGCTGTTCCGTTCCGCAAAATCCAGAATGCACAGGGACGTCATCCGTATTTTTTGAGGACCGCAAAATACATACAGTCGTGTGCATGAGCCCTTAATTGCATCCAAAAGCCGATAAACTGCTGAGTAAAGATGTCTGCAGTGTTACTCCTGTTCTGAACGCCAGGCTGATAGCACTCACATTCACCGATACATTGTAACAAACCCTCAGCTTTGTGAAATACAAGTAATAAGCTTTATTGACTGGAAACGTCCCTTTGACATCCTGAGAAGGCACCTCATCGAACAGCAAGGCCAGGGATATACTCGTTAGTATCTTTGCTCCCAGTTACCATAAGAAATCCCCTGCAGCCTCCTGAGTCTCATTGACCCTGACTTGAGGAATGTGCAGATCTCCATGACAATGGCCCAGTATGGCCGCTCCTGCTGTGCTGCCGCCGTTCTCTTGCCATTGACATTACTTAATAATTTTTCCTTCAGCCGTTTCCTGTGTCTGCAGTCCTGCGAGTTATTTGAGCTCAGGAAAGAAGGTTCTGAATTCGATCTTATTAAGACCCCCGTTACCAGGAGCCGGGACCGCTGCCAGATGCTGAACGACCTGCGTGCGGGGGGCAGGGCCTCGCAGCAGGTTTCCATGACGGGTAAGACGCCGAGCAGGAAGGGCAGAGGCCTGCACCGCCGCCGCCGTCGTGTCCCCCTCATTCCTGATACAGTAAATCATCCCCGTGGTGGAGCGCTGCGGCTTGATGGCTTTAGCAGACTTTCCTCGCACTTCATTATCAGTCTGTTTGCCGTGATTCCCACAAAAATGGCTTCGCAAGACCCCAATTAAATATGTCTGCCGCGTGTGAACCACTCCGAATCAGCGCGTAGGACTCCGATCAACCCAGCACAGCGGCTGAAAGGGCTGGCGGGGGGTGACAACGTGAAACACAAATCTGCTGCTAATTAGGACATAATGAGAAATCTGAGATTATGTGACCCTCCTCCCATACATGTGAAAAATCCCAAATGAGGTCCAGGCCCAACGTTTGCAGCGTCCTCGCTCCAGAGTCCATATGACAACACTGCTGAGGCCTCGTTCAGCCTTATCATAGAGCCGGGTTCAGCAACCTCCGGCACTCCAGCTGTTGTCAAACTACAACTCCCAGCATGCTCCATTACCTTCTATGAAAGTTCAGAGAACAGTTGAACAGCTTTGCATGCTGGGAGTTGTAGTTGCACAACAGCTGCAGTGCCGAAGGTTGCTGAACCTTGTCATAGAGCCACTGCAGGCCTCCACATCACTGTCCACGTCCTGACTGGTCTGAACTGTGCCAGTCTGTAGGTACCCGTACCCCTTTAATAGACTAACTCATACATATGGATGCTCGGCTGAACTCAGTGTGCATGTCTTTTTATTGAGGAGAGAAGCGGCTGGTAGACAGCTGGTCGCCTCTTATCACCTGGCAGAACAAGAGTAGTGTGCTAAAATTTCATTTTTCTAGTCTTTTTCTCCCCCAAGTCATCTGTTGGGGGAGGGCGCCCCATAACAAAAACTGTGGGTGCAGCCAACAAAACACTAATGTGTAAAGGTTAAACTTACCCTGCGGTCCATAACCACCCATCATGGCACAGCTTTCATTTCTTCAGAGCAGTGTAAAGGGCATCTGTCAGCAGATTTGCACTTATGACACTGGCTGACCTGTTACATGTGCACTCTGTGTTGGTCCCATGTCCCTATGTGCCCGCATTGCTGAGAAAAATAAAGTTTGATATAGGCAAATGAGCCTCTAGGTGCAACGGGGGCGTTGTCATTACACCTAGAGGCTCTGCTCTCTCTGCACCTGCCGCGCCCTCTGCACTTTGACAGGACCAGGTATGATCACATTTACACTGCCTGGCCCTGTCAACCAAAGTGCAGAGAGTGCGGCTGTTGCAGAGAGAGCAGAGCCTCTAAGTGTAACAGCAACGCCCCCTTTGCTCCTAGAGGCTCATTTGCATATATTAAACCATCATTTTTCTCAGCAATGCGGGCACATATGAACATGGGACCAACACAGATGCCTTCAGCTGCCAAGCGCACATAGGTACTAAACTGCTGACAGATGCCCTTTAAGGCTATGGATACCTGTCAAGTGGTCACCAATAATGAAAGTAAATGTAATTGTGTTGCAATCCACAAGTTGCCAAGACTGTTACTTGACAGTCCCAAGGATTCTAAAAGGTTTGGATATCTTGCAAGTGTTGTAGCAGTTTGAGGGCCACTTTAATTAGTTGTGATTCAAGCAGCGCAGCAACGTGAGTTACAGGCAAAGTCATTTTGTGGCCCCAGCCTCGAGTCCTCAGTGGCCAGTAGGAGCAACAAGTTAAAGGGGTTATCCCATGACTAATGTAAAAAATGTAAATCAGACATCATATAGTACATGGCAATCTCTTTCTAACAAAGCTAGAACCTGCCCTGTACCTCACATGGATCCAAAGATCTCTCCATTCATTGCTCCAATGGGAGTGTCCTCTCTGCTGCATTCTGCTGTAGTTAAAGGATGAAACTGAGCATGTGTGTCCTTCTCAGTGAGCAGGACAAATAAATAAGAAAAAAACCAATAGGTGGCGCCATACAGATACATTTTATTAAATAATTCAGTGGTTATGCTAATTTTTTGATTACATGTAATTACAAAAGTATTCAGATCCAGGTGCTGGTTTAAAACCTGTAGAACATTTTTCGGGGCATAACCCCTTTAGGTTTTTCTCCCGAAAGGGTTTTCTGGCACCCATAACTATTTCTCTCCATGGCGCATGCGCAGATGAGGTGGATTCAGCGAGGAATAGTTCTGGCCATGTCCACAACGACCTGTCCGTGGCTCAGGCCAGAAACCTAACAAAGGACATGACCTAGGTGGAAACAGAATTTTCAGAAGAGGAGCATCACATGAGTTCCTCAGAGGCCAATTCCATGCAACGTTGGAATGGTGAGTATATTACAAACTTTCCTATGGTGGCCACATTGATTGTCAACCAGCTATTCCAGGATCAGATCTGAGGCATTAAAAAATGGATAGTTGACTTGAAATGGGCAGTTTATTATCAGTCATTGCTCTTAATTACTGCTCCTTGGAGATCCGACCGTCTGCCTGTAAAGACCACTTTGCTGTGATTGCCTCCTGTCCAGACAGGAAGGACAGCAGATGGACAGGCCTCTGGGGACAGGGATCAGCCTGTTTAACAAGACTTCGCCATATATCCAGGGTATGGTGTGATGCCACTGACTGGACACAGGCTCCACCACTAGTGACTGAGCATAAAAGACAAAAACCGTATCACCTCTGGGTATCCACAGTCTTCTGTACGATTCACACAGGGTGCGATCGGAGTCTCTCTGGGCCGACGCGGTAACATGGTCCAGTTCTCATCTCTAAGACCAAAAATGATCCTTGAAGGTGAAAAACCCCTCTAAAGTTCCCTCACACCATACATGTCATACCTGAGTCACGTGACTAATTGCCGCTGTTAAAATGGATGGAACTCGCAGTAAGGAGGTTTAATTACAACATCATTATAGTTTTTTTTGGCCTCCCAATCTCTCTCCTTCCTCCTTTATGACTAAGAGATCAGACAGCATTCCAGCAGAACCTAAATAACTGTGGCCCCGGGCCCCAGGCGGCTGAGTTGACCGTGGGAACGCACATTTTATTATATCATACATAATAATAATCCAAAGCAATGCGGGCTAATAGATCCGAGACGTAGTTAAGGGTGTGTTCACACGTTGCGATCATATCTCAGTTTTTGCACCAAGTTTTGCTTCTCACGGCAAAGCCCAGTTAGCGATTTCGTGGATGTAGCTGGGTGTCCGCCCCTTTGGTCACTCAGCTTTACCAGGAACAGAATTGAAAAGCCAAGTAGAAACTTGAACCGCTTAAGAAAACAGGACGACTCATGGAGATAATAGATTGACGGTTGAGCCAATTTCGTCAGAATTAGGTCATCTTGGGGCATCATCAGCTGATGCCAGGGAAAATCACTGTGCGCTGACATTTCCCCCCATTATAAACAGGAATAACGAGATGGCAGAGGCAAAAAGACGAAAAGGGCACAGTCCCCATAATGAACACTTACAGCACAGTAACCCCCCTTCACAGCTCCATGCTCTGTAGCTTAAGTAGGACCTACGCCTCTGTTAATCCTGAGATTTCTGGTTCATGAATAGAATGCCAGATCTGCAGTCAAGACTGACATTTGCCTATGCCGAGCCAGGGGAAGAGCGGCCTTCACAGCAGCTCAACAGTCACGACTGAACGGCTGCGCTCACTTCCATGGTCACATTTGTGAAAGCGCTGAAAATAAGTAAATGAAGAACAAGGAAAAGTTCTCGTCCGACAGGTTTGAGTAAATGAGGTGAAACAGGGAGGCCAAGTGTGAGGCGCCAGCCCCTGGATAACTGCGTCCTGTACACAAAGGGAAATATTTGTTATATCATATATTCTTGGATCCTTTACGAGATTTAATGGAGGAGGGGGTGCAAAAATACTGTGGAAGGCGAAGGCACATCCTCATGGGCCTGGACATGTTCAATGGAACCTCCCAGCACGGAGGAAGAAGGCAGCTGCTTTGGGAGAAGAGGGGGGTACATTGCAAGAGGAGACACCCAGAAGGCGATGCCGCCATTTACTTCCACGAGGGGCGACAACAGTACAAAGGGGACGGGGGGCCGGAAAGCACCCGGTATGACGACGTGAAAACTGCACCAGTAGGCAGGGGCGGACTGGGAGGTTAAAGTGGCCCTGGAAAAAATTTATCTAAAAGTGGCCCCGAGTTTTAGGTGGGTTCAAATTGACAGAAGAGCGGACAACACGAGTAGGCAGAGACAACATAGTGCAACAAAAGATACCGCCCCAGCAGAACCAAATATCAAGGCGAGGCACAAAATTCTGCCGCCTCTGCTTCACTATTCAACTGTATCACAGTCCCAAGGATGCAAGGATGGTGATACCGTTGAATTCAGGAGAGCACCGGCGGCCACTGGCCAGACGCATAAGTACCTGATGCTCTTAGCATTAATTACTACCGAGAGCATCAGATAGTCAGGTGTCCAGCTGGCTGCCATGAGGAGGGCTCAGGCAGAAATTTTGGGAAATTTCCCTGTAGGGTCTATGGCCAGTCCGCTCCTGCCAGTAGGGGCGCCAGTTAGATTTTTTGCTGTGGAGCCCTTTTGAAAGTTGCAGGTTCTTTATTCTCAAAACCTTTCCTTTTCACTCCCATTGAACCAAAAGGCAGGATGTAGTCACAAGACTTCTTGAGGTGCACAAGCACCCCCCCCCCCCCAGCTGAAGTCCTGACCTTGTGGCATGTAGGAAGAGGGTGTATGCATTCCCTCCCCCACTCCGGTTGGGCCAGTATAATACTTCTTGTCACACCACGATGATGGCCTTATTGCCGGGCAATTTGTGAACACTTTCATGAGTCCGAGGAAGTGGCCTTCTGTTTTACGATGAGCGGCCCACCTCCTTCTCCCAGTAACAGGTCCCTGTGAACTGCACATCTTATGTCACTTTATGGTTCCTGTAAGGTGCAGGGAGGAGAACCACTCCCCTCCCTCCCCCCCCCTAGCAAATTCTCTATTCAGTGGGTAATTACCCCTCCACCATATCTCCTATGATCTCCTCATCCTGATCTCTTTGATGGAAGTTGTTTTTGTTCCTTTTATCTCAATCCTCCAATTTAATTAGAAATGCAGAAACCTGCGCTACAAGGTTGGCTCAGGAGTGGAGGGGTTAACTAGACGCCCATCCGCGCTGATGGGAATGGGTCGGTAATTGGTCAATATAGATACCAGGACTTTATGGTCACCTTAGATTTGACAGCAATTACAAAACTGGAAAAAAAAAAAAGAGTAATGTAGGACACAGGCGTATCCAGGTCGCATGACAACTGGTACTGGGGGGGCTCCACCGCGTAGACCTGTTGAATGCGATATACCACGATGCAAGCATTCCCTCATCGTTTCCAATTTTGCCCCCTTTGGACAGATTCTTATACTGACATTGGTTTTTCACAATCTAAGCCGATTTGGCATTCAAATCGGCCCTGTAGTTGATGTAATGGGGGTCATATTGAGGCATTTAGAGAGGAAATATGGATCCCGCCTGTGCAGGCTACAACGGCTAGGGTGTATGATTCCCACAAGACCCTCAGGGCGGGAGGAGAAGAAGAGGTCCTCAGAGACATTAGGCTGATTGAAGAGCACAACCTGCGGAGAAAGGGGACTTCATTCCAGAACAGATTCTCCCTAAGAGAAAAATGGGAGAGTGATGGATGGGACAGGTGGATGATGCTCAATCACAGACATGACGCCCCCCACAAGAGAGGGAGAAGCAGGCCCTGGTGCCACCAGCTGACCGTGAGGGCGGCATCCGTACAGAGGTTGGTGCATGCGCTATCCTGAAACTTTTGCATTAATCATTTTCATGTATTTTTTTTGTTTTGTTTACAGTCATTTTGGTTCCTACACAACGACCCCCTTGGAGCACTGTTGTCTGGGTTTGAATCCAACCAAGAGCAATATGTCATTGTGACAACCACTCACATTCAGGTTGTGGATTATGATGGGTATAAAGGCGACATTCTGGGGCGGTTCAGTGATGGCCTCCAGCTCTCGGTGTATTTACATTAGGAGGAAATAGTCATGTAATGAGTCATTTTTATCAAACTGGTATCTGAAATACAGCCAAGTTCAAGCAGGCAGCAACACGAGTACAGGAAGGAGTGCTGGGACTTGTGGTACAGCAGGGCTCCTGCATCCCACTGCAGAATACGTTGCTGCTATAAATGTAATATCTAGGTGTGGACACAAATACACTTTAGCACCACAAATCTGTTTTTTCAATTAGGGCCAGACGGAATTCTAGTACGGTGCTGCCCCTAGTGGCAGATGGAGTGGAACACATCTTGGTCATGCTCTGACAAAGCTCTTTGACGTTTCCCCCAAAAGGGAGAAGCTGATGTCATTTTCTCTTCCTGCTAATGACAAATACATTGTTCACTCTGAAGCAGGGGTTGCGCAACTCTCGGCCCTCGATACCATTTTGGGCGGCCCCCAAACATACATGTCACCAGCCATAAGACAGACATACATTTTTCATATATCCTCCCATTAGATAGGAGTCCTGGAAGTGTAACCGTGGTGGCTCAGGGGTTAACACTGGTACCTTGCAGCGCTGAGGTTCATATCCAACCAAGCATGGCGTTTGTATGTTCTTCCCGTGTTGTGTGGTTTTCCTCCCACACGCCAAAGACATATTGATCGCTTGTGAGCTCTATTGAAGACCACAAGTGATCATGTCCGTAAGGGCTCGTTCAGACGACCGTATTTTTCTGTCCGCATCCGTTCCACAATTTTGCAGATCGGATGCGGACCCATTCATTTCAACGTGGGCGCAAAAGATGCAGGCAGCACACCAGGGGTGCGGTCCTCATCCGTAGGTCCGTTCCATGGCACCCACAAAAAAAAAAAAAAAAAATGATGTGTCCTATTCTTGTGGACAAGAATAGGCAATTGTATCATCGGGAAGGATGTTCCGATCCGCAAAGTGCATAACGCACGCGGCTGGCTTTGCAAATCTGCAATGTACGGTCCGCAATAACGGATTCGGTCGTGTGAATGGACCCTAAAGTGCGGCGGAAAATGTCAGCACTATAGAAGTGAGTAAAATGAATAAAATAAGACCTGTATGCCATTTACTATATATCCGTATGCCATAAATACAGTATTTCAGTTAGTAATGCCCCTTTAAGTTTTATTTTTGGCTCTTGGGATTGCTTCTGTCTGACAACATGGCCCCAAACCAGAAAACGTTGTGCACCCTGTTCTAAAGGGTTAACGTCAGTGTGGGATTCCATAGGACCACTGCTGCCGCCTGCTGCCAGGATCTGGTACTGCACTTAGCTGTTGATAATCTGTAGGAGCTCTCCTTATTGACCAGGATATGCGGCTTGGACTGGAAGGAAAAGGACTCGCCGTCATCTCTATAAAATAGATGTTTATTCAGCACATCGATAAGACACAAAAATGAACAGGGACAAATGTCTCAGTAACTACAAGTAACGCCACAGATACAATAAGAACACTTTTCTTGGGTTGGGTGTTTTTCCAACCAGGGCTCCATAGTAGAAATCAAATGACTACTGTCTCCATAACCAAGGGATAGGCATCTGCTCAATCAGCAGAGTTTAAAGGAGTTCTCTCACTTCAGCAGATAGCATTTATCATGTAGAGAAAGTTAATACAAGGCACTTACTAATGTACTGTTGTTATCCATATTGCTTCCTTTGCTGGCTAGATTCATTTTTCCATCACATTATACACTGCTTTTTTCCATGGTTATGACCACCCTACAATCCAGCAGCGGTGGTCGTGCTTGCACACTTTAGGAAAATGCACCAGCCTATGCGAGCTCCCTTGGTCCTGAACCACCAGAAAGGCCAGCGCTTTTTCCTGTAGTGTGCAAGCACGACCACCACGGATGGATTGCAGGGTGGTCGTAACCATGGAAACAAGCCATGTATAATGTGATTAATCTAGGCAGCAATATGGACAATCACAATACATCTTGTTTTGTACTAACTTTTTCTACATGATAAATGCCACTTGCTGAAGTGAGAGACAACCCCTTTAAGATTTAGGCTACACGACACATAGGGCACAACTACACTGCAACATGCGTCGCGCGACAATATTCATAATGATAGTCTATGGTGTCGCACTGCAACGCAACAGTTGCAGAAAAACCCATTTCAAATGGATTTTTTGCGACTGTCGTGTCGCAGCGCGACACCATAGACTATTATAAATATTGTCGCGCGACAAATGTCGTGTAGACCTAGCCGTAGGCTTAAAATGAAAAATAAAAAAAACGGTGGGTAGAGCCTAGTTGAGGACGACCACAATCCTGTCCTGCTCTTCCTCCATCATACAATACAGGCCATTCTGACTACGGACAGAGGATGCAATGTTTGACATTTTGTACGTAAAAATCCCCTCAGCTCGGGTCCCCGGAGCAGCGTTTTTGTGGTATTCTCTTAAATCCTGCAAAGCAAAATCTGACATAAGTGACATTAATAGTGGTAAAGGTCGCCGACCCCCGAACTGTTCCAATCAATGGTTCAGAACAATCCTATAATATATCGTCCTTCACTGGTACAATATTGCTAATTAGTCAGTGCAGGCACTACAGGAATGCATTACTGAGGCCATAGATGGCGGACCGTAGTCAGAGCAGCGTTTCACAATAAGAAGGCAAACTGACCGTTCTTGGCTGATCGTTGTTAGATGGTGGCAATAATGAATGAGAAAAAATGAATGGTTAAATTAAGTGCTCCAGTGATTGTGACCAAGAGAAATAAATCTGCTCCTGTGCTCTGGACATTTATCCAGGGGACCATCCTAAAGCATTACCAGTTAGCAGAATAAAGGTTACTGGCCGGTGGCATATACAGGAAAGTGACAGGAGAATCAGTGTCTCCCTCGGTGGCCAGATGAGCATTACCATCTTGTATACTTTGCATCCATTGTACAGAACGGTGCACCTGCCCTCCTCAGTATACAGCTGCCCCCTGTTCTGAAGAAGCGTCAGGTGTATAACAGAAATAACCCTGGGAACTGGAAAATCTGCTGTTTACACGGGACACTTCACCAGTTGTCATCAGAAATTTTACTGGGGAAGGAATGAGTAGTTGGAGGATGCCAGGATCTATGAAATACGCAAGGAACATATGAAGATTGAGGTTGGAAATGTGTGCTATTTTGGAAGGGGGCCTGAAATGTGAGATTTTGAAGGAGGAAAGTGATGGCAGTGTATGCCACATTAAAATATAGAGTTGTTGACAAGTATGCAATGTCGGGGGAATAGGTGGACCATATTGAGACGTTACCGCATGTTCATCGCTGGTAATCAGCAGCTCGTTTCCTGTGACATCTGTTGAGTTATCTGGGAGATCCAATGTTCTTTCTCCAATCTAGAAATATAGAACATGGCGGAAGAGTTAATGCTGCAGAACTAGGTCAGGCCTTGCAAGTCCCTATGAGTCTATATTTGATCCCAACCCCATCAGTATTACATCACGGGATATAAAGGGGCACCGGTCAGACGTTGCCCTGTAGATCTTTAGCATGAAAACTATGCCAGACAACTTCCCCCTCCCACCAATTCTTGCCCTTTTGGTTGCACCTTCTCCATTTCCAGCAATAAGTAGACAAATACAGATCCAATCCAAATTCTCAGCTACATATTGAAGAATCATAGGGTGACTTGTTACAGCTAGGTAAGTAGGTTGAAGCACCTTGGCCCTGATCTTTTTAGGAGGCCAAACCCACATGAGCCATGGATCTTCCTTTTTGATGTCTTATGAAGCAGAGGTTCCTAATAGGACTGCAGCGTCTGCACCCCTTGTCGATGTGCTTTTGGTCATAACGGTCTCTAATAGTCAAATGTGGCCTGAACTCACTCGTTAGGAGCCTGCAGGACGATCTCACAGCTCAAGCCACTGTGGTTTTGAGACAGACGCAGTAAGAAGACCAGCGTGGGAAGGCCGAGGGCCTTGGCCTTAACATAGTCTGCTTTCACGTGCCCTCGTCTAGCATAATCAGTTACCTGGAAGCGACCAGTGCTGGGGGAAGAGAAGAAAAGACTGTATAATCCATGAGTAACTGAGACCTCAACATGTAGTATCCTAAACCTGGATATCAGCTGGATGGTAATTTGTGGAACTAGAATTCCACCATTTTGGAGTTTTCCAGTATATAAAGACTTAGTTTGACTGTGCTCATAAGAAACGTCACTTTCCGGGGTCCCCAGTGCTGTAAAGCCACAGCCATGATGGGAGGACATCCCGTCTATCACATGACCACATTGTCCAGCGACTTCACCTGTGCTACCAGTGTTTTGTTAGTAGGAATAATGCCTCAGCTCCCCAGTACACACTTACTCTGTTTTGCTGGATAAAAGCAGCAAATCACTGAAAAGATGGAGATAGACAGGTTTGCTGGCAAGACGTGGTCGATGACCAGTGCCCAACTCTTGGAAAAATATCCTCACCAGTTCTCCATGCTGAACAAGGACACGACCCCTGGAGATGAGGGGAAGAGACTGCAAAAGAAGGGGTCCAGCAATTACAATACAGTCGAAGTCTAAGGCAAGGGAGAATTCACCATGGAGGAAGCACCAGTTAATGGAGATTGTGGGCCCAGCAAAGATCAAGCCAATTAAAAAAAAGAGGCATATTTTAAAGTAGGCGGCTTTATTCTCCATACTGACAAAAATCTTTAAAATACAGGCATATAGTAATAAAAAGACTGCTGCACTTACAGTCCAACCCCGAGAGAAGCCTGAAGTTAGGCCAACCCTGGGTTGGGCCATGAGCTCAGCGACCTTTGTATTACCATATCCCTGTATTTTAATATTTTTTTGTAATTATGGAGAATAAATCTTCTTACTTTTAAATGTGCCTACAGTCCACACCATTTCTATTCCTCTGTCGTAAGTCTCCAAATCAAGATTTATTGAGTCTTATCGTGATTGCACCTCGATTTCGTTAATTGTGTTTGCATCATCTTGCTGTTATGGGGAGAATTTAATGAAATAAGATTTCTTCATTTTTTTTTATTGGATGGCAAAGACCAGCATCCATCCTCTGTGCATACCCTGAGGCACTGAATACTTATATACAGAGAGCCAAATCAGTGACTATGAGTAACCATATAGCTGGAGTTATGCGAGTATAATGTCTATGTATGGAACAATTATAGAAGATCAATTTTCTTTATTTTTCCTATTGGGTTATCATACGTGAGCACATGCGAGACTGACCATATGTTGTAATGACCATATGGGGTACGAGGATAAAAACCATGAGATTACGTGAAGATAAAAGGAGAACTCTTCACCTTTGTGTGGTGGAAATCCATCCTCTTCTCCAGTAAGACCAACTCCTCGGTCTGCATCATACATCTTACCCCCTCATTGCACCGAGACACAATCTGTGGATAGAAAACAGTCGGG